>NC_064641.1:851215645-851522430 GCF_023864345.2 Schistocerca serialis cubense | reverse complement strand
TTTAGCGTAACGCAATCTGACTTTCAATAATCCCTACAAAAGAATGGCCCTGACTAACAATAACCTATACCTTTCATGAATCACTTACCTCACAAAAATCTTCGTTACTGGAACTACTGCAATACAGCGAGCACCAAAACTTCCAGCTAAATAAAACATTCTAACTACTGAAGGCACTAACTACTGATAGGCATAGTCAGCAAATGGAAGATTTTGATAGAGAACAAACAATGTATTTACCTTAATAATGTTCCAAAGTCATCATATATATATATATATATATATATATATATATATATATATATATATCAGTTCATGATATCCAATATTACAAGTTTACTCTCTCTGATGGACACACGTCAGATCATCCGCTCTCAAAACTCCGCCATCTCACTCCCTACATCCACCACTACTGGCGGCTCACTTCCAACTACGCAACGCTACGCGCTGTTCACATCCAACTGCCCAACACTACAATAGCGAATATTTCAACAATGACAACCAGCCACAGACTGCACACAGCATAGTCAGTCATTTTCATACAGAGCGCTACGTGATGTTACCAACATAAAAACCTGAACAGCCTACTCACAGTTTTTCTGGGCGGGCGTCACAAGACATCCGTTCAAGTTGTCTTTATTTATTTATTTTTATTTATTTTACGAGGGCGAGCATCCCTTTTACCGAACACGCTGAGCTACCGTGCCGGCAACCACTAGACCACGAGCTGCGGATGGTTTTGGTGGAGGAAAGGTGGCTCTACTTACTGCAGATAATCGATACCAATATGTCATAACACCAGCCGCGGAAGCGTAGGTAGATGTAAACTTACTTAATTTGGGTTGTCAACAGGTATCTTTTACCTGTGCTTACAATGTCCACTGAACACTATTCGAATACACTTTGCGCCTTGTCCGTTATTTCTAACGGCATTTTTGTCTTTGCCTCTGTAAACTTAGTCTCTCGGCATGACGGGCTCTTACGTACGTCTTCTTCTCTATCACGTGCCGGCCGGGGTGGCCGAGCGGTTCTAGGCGCTACAGTCTGGAACCGCGCGACCGCTACGGTCGCAGGTTCGAATCCTGCCTCGGTCATGTATGTGTGTGACGTCCTTAGGTTAGTTAAGTTTAAGTAGTTCTAAGTTCTAGGGGACTGATGACCTCAGAAGTTAAGACCCATAGTGCTCAGAGCCATTTTCTGTATTCTACGAGTACTACGAGTATTCTCGTAGTAAGAGCATCTGCACTGCAATTCAGCCAACCCTGTTTGCAGATTACATCACAATCAGATTCCTCAAGCGTAAATCACCACTTCACGAGTTCTAAACTAGGATCCTTTAAATATCCATGTTAATGGCTTATAGTCTGTCACAACAGTAAACCATCGTATACATATGTACGGTCGGAATTGCTTTACTGCAAATACTATAGCCAACAATTCTTTCAAGTGCTTGCGCAATGGGCAAATCTCCACCAGTTTTTTTTTTTGCCTTGTGACATGACCGCCTACAGAGCTAAACTGCTGTCGTCTGTTGTCACTATAAACGGATTTGTAAGCTGTGGGAACCAAAATGGCGGTGGTTTAACCAGTTTCTCTTTTAGGTCCTGAAAAGCATTGTTTGTCTTTCACTCCATTAGTATTTTATACCTTTCTTTATCTGTTCAAATAGAAGCTTCTAGATTTTGCTAACCTTCGCAAGAAAAGCGGCGGTAGTATCCTATTAATCGTAAGAACCCTTTCAAATCTTTCGTTGTCCTTGGCTGACGAAATAATGTCACTTTTCCCACCTTTGCCATATCCGGTACGATCCCCTTAGCAGTGATACAATGACCCAAGAATATCATTTCTTTTATTAAGAACTTGCACCTACATGGTTGCACCTTTAACCTGTACTCTAGCAATCTATCAAAAATCAAATTAAGCTTCTCATTACCCACCTGCAGATTTCTTCCGTAACACACTATATAATATAAAGCACTCCGTCTTCAGGCCATGAGTGGCCTACCAGGACCATCCGACTACCGTGTCATCCTCATAGGAGGATGCGGATAGGAGGGACGTGGGGTCAGTACACCGCTCTCCCGGTCGTTATGATGGTATTCTTGACCGAAGCCGCTACTGCACTTGGATGGTCACCCATTCAAGTGCCGACCACGCCCGTCAGCGCTTAACTTCGGTGATCTCACGGGAACCGGTGTATCCACTGCGGCAAGGCCGTTGCCTACTATGTAATATAGACAGACCAAATATTTAATACCTTGGAAACCTGCCAAAACTGTGTTCATTAATCGTTGAAACATCTTGAGGCACCCTTTAGTCCCATTGGCTTTCGTGTCTGCTCGTAATGTTGATAGTCTGAGCTGAACACAGCCTTTTCCCTGTCCTTCTCGTCCGTCAGTATTTGTTAATATCTTCTTTCAAGGCCAAGTGTCGAGAAGAACATTGCCTAATTGAGCGAAGATATCATAGATATTTGGTAGCGGGAACCGTTTCGCCTACAGTATAGACATTCAACTGCCTGTAATCCAGTACGAATGTCCAGTTCTGTTTACCACTGGCGAATCTTTTCCATGGAACTAGCAATAAAGGTGTGTTCCAGGTACTCTTGCTTTCGATAATTATGTCGTCGTTCTCAACATGAGTTCTGTCTGCTCTTTTAAAACATCTTTCTGTGCCTCGAGTATTCTGTACGGTCTAGCGTTTATCACTCTCCCAGCATGTTCCGGTGCTATCGGGATTCTGTGTGACACTGTGGAGGTATGCGACAGTTTGTCACCTGCTACGCAGAAAACATCTACATCCTCTATGCAAGCTTCTACTAATGCACTCTTTTCTTCGGAGCTCAAATGGTCTACGGTCAGTTGTTTTCGCAAGACGCTACCACGATTTCATGTTTTTCCATGGCTTCTTCAGTGCTTTTTATCTCGCATACCTTTGTTAACTGCGCTACTTCTCCTGTCACTAGCTTGGTGCTCTGTGATTACAATTTGTCTTCTAACAGATTTATTGCACTTACTACGTACATACCATTTCGCTCTTCCTGTAGTGACTCCGGAACGAATTATCCTTTTGAAATTTCCTGTTTCGGTATAATCATTTCGTTTTACCTTTCCCGCGGCACCTTGCGTCCACTTTGAAACGCAATATTTTTTCTTCGCGTGGTCCGATTCTTCTTTGGATTCTCAATCTATATCCTTTCGTTTCCGTTTCCACTGCTGAGTGTGCGTCTTTCCTTTGCAAACAACACTTTTCTCTACCAAATAACCCGTCTTATGCGATGCCTGACCCTGACACATACACATGAAACGTGTGTTCAATGTCTCGAACACCTGTCACACTTAACTGTATTTTCACCGCTTCTAATGTACTTACTATCTCGCTGTTAACACCCTATAATTGAAGCCTTTTCGTTTCACCTATTCTGATTGTACAGTCTATGGGAATACTCCTTCTCTTTAATAAACATTGCTGTGCAACTGTATCTGTTTACAGTTGTAATTTCTTTCTTTAGACAATATAACACTAACACACCATTTTCTGTGGAATAGTCTGGCTTGTTCACTGTGACAATGCCTGACTGTACAGATTTGCCACCCTTAGTTTCCCTGAACTAGTTTCGCTGTCTTGCTTGGCACTGGAACTCTATATTTATTCTCGAAGCACGCCAAGGTCCTTTCATGACAGCCCTTAGCGTAGATCCCTGGTCGTTTACAATTAAAATAAGTCACGTCTTGTACCCTGATGCATGAGACAATGCAGTTAACTGGTAGATTACACAGTGGAAATCTCTATTCACGCAGTGAATTCAATCCATTGACTTCCCTGCATTTCCCTTTTGACACGTTCTGGACTATTTCCGTCACTTTCCTTGCCCATGCGATGCATTCCGAAATTGTGTGACACGATTTATCACAATTATAGCAGAAATCTGTGAACTGTTTCGTCTGCATAGTGCGAACTGCACCTTCCGTCTTGTTTTTCCTACACGTGCTTGCTATATGTCTTACATGTAAAACATCTTAGCTCTTTTCTTTCACAGTGTTTAGTGTGCATGCTAACTTCTTGTTTGCGGGGCTATATCCCCTTCTTTCGTTCTCAGCAGACCACTGACTAATGTGTGTACTGGATCTTTATTTAGCACTTGTAGAAAGAAAGCATACTCTACCTAAATAGTCTACCGGATCTATGGCACCTTTTCTGTTTACTTGTGACACTAATAACGACTTTCCCAAAATCTCTCTACATTTCGTCAATCCTATAGACATATAAAGAAATTTGCTCCCCATATGCTTGCCTTACTTGAAACATCCTACACACATTATAGTCTATCGTCCGCATACTTGCGTAGCTCTCTTCTAAAATGAGTTTTACCTCTGTCCATGCACCTATTATTTACCTCTTCCCATGCACCTGTTCTCTTGCGTACTTGCAGTCTTGATCTTGTCTCAGCGGTAATTTTTTGCTTTAACATATGTAAAAAGATTTAATATTTCTCTGGCTTCACTAATTCAAATGCTGAATCAACATTTTTAATGAATACCCGTATGAGGACATGTCCATGCGGCTGCCCTGCGCTACTCGGAAGTGATATTTACGACCTGCACTGTTATTTCTTAGCAGCGGCTCTTATCCATCTAGCACCACCAGTTGGAAAGACTCCGTCTACACGTCTTGAAGCATCTGAAACTTTAAGTAAACCTATTGCTGTGCTCTACAAACTGCCATGTCTCCACGTTCCCTATCTGTACTATCAGTCCTCTATTCCTGTGTCCGCCCCGACAGCTGAATTGTTAGCGTAACGGATTGCCTTCCTGCGGACCCGGGTTCGCTTCCCGGCTCGGTCGGACATTTTCTCCGCTCAGGGACTGGGTGTTGTGTTGCCTTCATCATTTCATCTCCATCCGGCGCGCAGGTCGCCCAATGCGGTGTCGAGTGTTGTAAGACCCGCACCAAGGCGGCCGGACCTGTCCCGCAAGGGCCTCCCGGCCAATGAAGCCAAACGTTCATTTCCATTTCTATTCCCGTTTGCTCTAACTGCCGCGACTCTTCACTCTCTCGTTGTCACTTCTGCATGCGAGTTTTAATGTTTCCTCTTCGCCCCCCCCTCCTACCTCCCCCCCTCATCCAATGTTGAAGGACCCTCGCCATCTCGTTGGCTCCAATTGTGCACTGTTTTTCAGAAGCTGAGTGGAGGGAGGGAGCCGTCTGTTGTGAATTCATGTCCTGACCTGCTACAGGCTCTTCATGACTTATATGTGTCCCTTACAGAGAGATTCTCTCCCTCATTCCTTACTCTCGTTCTGAAATGATATTTACTACATAAAGTGTGATTTCTTAACCCGATCCTCATCCGTCTGGCGTCACCAGCTTTAAGATTCAATCTACGTGACTTGAAGCATCTGCAATTTTTAAGTAAAATTACTGTTGTGCTCTGCTAACTTTTCCCTGGTTATGCTCCTGTAACTTCCTTGGCTGTCATTTCCGTGGATGCAAGATAGCGAGGATACAAGATACCGAGTTCCCACAGCTACAATAACGAGGGTCAAGTCATTTGAAAGACAATCAGCTTTTACTGCTGAGACGGAAAAAGTTCTCGCTCACCATCTACCCTCATTTGAAGAGAGTGTTTTTCCGCATTCGCCAAAGGTTTTCGTACACTTGCATTTCACAAAGCAGACAAATACAAGTTGTCTCTTTATTTCAACAGAGAGAGAGAATGATATGGAAAGGGAAAAGAAGTTTTATTGATTTATGAGACGAAATCCACAGCCATAATGAACAGAAATGGCTAGAGATAAGGGGTTTAATAGAGTACATATGAATCATTTCTTCGATCTCCTTTAGAAAACTCTCACTGACGTTAGAATTACGGCTAACAATGTACCTGACGAATCTTTATTTGCAACGGTTCAGAAAAGACAACAAGAAGTCATCGTGCAAAAATCCAGCTCCAAGTTGGATCCATAACAAGAAGGGAGTGGAGGAATAACATCACAGTGGTGGCAGTTGTTTGTGCTGTCATTGCGGCTGGACACTTTATTCCACCAATGACTGAATTGAAGTGAAAGAGGAGGCAGCGAGAACTATGACCCGCTGCCCGAGCAGGAAGTGTAGATGAAATCTCAGACACTGCCAACATGAGTTCTGAGTTGTTTGTGTCGTGGCTCAGATACTTCTGAAATAAGGTGAACTGTAGCAGCGACTTACTTGTGCTCCTGTCACTTGATGGCCAAACAACACACAGTAGAAACCTGGCGTTTGAGTGCGACCCTAATAATGGTATTACTGTAACCTGCGCACGCTACGCGCAATTGCAATTACTTGACGATCATCATTAACATTTTCGTTTCAAGGAGCAAGCTGTTGCCTGTTCCGAACTCACAAACGAAATCACTCCCATCTTTTTCTAGGTCTTCCAATATCTGTTTTCCCAACCCATACTTCAGGATCTTCTCAGGAATTCTTTAACCTGACAACTACTTGATATTACATTTATTCCACCTCTCCAGACCTCTTTCACTATAGTCCGTGAGACGAGTGATTGGTAGTGACAGTTCCGGCGGGCAGACGGCGCTGTTGCCGAACGTGGCTCACAGCACGCGGCGCCCTGTCTGCTACACGCATTCTCCAGCAGCAGAAATAAAAGCCAGACAAAATACAAGTCGTATTGGTACGCGTGAATTTATTTAAAGTTGATGCTTGAAACATATTAACTCGGGCGTTCCATCATTCCAGCCTCTACGTAGAGAATGGCTGGCATTGACCCAAGTTTCTTCTAACCACACTATACTTTCGAATTCCACACCCATGATCCTGCGCAAAAATCTGCACCGCCATGCAACTACATCTGTCCTTTCCATTAATATTTTGCGCCCGTTAAACAGTGAATAGCTGGAGCCTATGTCTTTCAACACTGTACGCAATGAAAATTTGCTCCCTTTAAAAAGATCGTCTTTCTGAAGCGACACCAGTAATTTAGATAGAGTGGGATGTTCCCTTCTCTTATAATAGCTGTATATATGACGACGAACAGCGTCTTTCTGAAAATCGTCCAAAGCTGTCACCTGCTTATTTCTCGGTCGCTTCTTTCCTGGTGTGTGCAGCTTTGTTGTGCCACTCTCGTCACAATCTACACTATACTGTTCTTTCCCTATCTTTACAACAGTCTTCTAACTTATTTTCAATGCTGCTGCAGTTCTCTTCACAACCTGAACAACAGGAATTAAGGGCCCACCTTTGTCCTTTTCTTTCTCAAAGTAATCCCTCACAGAGCACACGAATTCACGGGCCTGGGTGTGTAGCACACTTTTCTTCCTCCGTTTCACTTCTTGTGTTGGGCTGGTACTACCCGCCGCACTAGACATTGTTTACAACGAAACATAAACAAAGAAACACTAAAAACAACAAAAACGAAATAAACTGCGAAGTCAACTTCAGACAAACGACGAACGACCGCACCGCCTGCACGCGAGACACTGGTAAGTTTCATAAGCGCGCGCGACCGGGTTTCAGAGCGGCAACGTGGCCCTTGCTACCCGCTCGAAGTCAGGCCGTCATTGGCTGCCTGCCTGCGGTCGCTAGGCAACGGAAAGACGCTACCGAGCTGTCAATACCAAAGACTCGTCTCCCAGACTATAAAGCACGGGATAAATAGTTGCGTGAAATCGTAAGTAGACCTGTAACGCAGTTTCAGATGTCTGGAGTGCTGAATGAAGTCTATGGACGAGCAGCGACAACTGGAACAGCGAGTGCGCCTTCCACTCAGCATGAATTTGGCCTGTGAATAGGATGTGTTCTGAGACAATAATTTTTCACCAGCAGATTGTTTGAAAGTTGATAATTTCCTAATAGTGGCAAGGAGGAATCTTCTTCAGAAGACATTTCATGTGATGACAACTATACAACACGTACAGAGAATTCCAAGAAGACAGTGAACTAGGTATCATCTGTTCCAAACTCGTACAAGAAGCTGCTGTTCGAGGTAGAGGTTAAGCTCGTGTCCCCACTGCAATAATTATCAGCCGTCATAAGCAACAATTAGAGTAGTCGAAGGTGAAGTAAAGAAGCGAAAATGCGTTATGGCAGCTTCATTTCCCAAAGAACAGAAGACAGACGATACGACTGGCAATTCAAGTTGGTTCTGTGCTTTGTTTAAGAAGACAAAATACATGCAGTATTGCATGGAGAGTAAGTTATGGTTCTTAAACGATTTTCTTCTGGCTTCTTAAACGATTTGCCAATTTGAAGGCCCACATTAAGAAATATTTGTGCTCAGATTGCGATCAGACTTCACCATAACTAGCTCTTCTTAATACTAGTTCTTAGACATGAATAGTATATTTCCGTGTGTCGTTTTTCTACATTTTTTTCATGATTCCTAGTTTATACTTGGTTTTAATTTGAAGCACTTTATGAACACGACACAGTTTTCTTCTAACGTATGAATGTAAATGTATTACTTATTATTAATGGTGCAAAAACATTTGTTTCCTGTGATAAGCCCTAAATATCACGTATGTCTAACGCGTATGTTCAAATACAGCTTCTTTAAAATACACACGTCAAAACAAGTTTGGCATCACCTCGGTACCGAGAGTTCCGGAAGCTGTACAGAAAATTTGAACATCATTTCCGCTCTTTATATTGCTCATGAAAACCACACATTGCATGTTGTACTACCATACAGCGAGATCTTCAGAGGTGGTGGTCCAGATTGCTGTACACACCGGTACCTCTAATAACCAGTACCACGTCCTCTTGCATTTATTCAGGCCTATATTCGTCGTGGCATACTATCGACAAGTTCATCAAGACACTGTTGGTCCTGATTGTCCCCCTCCTCAACGGCGATTGGGCGTTGGTCCCTCAGAGTGGTTGGTGGGTCACGTCGTCCATAAAAGCCCTTTTCAATCTATCCCAGGAATGTTCGACAGGGTTCATGAGTGGAGAATATGCTGGTCAATCTAGTCGAGCGGTGTCGTTATCCCGAAGGAAGCCATACACAAGATGTGCGCGATGGGGGCGCGAATTGTAGTCCATGAAGACGAATGCCTCGCCGATATGCTGCCCATATGCTTGCACTATCGGTCGGAGGATGGCATTCACGTATCGTACAGCCGTTACGGCGCCTTCCATGACCACCAGCGTCGTACGTCGGCCCCACATAATGCCACCCCAATACAGCAGGGAACCTCCCTCTTGCTGGAAACATCCAAAAGTCGCTATGAGCCAGGTCAGGTGGGTAGGGAGCGTGAGAAATCACTTCAGAGGTGTTGTCACGAAGAAACTGCAGCGTTGCATTCGCCCCATGTGCCGGTGACAGAACATGTGTCCTTTTCCGGCCCTTTTCCACGCAATGCTGTAAGGAACTTATTCTTCAAAACGTCTTGGTAGTGGAAGATAAAGAACGAGGTGCTCGGATTAAAACGCGTGTAAGAGAGGAATGTAGTCTTTCGCCCCTACTGGTTAATCTATACGTCGAAGAAACAATGACAGAAGCAAAAGAAATGTTCAGCAGTAGTATTAAAATTCAAGGTGAAAGAATATCAATGATAAGATTCGCTGATGTCACTGCTATCCTGAGTGAATGTGAAGAAGAGTTACAGGATCTGGTGAATGGAATGAACAACCTAATGAGTACAGAATATGGAATGAGAGGAAATCGAAGAAAGACGAAAGTAATGTGAAGTAGCAGAAATGAGAGCAGCGAGAAACTTAAGATGTGGACTGATGATCACGAAGGAGATGAAGTTAAAGAACTGTGCTACCTAGGCAGCAAAATCACCCATGATGGACAGAGCAAGGGGGACATCAAAAGCAGACTAGCACTGGCATATAGGACATGTGTAGCCAAGAGAACTCTAGTAGTATCAAATATGGTCCTTCATTTGAGCAAGAAAATTTTGAAAATATTCGATTGGAGCACACCAGTGTATGGTAGTGGAACATGGACTCTTGGAAAACAGGGGCGGAAGAGAATCGAAGCATTTGAGGTGTGCTACTACAGAAGAATGTTGAAAATTATGTAGACTGTTATGGTAAAGAATGAGGAGGCTCGCCACAGGACGGATTAGGAAAGGAATATATGGGAAACACTGACAAGAAGAAGGATGAGGATGCTAGAATATCTGTTAAGCGATCGCGGAGTAACTTCAGTGGTACTAGAGCGAGCTGTAGTGGTAAAAACTGTAAAGGAAAAAAATAAAGGATGCACCTTTCGAAAACAAAGTTTAGAAAATGACCATCATTTTTTTAGCCCTGGCGTTTATCATAAAGTTTTTTGGTGACCATGTTCTTCCATTGAATTGCCGGGAACTTCGTCTCAGGATAGGAAAATGGCATCTATTTCTCGTCCATTGTCACAACAGATGAAACTGGCACAGTCTGGCAACATGCCACGAGCTGTGGTCGTCCGTCAGCTTTCGTGGCGCGCACCTGGAGGGCGCTTGTCGCATTTTCAGGCCTTCATCATGATTGTGTGCGCAGGTGCCTCATAAATGTTAAATTCGGAGGTGGTGTATTCCGCAGTCATCTAGCAATCCTGCAAAACAACTTTCTCTGTTCTCTCGGTCACGTCGTCAGACCGGCTGGTACGAGGCCGAGATTGTTTGGGTTTGTTGTCACACGACGTTCTGCCTTCTCTGAACTGCCACACCCACCAACGCCCTTTAGAACACATACCTGACACAATGTATGTTGTATGTTAACCGGGGACCTAGAAACGACGGCGAGGATCCGTCCCCGCCGCAGCCGCAGTGGTCCACAACCCCACGACGACTACCGCAGTGCACTTCACCCCTCCGCCGCCCCAAACCGAACCCAGGATTATTGTGCGGTTCGGCCCCCGGTGGCCCCCCAGAGAACGTCTCACACCAGACGAGTGAAGCCCCTATGTTTGCGTGGTAGAGTAATGGTGGTGTACGCGTACGTGGAGAACTTGTTTGCTGAGGCGGAATAAGGGGAATCAGCCTGCATTCGCCGAGGCAGATAGAAAACCGCCTAAAAACCATCCACAGACTGGCCAGCTCACCAGACCTCGACACAAGTCCGCCGGGAGGATTCGTACCAGGGACCAGGTGCTCCTTCCCGCTCCGGAAAGCCGTGTGTTAGACCGCTCGGCTAACCGGGCGGGCTACGTGACACCATAGTCACATTCGCACTCAACAGATGACGAATATCAATCAGTGTCACACTATACAACGGAGAAAACAAATAATTACATGCCGTTCTTGTAATGGAAACGTCACCGCTTAAGTACCAAAAAGAGTCCTCACCCTCTCCACTGTTGCTCAAGTTCTGTGAGCCATACGATGCTGCCGTCTTCGGCGCACAATCACAACGTGTGCACGCGTAGTTTGAAATAAACCACATGTTTCTGTTTCTGGTCCAGAGAAAGTAAATCGGAGGTGTTATAACTTGAATACACTTTGTAAATATGCCTACATGCTAACCATTTACAAATGTTTTTGTTTTATATTTTTTAAAAATACAGGTGAGAACTAGCAAATATTATTCACAACCTTTTACACATTACAAAAACAAAAATGCTTCACCCGTATAGGAGTTGTTTGCAAGAAACCTTTTTACTTTGCTTTTAAAAATCAATTTTGCTGTCTGCAGGACATGTTATATCACTAGGTAAGTGATCAAAAATTTCGCTGCCAGCACTGTGCACCCCTTCTTGTGCTAAAGACAGTCTTAGTGTGGAGTAGCCACTGTCATTTTTGTGCATAATTGTTCGTTTTGAACTGTAGTGAGCTATTTACGACAAACTTCTTGAGAGAATAAGTATAATGTGAATCTGTAGTCAAAATGCCTATCTCCTTCAAGGTGATCGTAGGTAAGCACCACATATTATTATTCTCACTGCGCGTTTTTGAGGAATGAAAACTTTCTTGAAGATGATTTACTCCAAAACGTTATTCTATGTTGCATTTTTGAATGAAAATATGTAAATTATATTAAGTTATTGATTTGTATCTCCTCCAGATGGCTGGAAGTGCAGTTGTATGTGAACTAAGTTGATTTAGGAGCTCCTAAATGTACTTTTGCCAGTTTAAATACTCGTCAATATGAACACCAAACGTTTGTTAACTTTCCAACCTAACTATTAAATTCTCACTATGTGTTACACTTATTATTAATTTACTGTCTTTTGATACAAAGAACCATACATCTCGTGATTTTTTCCAAATTGAGAGCTATACCATTTGCAAGAAGAGACACAAGAATAATTTTAAGGGTCTTATTTGCCATTTCTTCTGTTAACCCATCTAGATAGCCAAGCATATTAAAGAATCACTTCCGTTATGCGGAGGTGCACCGACAGTGTATCCAATCTGCCCAGTGGATTAACGATGAGGATCAGCGTGCAGCCAGACTGAATGTGGTGCCTAGATGAAACTGAATGAACACTAGGTAGGTATCGAGACAGTTAGGGTACACACATTCAGTCATGGAGAGGGGAGGGGGCAGAGGGTTAACGGGCTGGCAACAGGAGGGGCATCTGACCACTCCTTAAAATAACCATCTCAAATCCGTCAATAACCATACCAATCCTGTGCAGATATGGGACAAAGGCACTAGAAAAAACTTACCATTTTTCTGCTGCTGTATGTACGTTTACACTGACTACAGTACTAGTGTATCCACAAAAAGAAGTGGCTCTGAGCACTATGGGACTCAACTGCTGAGGTCATTAGTCCCCTAGAACTTAGAACTAGTTAAACCTAACTAACCTAAGGACATCACAAACATCCATGCCTGAGGCAGGATTCGAACCTGCGACCGTAGCGGTCTTGCGGTTCCAGACTGCAGTGCCTTTAACCGCACGGCCACTTCGGCCGGCACAAAAAGAAGTAACTGTGTTTGTTTTATATTAGACGGAAATTAGTTTTCATAAGTCAGAAACAATAGTGGACTTAAGACTGAGCCCTGTGGAGCCCCATAACTGGTTTCTTTGCATTCAGAACAATCTCCCGTGCTTGCATAGATGTGCTATTGTATTTATTGTTAACAGGCCGTCTACGTTACGGCATCGTGGTCTCCTTTTATAAAAATTGAGTGCGGTGACACTGCGCCTGGAACGACGTAACGTCACTCAGCGCGTCGAAGTCGTCCTGCCTCAGTGAACGCAACTTCCCTTTACGTAATATCTCTGACGACCGAGCTGCGCAGTCAGAACACTTTTTCCTCTGATTCCGCCGGTAAACCTCTCACCAATTACACAACATACGCGGTGCGAGCTACCTCACAGCTTTGAGCAGGCGACGTAGAACGTAAACGCGTTGCGTAAGCGCTACAGAGGTTAGCGGCTTCCTCGCTGAGCGGGTTAATCGCTGCCACTTCAAAGGACCACCCAGGCCCCCCCCCCCCCAGCCCGTGCCGCCGCTGTTCCCAGCCTGACACCTGCTCCTAGGGAAATCCCCGAAGTGTTATTTTGTCGTCTGGCGCTTGCTTCCCACGACCATGCCCTGTCTCTCCCTCCCCCCTTGCCCCTAGATCTACACCAGCCCACTCTCGTAACTGCAAACACTGCACATGTAATCTGCAGTTTCACGGTCCATTTGCTTCACCAGCAGTGAGTTATGGGCAATTACACATCCTGCATTTAGAAAGTTGTGTGATGATACGTCTGGTATTCTCTGTAACTGTAAATTAAAACCCTACACGCTGATTTTCGCAACTTGCGGAATGAAGTTGTTACCTGTATCATTTTAACATTATTCAGTGTATTACAGCCCCTAGGGAATGGATTGTTGTTCTTCGTTTTAAATATTATCTTGGAAGGAGTTTTACTCATTGATGTACTGGCCAACTCAAACTTCTCCTTCGGACTTAGGCGTCGTCAAACAGAAGTATTTTAGAGGCTTGTGATCATCACGCTGTTTTCCCGACCGGTAACACCAGATGTGAGAACTGGACTGCTCCTTCCCTGTTAAATAACACCTCAGTTGCCATCGCGAAGATGAATTAAACCTAGGTCATGTATGTGATGTCAACGAGAGCACGGCTATAGTTTCACTTAAGTAGATTCTAAATTACGTGTTGCGTAGGGTTACATGAATTACACAATATACAGCACAGACAAGAAGACGACAGACTCTTTTGAGATGTGGTGTTACATTAGGTCACGCTGAAACGCCTACGTATGATTGTAAGGGTCCTGGATTTTTACTGTTGCACACGGGATTGCTAAACATGCATGTGGAATGGTCAGATCCTAGTATCTGCGTCAGCTGGACTCTGACACTTGGCGTCCTACTTGCGGCCCGTACTATCGCTGGAATGACTGCCCGTTGTCTCCTTTCAGCTTGTATATACTTTAGTTTATGCGCCACGCGTCCGCTACGCCATCACGCCTCATTCACTCTGTCGGTGGTCAGTTCAAATGTGAGTGTAATCTTATGGGACTTAACTGCTAAGGTCATTAACTGAACGAGAACCAGCTCTTTGTGGTCCTTGATCTGCTACATGTTTTTTTCCCGCCGATAACAGTAGATTCTGTCTGCAATTTCAGGTAAGCATGTATAGCATCGAGAGTGTGGAAATGCATGTCGTGGTGTTAGGTGTTACGCAGGGTTTGCTACTTCTGATACATCAGATTCCTGGTTCCCATCCATGTCGTACGTAATACACAACTCCAAATGTACTGCACGCAATAAAGCTTAAGCTTATTGAAACACGAAATTTTTACCCGGCAACAGGTTTACGAATGATAACATTTTCCATCATGAATTTCCATCTTGTGGACATTTTCAAGTCGCTTCGAAGCAGCTTAGCAGAGGTCCGTCCCTGTATTCATTAGAGTATCGTGTAAAAACGTGTAGTACTTTGGTGAAGTACTTTTCGAGATTTTTGGTAACAACGATAAATTGTCTTCCTATTGTAGTATACAAGGTGGTCCATTGATAGTGACCGGGCCAAATATCTCACGAAATAAGCATCAAACGAAAAAACTACAAAGAACGAAACTCATATAGCTTGAAGGGGGAAACCAGATGGCGTTATTATTGGCCCGCTAGATGGCGCTGCCATAGGTCAAACGGAAATCAACTGCGTTTTTTAAATAGGAACCCACATTTTTTATTACATATTCGTGTAGTACGTAAAGAATTATGACTGTTTTACTTGGACCACTTTTGTCGCTTTGTGATAGATGGCGCTATAATAGTCACAAACATATGGCTCACAATTTTAGACGAACAGTTGGTAACAGATAGGTTTTTTAAATTAAAATACAGAACGTAGGTACGTTTGAACATTTTATTTCGGTTGTTCCAATGTGATGCATGTACCTTTGTGAACTTATCATTTCTGAGAGATTACCTGTTAATACCACATGAATGCAATAAATGCTCAAAATGATTGTCCGTCAACCTCAATGCATTTGGCAATACGTGTAACGACGTTTCTCTCAACAACCTTCCGTAATGTTCGCACATGCATTGACAATGCGCTGACGCATGTTGTCAGGCGTTTTCGGTGGATCACGACGGCAAATATCCTTCAACTTTCCCCCTAGAAAGAAATCCGGCGACGTCAGATCCGATGAAAGTGCGGGCCATCGTATGGTGTTTCAACGACCAATCCACTTGTCATGAAATATGATATTCAGTACCGCTACGACCGCACGCGAGCTATGTGCCGAACATCCATCATCCATCATGTTGGATCGCCATTGTGTCATGCAGTGAAACATCTTGTAGTAACATCGGTAGAACATTACGTAGGAAATCAGCATACATTGCACCATTTAAATTGCCATCGATAAAATGGGGGCCAATTATCCTTCCTCCCATGATGCCGGACCATACATTAACCCGACAAGGTCGCTGATGTTCCACTTGTCGCAGCCATCGTGGATTTACCGTTGCCCAAAAGTGCATATTATGCCGGTTTACGTTACCGCTTCGTCGCTAAATAGAACGCGTACAAAAAATCTGTCATCGTCCCGTAATTTCTCTTGTGCCCAGTGGCAAAACTGTACACGACGTTCAAAGTCGTCGCCATGCAAATCCTGGTGCATAGAAATATGGTACGGGTGCAATCAATGTTGATGTAGCATTCTCAACACCAACGTTTTTGAGATTTCCGATTCTCGCGCACTTTGTCTACTGCTGATGTGCGGATTAATCACGACAGTAGCTAAAACACCTTCTTGGGCATCATCACTTGTTGCAGGTCGTGGTTGACGTTTCGCGTGTGGCTGAACACTTTCTGTTTCCTTAAATAATGTAACTATCCGGCGAACGGTCCGGACAATTGGATGATGTCGTCCAGGATATCGAGCAGCATACGTAGCACACCCCCGTTGGGTATTTTCATCAAAATAGCCATACATCAACACGATATCGACCTTTTCCGCAATTGGTAAGAGGTCCATTTTAACACGGGTAACGTATCACTAAGCAAATACCGTCTGTACTGGCGGAATGTTACGTGATAGCACGTACTTATACGTTTGTGACTATTACAGCGCCATCTATCACAAAGCTAAAAAAGTGGTCCAACTAAATCATTCATATTTCTTTACGTACTACACGAATATCTAATAAAAAATGGGGGTTCCTATTTTTAAAAAAACGCAGTTGATGTCCGTATGACCTACTGCAGCGCCATCTAGCGGGCCAACCATAATGCCACCTGGTTTCCCGCATAAAGCTAGACGAGTTTCGTTCTTTCTAGTTTTTTCGTTTGATGCTTATTTCGTGAGATATTTGGCCCGGTCACTATCAATGGACCACCCTGTAGATAAGCTGTCCATCCTATGAGTCGTCAGGGACACTCTGACTCATGTTTCGGCGCTTATTGGCAGTTTCACTTTTGCAGTGTGTAGCTGAACTTAGCCTGAACCTCCCATGCTCATTAGATGAGCTCGTAGCAACACAAAAAGGACGAATCACAGTGGAGCAAATGCTTCAAATTGTGCAACAATATCGTAAAAAAATAGCGTCACAATATTACGACCATAAGTGTTGCGACCTCCAGTACCTCAATGATTCTAACTGCGATTTGTGTAATCTACTTTCTTTTAAAAGAAAAACTGTACACAAATCTGAGTTACCATTTCACCAGATATCCGTTGATTGGTTTATCAATAAAAATAAAGGTTAAAAAGCGAAGACATAGATAACGAATTACGTATTAAATTAGTGGATGAGACTGTAAGTATGTGAAAGACTGTACTAGGACTTACGAGACAAAGCTGGTACATGGAACGATCATGAAATGTAGTCCTGCAGAATTAATAGTAAAAAAGTCCGCCCCGGTAGCTGAGTGGTCAGCGTGACAGATTGCCGGGTTTGATTCCCGGCTGGGTCGAAGATTTTCTCCGCTCAGGGACTGGTTGTTGTCTTTATCGTCATTTCATCCTCATTTGGCGCGCAGATCGCCCATTGTGGCTACGAATGTAATAAGACCTGCACCAAGGCGGCCGGACCTGCCCCGCAAGGGGCCTCCCGGCCAATGACACCCAAACGCTCATTACATTTTTTTAATTGTAAAACAAAATTCTTACGATTCAGCTCTGTGGGACCGAGAGAATAACTAACAATAGTATAACAGTTGATGTAAAACATGAATGAAATTGTTCCAGGGATACAACGAGCAAAAAGTCTGAGGTGAATTTACTAAAGGACAGGGGGGTATTATGCCCCACAATGATATTCCCGGCGAATGTGAAAATTTGTACAGTTTCTCCTATCAGTGCTAGAGCCAAAGCAAAAGTCATGGGAGGCTAGAATGAAATAACTAGACTGGAGTAACAACCAGGAAGAACAGGCGATATTGCAGGGAGCAAGAGCGCACTATCGAGTTAAACTGCGACACACCACCAGAGGTGGATGACCAAGTAGCTAATGTGGAAGAGTAAACTCATGGAAGCAATAACGTAATTCCCTTCACCACACATAGTGAGGCAACGACGCCTAAGTCGGACATCAGGATGGTGTTCAGCATGTAGACACTGCAGAAGTCACTGAACTAAAACCATCAAGAATGGGGCTGGACACTGGAACGTGGCATAGAGTGCTGACGGGTTCAGAAAAATAAGGCGCATTTGAGCTTCCTTTCCACACGACAAAGTTATCGGCATAGACTGATTGGTGCAAATAACCCGACATCCATAGCCCAGTCCTCGATTTGGAGCTAACCAGCTCTGGGGTGGGACTTGTGACACTGCATCCGCAGTGTGCCTAGATGACTACAATCTACGATGCAACAGCGAGCCCCACCTGAAAGAGTTGGCTGCTTGTGCCTCGATTTAGCCTTCGTTGATGAAAATGTTTGGGTGACTCCCACAACCTGCGCCCCTGGAGACCTAGCTGATAGTACCTGAACTACCATCAAGCCAGAGGAGCGCAGTAGCTGCCGCCCCCTGACCTCCGTCTACGAGCAGACGTCTCTGACCATTCTGTATCTGAGGATTGTTATGTAACACTTCGCAACTGTAGCCATCTTGTGTACAGCTGTTGGCTATCTTTCCAGAACGCAGTCTACGACGTCAACAAGAGCGCCTTGGTAACTTGATGGCCGCCAGACGCTTCGCATCCAACACTAACTTACTGCATGGTTGTAATTAAAATACAGCTATTCACAGAGGTCAACTATGTCTGTAACTTTAGGGCAGTGAAACTTAGTAACATTCTAATCCTTTAATGTAAAATAACATTCTAATCCTTTAATGCAAAACCGACTTACGCTGGAAAAAAATTAGTTCCAGTTTTGGCCACCAGATGCAAAATATGGCCCTCTGAATGCAAGGGAAACCTATAGAAATGTTTCATACGTAATGAATTAGGAACTGTACGTGAGCAGAATAGGTCAAACAAGTGAGAACGGCATAATCTTGATGGCATACAAACCATCGCTAACACAGTTTGTCCAGTATGAGCACCAGAGAGGTCGACGAAATGCCGCGTCAGTAGAACGATGTGATCTACATCGCTCGCAGTAGTTCCACTGAAATCTGAGGAACGTATAACGGCTTTCAGATCAGGTAAAGACCGAATGTATTGCTGGCAAACGTGTTCTTTTATACGTCTCAAGAGCCAACAATCACATGGATTCAGGTAAGATGCTCTTGCCGGCCATGCATCCGGAAGACCTCTACAGATAGCGCATTTACGGAAGGTTTCATGAAACAGATCCTTCAACGGGTGGGCGATATGAAATGAAGCCCTGACTTGCCTGAAAACAGTGGTTTCCACACAGCGGCAGTCTTCCAAAGCAGTAATCACATGCTGTCTCGATAACATGCAGACATCACAGCACAGGTCGTCTGGATGTATTCTCTTCAAACGAGAAAGGATCCAAAATAAAGATGTTTGTGAATCCACCACACACAATCACATATGGCGAGTGCAAAGGCTCTTCGTACACAACACGCACTTTCAACACTATCCCAAATTAGGAATTTCTGTATACTCACTGCACGCTGTGGTGTAAAAAAAGCCTCATCACTTCATAGAATATTGCCAGGCTTCAGGTCATCAACGTCGATCCATGCCAGGAACTGAAGTGCAAATCCAGTACATTGCTGCGAATCATGAGGCTTCAGTTGCTACACCATCTGGATCTTGTACGGGCACCAACGTAAAAAAGAGCAAAAAACTTGACACTGTGCTGGTCGACTCTCGCGACACTATCTGAGTCCTAGCACTACGTGGAACACATGCTGCATGGTCAGCTACAGCGACAGCAACCTCGTCAGTAACGTCTACTGGGATAGGAAGCCTTCCTCTTCCAGGCGCCACACAAAGTTCACCCACGTTTTACAGTTTCATTACCATCTTCTTCAACCCATTTAATTACATTGGGCTCTCCTCAGACTTTCGGCGATACTTTCTCAATGCAGCACTGTAACCGCTGCCCTGCACAGGAAACTGTTTCTCGATAGCCGTACTGTTTGCTCACGTAATGGCTTGTCAAATGTCAGCGTAGATGTCATACCATTATACAGCATACAGCCCAAATTCACACATGGTGGCTAAAACTGGAACTAATCTGAATGAGATTTTCACTCTGCAGCGGAGTGTGCGCTGATATGAAACTTCCTGACAGATTAAAACTGTGTGCCCGACCGAGACTCGAACTCGGGACCTTTCCCTTTCGCGGGCAAGTGCTCTACCAACTGAGCTACCGAAGGACGACTCACGCCCGGTACTCACAGCTTTACTTCTGCCAGTACCTCGTCTCCTACCTTCCAAACTTTGCAGAAGCTCTCCTGCGAACCTTGCAGAACTAGCACTCCTGAAAGAAAGGATATTGCGGAGACATGGCTTAGCCACAGCCTGGGGGATGTTTCCAGATTGAGATTTTCACTCTGCAGCGGAGTGTGTGCTGATATGAAACTTCGTGGCAGATGAAAACTGTGTGCCCAACCGAGACTCGAACTCGGGACCTTTGCCTTTCGCGGGCAAGTGCTCTGCCAACTGAGCTACCGAAGCACGACTCAGGCCTGGTACTCACAGCTTTATTTCTGCCAGCACCTCGTCTCCTACCTTCCAAACTTAACAGAAGCTCTCCTGCGAACCTTGCAGAACTAGCACTCCTGAAAGAAAGCCATGTCTCCGCAATATCCTTTCTTTCAGGAGTGCTAGTTCTGCAAGGTTCGCAGGAGAGCTTCTGTAAAGTTTGGAAAGTAGGAGACGAGATACTGGCAGAAGTACAGCTGTGAGGACGCGGCGTGAGTCGTGCTTGGGTAGCTCAGTCGGTAGGGCACTTGCGCACGAGAGGCAGAGGTCCCGAGTTCGAGTCTCGGTCCGGCACGCAGTTTTAATCTGCCTGGAACTAATCTTTTTTCCAGAGTAAATCGGTTTCACATTAATGCATTAGCATACCTACCAAGTTTCACTGCCATACAAATAATTAAAGCCCACACTAGTCCTCGGTGAGTAGATTATAACCAGATAGTAAGGCAATAGAAGCTGTAAAAGTATGTAAATGAAATGACTCAAACATGGAGGCTAAGAGAAAAAATTCAAACAACTGGTGTAAATTATGGAGAGTTGTCAATCAGCGGTCTCGCCCTGAAGAAAGTGGACTTCCTCCCACTGATTAGTTTCATTGTCTTATTTCATTCAGCAGAAAACACCTGCCTAATGGAAAAACAGACGGGTTTCCAGTGTGATTTCTTGTGAACGAACTGCTAGATGTATAGCATGAACAGTAAAATACTAATTTGATCCTCTTCTCCATGTACTCGGTTCTTTCTGTTACATTTTCTAGGTACCTGCTACACTGCGTCTTTCGCAAAACTGGTAGACGAGGTTCACGAATAATAGTTGAATGGATATAGTTCCGCATGTGGATCACAAGAATGAACTGCGTTCCACCCACGATCTGCGTTCACTAACATGATAGCAGTAGGCTGTCAAAATTATATATCTCAGTCCCCCAACAGACCTACTTCCACAGATATTAGAAGACGTTTCAATGCAGACTTGAGGGAACATACGGCATGACGTTTGATGTTTCAAAATCGTTGGATTGGAAAAGGAAACGTGTACCTTTATCGGTTAGTTCACCAGATTTAGCCCCTCAGGTTTTTTTTGTTTATCTGAGGAAGGAGAAGATACACTTTACACTAGAACCTGCCAACTACACCAGATGATGTTTCCCTGCACTGAAATGTCTGCTGAAAGGCTAGAATGTGTTCATCAATCGTTACATTTGGAACTGGAATCTTGTATTGAAACCGGAGGTTGGAATTTTGGACACCACCTTTCAACACTAGTTGTCTTTCTTCTTCAGAATTTATTTATTTGACTTTTTTCCTTTGGTTAGCGGTGACACATGAAGCAGAATGCTGTGGGTATTTATTTTTTCGAACTGCGAGTGCTCGTCAAATAGCAGAGCACGAAGGGGTGTACCGAAATACCGGAAAAAAACACCGTTGGCATTCTGATGTACTCTGGCTTCCTTTTGTTACAGTCACTGGACATAGTTACATTTAAAACATGTGGCTTTCTAAAATAAATACGCATTCTAGTAGTACTCAATGAAATCTCTGGGAGTGGAATTGTAGTGGACTATAGGTTAGATTTATTTTTTGTGAAAACAGCACATCAGTAGGACCTTCTGTTTTAGAACTGTTTGTGGCAGACATTTTAGAATACTCTCCCAGTATACAGAATGCCGCTGTTATCTCGACAAAAATTGTTGACACTTGTGGAGAACCCGATATATCGTTATTTAAAACAATAGCATTATCGGCTCTCCATATATCGAGAAAAAGTATCGACGTATTGGCCCATTAAAATATCTGATTCACGTTGTAAATATGCTTCCGATTTTAGAGCTGTATATTTAAATAGCAGTCATAGTGTCAAAATTGCGTGGTGAAGCTAAGCATTGCCGTTTCTGTTGAAAGAACCAAGCTCCAATTACGTCAGCATTCTCCCTCACACGTCTCCGCCCACTGCAAAGACCAATCCGTCATTTAATTTTTTTTCATCATTTTAGGAGACTGTTTTTGAAGAATTCCGATGTGAAGAAATAGCACATCACTTGCGTTAAAAACTGTTTTTTCTTTCTAAAACAATTGGTATACTATTTCTTCACATCGAAATCTTATTATTCCATGCACACTGCTACCCCCCAGCACAATCAGATGCGTCCTTTTGTGCCACATATACATGGTTCACACTCTAAAAAAAAGATTGGACATGATGTAAGCTCAAAAAGTAGTAAGACTACTTCACTCAGTGAAAGTAAAATTATGATATACTACAGTTACAAAAGAACTATTTCAAATATGTACCGACCATTGTGAAAAAAATTTAATATTAAATAAAAATATTAGCACTTTATATTGCCATTTTCAAGTCGATATAGCCATATGTCAAGCGTAAAAGCATTGATGGTACATATCGATATTGTCGAGGAAAACCGAAGTTTTATCAACAGACCTAATCTCGACCAGCCCAAAACACCAAAACCCTTTTTGTCGAGAAGCAAAATGAAAGCTGTATAGGGCAAATATTGTTTAAGTCTCGGGAGGACATTAATCAGCATGACTGGCTTACAACTTCATTTGTTATGAAGATACGAACAGCAGTACACCTATTTTAAACAGCATCCTACATTATTTATTCGCTAATCCACTTCCTGTTCTCACAACATTTTCAAAGACGTATCACAGAGTACCACGAACATGTCACAGCGTTTTCAAAAACATAACACAATGACTTCTTCAACTCTACTGCACTAGCACATAGGGCAGACCAGGGTAACATGACTCCTTACTTCCTGCAGGCGACAGTAACAAACACGAAACAAAAAAATGCAAAGACACGGAAAATATGCACTGTACCTGCAGTCACCTATCTTCAACTGAAGATTTGTGTGCCTGAAATGTGTACTTACAAAGAGAAGCTAGGAAAGCTGCACATTTATGGAAAATGTGACTTTGCAGAACAGTAATTGCAACAATGATTTCCTATCACAAAAATAAAACCCTTGCAGAAATAAAAAGATTATCATATTAGTGTGGTATGAACGTTAATAAAAAGTTCTTATACCACATAGTAAACATTCAAAAGTGACACTTTATGTAAATCACAGTAACATCTCCAGAGACATGCAGTTGCACAATACATAAGTTTATTGAATGTACCATTTAGATTTATGTTCTACCTGACTGTCATTTGCAAGCTACAGAAGAGAGACGATAGCTTCACAACTACTTGTTTACATCAGGACTGGTACTGTTTCACAATGGCCAGTTCTGGCTGCAGTACTGCACGTGCAAGAAACTGTGTATAAGTTCATCAGTACTGAATAAACCTAACGTAACTAATTACTTTACAAAAAAAAGAGAAAACACTTTTACAGAGTATTTCTCAAAAACGTAATTAACTCAATATTTAAATGAGTTAATTAATCTCAAAGATAAAGTATATGGTAAGCAGATAGTTGAATTTACTTTTTTGACTGGAGGTGAACAAAATATGCTCAAATGCTTCAACTGATGGTAATAAATTTTTTTAATCCTCCACTAATTTGTTTATTTATTTTATTTCAAAAAACAACCATTCATTAAATTTAAAATATCATTAAACTTATAATTCATATATAACAGTTTTAAAACAAGTAATGGAAATGACTGCAAATAAATTCGTCAATATTTTGTATTCTCTCAATGTTATAAGATAAAATCATTTGTTCCTCAATAATTTACTCGTTGCACTGGTATATTCCACCAAATGAATCAAAAACAAATTTTATATCGTTATTCTTAAATGAAACAAATCCAGTGAGTACCAACAAGACCAGATGTAACTAAATTAACTATTCCACATTCATTAATGTTTGGTTATTTAGGTAATACATCAATCACTAAAACATATCTAAAATATTTAATTTTTTAAGTAATACTTCAATGACAAAGTTAGATATAGTATTATTAGATTTTTTGATTATATTTAAAAATTTTTTGTCTCTGTCCACTTCCTTTCTTTTCCATTGCTAAATTATTTCTTTTGCTTCTTCTAATTCATTATAAGCATTTTTCTTGTGTCTAACTACATTTGCAATTGCTGCAGATCCTCCAGCGAGTGAACCAGTAGTTTCTAGATATGGTAATGCAGCTAATAATAATGGTAAAAATCCACCATCATGTTTTGTTTCTTTTTTGTTCATTTAATATTCAATAAAAATTTTCACAACAGAAATACCAGATGTGTTCATGTTGTTTAGAAGCTTCATCTAATGGATTAATTCCTTGATCTCCTGTTGCTAATCTTCCTTCTAATCTGATCTCTAGACTACAAAATCGATAGTGT
This sequence comes from Schistocerca serialis cubense, assembly GCF_023864345.2. Lineage (NCBI taxonomy): Eukaryota > Metazoa > Arthropoda > Insecta > Orthoptera > Acrididae > Schistocerca > Schistocerca serialis. The sequence goes on along the minus strand of NC_064641.1, from coordinate 851,497,645 downwards.
GGAAGATGCATTTCAAATGATAATTTGTTAATTAATGTATTAACAAATCCTTTTCCATATTGTTCACTTTTACAAAATGTGTGAGGAAGATTATTGAAAAATCTAATCAAACATGGAATTCGTTTAGGATTATTAATAATGAAATCACGAAAGTTGTTAGTAATATTTCTTTTATACCAACTTTTTTATTATGATTATATATATTTCTTGTGAAAACTTCACTTGAATGCAAACATGAGTCTAAATTTATTAGTAATTTTTGGAAAGATAAAGTTCAACAACTTCTTTTATCAAATATTTATATTTATTACCTTTACATGATTTTATTTTATTTTAAGAATCCTCATAAGTGAATCAGTGTGCTGCATAATTTGATAATATGTTCATATCATCCACTGTTATTTGTTTTTTTTTAAAAGATTTATTAATCCATCTGTTTCTTCATATGACCTTTACCAACTGATAATTTACCTCCTTAAAATTTTACCAGTAATTTACCAAGAAATTTAAATGTGCCAACAGGTGTTAATCCAAAAACTTTATCTTCACTATAATTAATATATTCTAACATTCTTTCACTTATATTTATTTTTTACATTCGTAAATCTTGTTCATTTTAAATTATTTTCTATCTTTAAATTCTTTGTGTGTTTATACAATAAATCTTACACTTCTGGTTCTCTAAATATGGAATCTCTTTTCTCAGTTTCATATTGTTTAATTGTTGGAATAACATAATTTCAAATTAACATTGATGAGTATAATTATTTAATTGTTTTTCAGCTTCTCTATTTTCTTCTACTTCTTTTGAATCATTATCATCTAATTGTTGATTTCCTTGTTTATCTTGTTCAATTGCATCAATAACTGGTCGATCTTCCTTTTTAAAATTTTTCATATTCTGTTCTTGGCTGTTTTCTCTACTTTTTAAACTCATATTTTAATTGTTCTTTTACTTCCATTTCTCGTGTAGCTATTTTGAGATCTTCTGGATCGTTTTTTCGAAAATATTTACTAATGATAAATATACAATCGACATTTTTTTTACATTCAATATTTTTATGTTTAAGATTTATGTTCAATGTTTTTATGTTCTCATGTTTAATGTTTACATTAAAATTTTCTTATGTTTGATGTTTACAATCAATGTTTTTATATATAATGTTTAAAAAACGTTTAATATTTAAAAAATGTTTTATGTTTTCCTGTATTTGGCATTATTAATTTTTCTTTCCATATCTATTGGTATAAAATCAAAGACTTCATTATTCTAACATTTATTACAAATGTAAAATTATAATGCAACACCAATAAAGTCATGTAGGTATGATTCAAATTTATCCCATCTTGCCTGAAAATGTTTCAAAAATTGGTTTTGTATTTTTCAATAAGTTTGAGCTAAGTAAAAACAATCTATTCCCTTATGCCTGCCTCTAGTAAAATATTCTCTAACTATATCTTGATTTAGGGAATGAAATCATCAAAAACTAGAACTGAATTATCTCCACATTCATCTACTGGAATAATTTCATCATTATTTTCAATTGAAATAGCAAATTTGCATGAAATTCAACTTTAATCTTCCCACATCTGTTTATAAATTGTTGATATAGAGCCTAACATTTAGAATAAAGGAAGAAATGATCAATATTTTTCCTACTACACATTGGGTTCAGCCATAATATACTTATCATCATTAATGTCATGTTTCCACAACCACCTGGTCCTTATATTGACCACTGAATTGAATCCAGCGAAAGTTTATCACACATATTTTTTTATTTGTTTCCTGAAATTCTTATTTTCAGACTTCAATCTATCATTTATTTACATAATTTTTTAAATAGATTATTCCAGTTGTGTGATAATTCATCTCTTCTGAAAAAGATAACTGTTCCAATGAAATGCTTACAAAAATGTTTCACTTCTTGGGTCCAACTTTTTTAACTCCAAATATTACAACGACAACTAATAAATTATATACCAATGAAGAAACAACAGGAATTCCTGTATACTGAATAGAAATTCAGTATAGTTTGAAAAATTTAGATATGTGTATTCATTGAAAAAACCAAATATACACATTATAGATTATGACATTTGAAATACAGTTGTTGTTGATAGTCATATTATGTTATTTTTGAATAAAGAAGTTTGTATTGGTCAAATTTTAGCATTTAATAATCAAAGTGTTGGAATTAATGAAAAACCAATTGCTTATAATATTCCTAAAATTGTTTCATTTCAGTTAATAAATACTAAATTCAATCTAGCTGATGGAATGTTTGTTAAATGTATTGATAATTTTCATAGTGAAATTAATATTATTCCTTTTTTTAAGAGAAATGCCAAATTTGTAGGATCAATAACTTATGACCCAAATTATCCTATAAATATCCCAATTCTTGAAACTATTCAAAATTCAATAATTACTATTACTAATGAAAATCATAATTTGACTGACATCAGTAATTTTAAAAAGTAATAAATAATTTTTCCTTAACAAATGATGAAAAAATTAAGAATCATCAATGTTACTCATTTCAGAATGAGATTTTCACTCTGCAGCGGAGTGTGCACTGATACAAAACTTCCTGGAAGATTAAAACTGTGTGCCCGACCGAGACTCGAACTCGGAACCTTTGCCTTTCGTGGGCAAGTGCTCTACCATCTGAGCTACCGAAGTATGACTAATGCCCGGTCTCACAGCTTTACATCTGTCAGTATCTCGTCTCCTACCTTCCAAACTTTACAGAAGCTGTCCTGCAAACCTTGCAGAACTAGCACCCCCGAAAGAAAGGATATTGCGGAGACATGGATTAGCCACAGCCGGGGGGATGTTTGCAGAATGAGATTTTCACTCTGCAGTGGAGTGTGCGCTGATATGAAACTTCCTGGCACATCAAAACTGTGTGCCGAACTGAGACTCGAACTCGGTACCTTTGCCTTTCGCGGGCAAGTGCTCTACCATCTGAGCTACCGAATCACGACTCACGCTCGGTCTCACAGCTTTACATCTGCCAGTATCTCGTCTCCTACCTTCCAAACTTAACAGAAGCTCTCCTGCGAACCTTGCAGAACTAGCACCCCCGAAAGAAAGGATATTGCAGAGACATGGCTTAGCCACAGCCGGGGGGGGGATGTTTGCAGAATGAGATTTTCACTCTGCAGCGGAGTGTGCACTGATACGAAACTTCCTGGCAGATTAAAACTGTGTGCTCGACCGGGACTCGAACTTGGGACCTTTGCCTTTCGTGGGCAAGTGCTCAACTCTACGATAATGTAACTCATTCTTGGTTAATAAGAAAAGAAAATTTATGTTACTATTCCTAATGAGGAAACAGAAATTAATATTAACATTGATGATGGTTGTATTCTTCCTGATAATTAAAACTTTATATGACATTTAATCTTATTCACACAGATGGAACAGATTTTTCACCCTATGATGGTAAATACAATATTAGTTAATTGATAATTATGTGTTAAAATTTTTAAGTTTTTTTACAATGAAAAAAGGAAACTATATTTTATCTGGAATAGAAAATCAGTTTATTTCTTCATCAACTCTTCTTTGATTCATGTTATCTTTATCAAATTAATTAATTATAGAAGGAGATATTTTTAACAATGACAAAAAATTAAAAACAAACTAAATGAAGTACTTTATCCATTAGAATTATTTGCATCGTTTTTAAGGCTTTTTAAGAAATAATTTCGAAAGGAAGTATAACAATAATTGTTACTTGGAGTTCAGGAAGAGATCAAGAAGTTTGTGTTCTTTGCTGGATTACTGATAATCTTAATTTACACTTCCCAAAGAAGGTAAAATTGTTGTAAGAGGTAAGGAAATTCGTGTTGCTGTTGGTAATTATTAACATGAATATTCGCTTGATCTAGAACAAGAAACACAGAATATTCGAATTTCCTTCCTTGAACTACATACAATTGAATTTGCTGCATTAAATAGGAAATAAAATTTTGAACTAGATATCACTAATATTATAATTCTGCTGAATTTGATATGACTTACATTATTTTCGTTGTTTTCCAAAGTAATCGAAAAAATAATCTCTTAAATTGTTCTTCTTTATTCCATCATGTTAAATTACAATATATTCCTCAAAAGGTGAAAGAAATGGACTGTTTTCTAAAGAATTATGGACTCGTGATCCCGCAATAACATTCTACAGGATTATCTTGTTTATAGAGATTTTAAAAGAATAACACAATTAAATAATGATGTAAATGTAAATCCATTCAATTTTATTTAAAATTATTCCATCTATGTCATAAATATGACTAGAAGAATGAATGATTTAACTACTCAGAAAACAACAACGATATAATGTGCTTTTTGAATGAAAATATATGTAACAATACAATTGAATATGTAATTATGTAAGTTAATAAGAAATTCGAACAGAAAAATTTTAATTACGTAAATGAATAAAAAATTGGGAGATTTAGTTTTCCAAAAACAAAAATGTTCAGTCAAATATGTGAATTTTTGAAACCTAAATTTTTCAAATTTTTAAAATTTCCAATTTCAATAATTTAAATTTTTTATTTCAAAACATTTGAAAATCTAGTTTTTTTTGTATCTAAATAATAGTAAAACTAAATGGGCATGAAAGACATTGCTAAAAATAATCTATTAAATGGACTTAATAATTATAGAAATGATTATACAACTTATACTAACTTATCAGAGCTGAAATAAATGAAACCTCACAATATTTCAAAAGCTGTAATTTTGATAGCTAAATATGGAAAAGAGATAAATATAAAATTACTTTTCCAAATCGTTATACTAAAATCTTTTTAGAAGACAATGACAAATTAGAAAAAATTGTTCGATTAAAACATTTATAATGTTAAAAGACAAAGTAAAAACCATTCAAGTCATTTTATTTTATTTGCTAATATTTTAGAATTTTTGTTTTCTTAAATTTAATATTTGAATATTAAATTTTAATTTGATATATTTGTTTTTTAATTAAACGAAAATTTTGTTATGTTATTTTTTAAAGGGGGAAACAGCAAAACTAAAATTTTTGTTTTATACCTGATAATTTAAAAAAATATGCTCTTTGATCCAGAGCTCTTGGACATATATTACTCACCAGACACCTTCCACGCAGTACTTGAGCAGTAGTGGCCCAGGTGCCAATTGTGGCTAGTATACAGTGATGATGTATGCTGAGAATAGTACCAGCGACCTCACTGAAGCGAATCATGTTGTCAGTTTGGTAGTACATCGCCAAACCCGATGGTGTAGAACCCCTCTGTGTCGCTGGTGGGAAGTGCGTACGCCCCACGTCGAGCCCAGGACCCAGGATGGATTGTCTGATGATAACTCTTACTGGGCAGTTTCGCCTTGGCAGATTCAGTTCAAAGCCTGGAACGATCGGGGCCACTGACAGCTTATAGATCAGCAATATCACCTTGTCGATGACTCTCAATTAGACTGTGGTTGCTGAGCTATACATTCCACCAGTGATTGGTATAGTAACCCCCGATCATGTAGGGCTATTCAGCTGTGGCAACACTGTGTGATGATACACTGTATCATGACATGACTGGTTGGTTGATTGATGGGGATGGGAACTATTAGTCAGGTTATCGGTGCCATGGGACTGGGTAAGGGTTGGGAAGGAAGTCAACTTGCCCTTTCAGAGGAACCATCCTGGTATTTGCCTGAAATGATTTTGGGAAATCATGGAAAACTTAAATCAGGATTGCTGGACGCGGGTTTGAACCGTCGTCCTCCCGAACGACACGCTCAAACACTGATAGCAGAGGCCGTCTTGCAGGGTGCCTTCCCAGCACAATTGCCAGCATCCAGCTGCAGATTTATGTTAGTGTGTGGTCAACGTATCACTTGCCTAGTTCCAAAGGCCTGCCTAAATCTTAGGCAGCATCAGTACTTTAGGTTTCAGTTGCTTTCATTATAATCCACTCATCATTTCATTTCCCAAAGAAGCGGAAAAGTCACCATGTAAATTTCGTCCATCTATTTTAGATTTGGAAGTAGAATCGCTTAAATGCATTAACCTTAAGTGAGCTATCAGCCAGACTTGACAGTACCGCATGTTATTACGAAGTTCATCTTTAAGCAGCAGTCTGCTACTACATCTGCATCTACATAGATAAGTCCACAGACCATCGAATGATGAGTGGCGGAGGGTACCTTGTACTACTAGTTTTCGTTTCCTTTCCTATTCTACTCGCAAATAGAGCGAGGGAAAGACGACTATCTATATGCCTCCGTATCTTTTCTTCTTGGCCCTTACACGCATTGTATGTTGGCAGTAGGATCGTTCGGCAATCAGCTTCAAATGCCGTTCTCTAAATTTTTTCGATAGCGTTTCTCGAAAAGAATGTCGCCTTCCCTCCAGAGATTCACATTTGAGTTCCCAAAGCATCTGCGTAACACTTATGTGTTGTCCGAACCTACTGGTAAGAAATCTAGCACCCCTACTCTGAATTGCTTCGGTGTCTTTCTTCAATCCGACCTGGTAAAGATCCCAAACACTGGAGCATTATTCAAGAAAAGATCACGTTAGCTTCCTATATCAGATACTCTTTACAGAAGAACCACTCTTTCCTAAGATTCTCCCAATAAACCCTAGTGACCACAGTTCTCACATGTGCTTTCCACCTCATATCGCTTTGAAACGTTACGCCCAGATACTTAAACGACTTGACTGTGTCAAGCATGACACTAATAATACTGTATCCGATCATTCCATGCTCGATCTTCCTCCTCATCGGCATTAACTTACATTTTTCCGCATTTAGGGCTAGCTGTTTGCAGTATTCAACACGCCAACTGTAAATTTCATCGTCTTGTATCTTCCTAATCCCATTCAACTTCAAAACCACTCCGTACGCCACAGTATCATCAGCAAACATCCGCAGATTGCTCCTCATCCCGTCCACTAGATCGTTTATGTATTTAGAAAAGAATAACCGTCCTATCAAACATCCCTGGGGCATTCGTGATGATACCCACGTTTCTGATGATCACTCACCGTCGAGGGCGATATACTGGGTTCTATTACTTAAGAAGTCTTCGAGCCATTCACAAATCTGTGTACTTGTTCCATATGGTCGTACCTTCGTTAACAGCCTGCAATGGGGCACCGCGTCAAGTGCTTTGGGAAGTCCAGAAATATGCTCTGCCTGTTGCCCTTCATCTATAGTTCTCAGCATATCATGTGAGAAAAGGGCAAGTTGAGTTTCGCACGAACGATGCTTTGTAAAACCATGCTGATTCCTGGACATGAGCTTCTCAGTCTCAGGAATGTTTGGTATATACGAACTGAGAATATTTTCAAGATTTTTGCAGCAAAAGAAGTTAGGGATATTGGTCTGTAATTTTGCGCATCCGGTCTTTTGCCCTTCTTATATTCTGGAGTCTCCTACGCTTTTTCCATTAACTTAACGGCTTTCAAAAGCACCGTACTTATTAGATTTTGAAAGCTAATTTTCTTTTTAGATCTACTATTACAATTTAAAGTTACTACAGGTTCATAAACAATTCATTTCGATATTTCTCTACAACTTGCAAAAGAGACTGATTCTTGTTTACCGAAGCCATCATCACAACTAATGTAACAAGGGGAAGGCGTGACACACTGCCAACCGATTCCGCTCAAAATTGCTGGCCCTTTGTGTACAAATTACATTACTGCTTGCTGTAAAACGTTTGCCTCAACATCGCCGATTTCGAGAAAACCACACCTAACGTTCATCGCTCGTAATCGACCCAAAACTCGCAGATCGGTGGATGAGTGAGAACTGAGCATTTTCGATCACTATATGTAGGGTTCGCAAATTTGAATATCCCAGAAATCGAAGAATGGATCTGTTACGATTGCTACTTCTGTACCCATAGTGTAAATACTGTTCATCGAAAGGAGCGCTGGTTTAGCGACCGAGACACGTGGATGGGGAGCAGAGAACCTGCACTGGATGCTCAAACCCATTCTACAGTTTCTTTTTATTTGTACTTTTCCGCGTGTCGACATTAGTAGGAACAGCAAGGGTTAATAAGGCAGTCAAGAAGGAATAATAAGAAGACAGGCAAATTATTTTTAAAGGTCTTGGAATAGTAAAGAATTGAAATTTTAATCCTGGTCACCTTACAATGACCCTTTCAGTGTCTCTGTTGCCTGTCTGTACTTTCCTTCGCACACTTACACTGACTCCAATAAATTGCAACAATAAGAAATATATAAGGTAAAGTAATGAAATTTTGGAAATACATTTGTCTAGGTAACAAATTTAAATGATGAAAATTGCAAGATAACTGGCTAATATAAGCGCCAGATAACGCACTGCCCGGCCGAAGTGGCCGAGCGGTTCTAGGCTCTACAGTCTGGAACCGCGCGAGCGCTACAGTCGCAGGTTCGAATCCTGCCTGGGGCATGGATGTGTGTGATGTCCCTAGGTTAGTTAGGTTTAAGTAGTTCTAAGTTCCAGGGGACTGATGATCTCAGAAGTTAAGTCCCATAGTGCTCAGAGCCATTTGAACCATAACCCACTGCAGTGTAATTGCCAGAATACGAGTACTTGATGCAAGCATGAAAATGTGGATGCATCGTGTTGTACAGATGCCGAATGTCAGTTTTGGGGATGGAGTTCCATACCTGCCGCACTTGATCGATCAATACAGAACTGTCAAATGTTCAGATGCTGAGGTCATCGGTCCATAGACTTGTTGTTGCGGTCTTCAGTCCTGAGACTGGTTTGATGCAGCTCTCCATGCTACTCTATCCTGTGCAAGCTTTTTCATCTCCCAGTACCTACTGCAGCCTACATCCTTCTGAATCTGCTTAGTGTATTCATCTCTTGGTCTCCCTCTACGATTTGTACCCTCCACGCTGCCCTCCAGTACTAAATTACTGATCCCTTGATGCCTCAGAACATGTCCTACCAACCGATCCCCTCTTCTAGTCAAGTTGTGCCACAAACTCCTCTTCTCCCCAATTCTATTCAATACCTCATCAATTGTTATGTGATCTACCCATCTAATCTTCAGCAATCTTCTGTAGCACCACATTTCGAAACCTTCTATTCTCTTCTTGTCTAAACTACTTATCGTCCATGTTTCACTTCCATACATGGCTACCCTCCATACAAATACTTTCAAAAGAGACTTCCTGACACTTAAATCTATATTCGATGTTAACAAATTTCTCTTCTTTAGAAACGCTTTCTTTGCCATTGCCAGTCTACATTTGATGTCCTCTCTACTTCGGCCATCATCAGATATTTTGCTCCCCAAATAGCAAAACTCCTTTACTACTTTGAGTGTCTCATTTCCTAATCTAATTCCCTCAGTATCACCCGACTTAATTCGACTACATTCCATTATCCTCGTTTTGCTTTTGTTGATGTTCATCTTATACTCTCCTTTCAAGACACTGTCCATTCCGTTCAACTGCTCTTCCAAGTCCTTTGCTGTCTCTGACAGAATTACAATGTCATCGGCGAACCTCAAAGTTTTTATTTCTTCTGCATGGATTTTAATACCTACTCCGAACTTTTCCTTTGTTTCCTTTACTGCTGGCTCCATATACTGATTGAATAGCATGGGGGAGAGGCATCAACCGTGTCTCACTCCCTTCCCAACCACGGCCTCCCTTTCATGTCCCTCGCCTCTTATAACTGCCATCTGGTTTGTGTACAAATTGTAAATAGCCTTTCGCTCCCTGTATTTTACCCCTGCCACCTTTAGAATTTGAAAGAGAGTATTCCAGTGAACATTATCAAAAGCTTTCGCTAAGTCTACAAATGCTAGAAACGTACACTTAGACACTACTTGAACTGACTTATGCTAAGAACAACGCAAACCCATGCCAGAGGGAGGACTCGAACCTCCGGCGGAAGGGAACTGCTAATGTTTTTTTGTGGATGACGCTGCAGTTGTCGTCCGATGATGTCCCATATGTGCCCCGTTGGAGACAAATCTGGTGATTGGGCAGGCAAAGGCAACATGTCGACGCTCTGTAGAGTATGTTGGGTTACAACAGCGGTGCGTGGGCAAGCGTTATACTGTTGTAAAACACCCCCTGGAATGCTGTACGTGGATGGCAGGATAACAGGTTGGATCACCAGTCTGAGGTACAAATTTGCCGTCAGGGTGCGTGGGATAACAACGAGAGCGCTCTTGCTGTGATACGGAGTCGCACTCTAGACCATAACAGCAGATGTAGGTCCAGTATGTGTAGCACGCAGAGAGGCTTGCTGGAGGCCCTAAATTGGACTCCTTGTAACCAACACACGTCCATCACTGGCACCGAGGCAGAACAAGCTTTCATCGGAAAACGCAACAGACCTCCACCCTGTCCTCCAATGAGCTCCAGCTCCACACTACTAAAGTCGGCGGTTTGGGATCAGTCGAATGTACACTACAGTGCGTCTGGCTCGGAGCTGTTCTTAGGTAACACGTTTGTAACAGGTCGTTGTTTCATTGTGGTGCCAACTGTTGCTCACAAGGGAACATCCCCATCGCACCCCCCTCAGTTTTAATTATACGTTGGCACAGTGGATAGGACTTGAAAAACTGAACACAGATCAATCGAGAAAACAGGAAGATGTTGTGTGGAGCTATGAAAAAAATTAGTAAAATATACAAACTGAGTAGTCCATGCGATGATAGTCAACATCAAGGACACTGGCAGTCAAGCAGCGCCGTGGTCCCGTGGTTAGCGAGAGCAGCTATGGAACGAGAGGTCCTGGGTGCAAGTCTTCCTTCGAGTAAAAAGTTTAATTTTTTATTTTCAGTTTATGTGACAAACTCTTAAGTTTTCATCACTTTTTTGGGAGTGATTATCACATCCACAAGAAAACCTAAATCGGGCAAGGTAGAAGAGTCTTTTTACCCATTCACTAAGTGTACAAGTTAGGTGGGTCGACAACATATTCCTGTCATGTGACGCACATGCCGTCACCAGTGTCGTATAGAATATATCAGACGTGTTTTCCCATTGAGGAATCGGTTGACCTATGACCTTGCGATCAAATGTTTTCGGTTCCCATTGGAGAAGCACGTCCTTTCGTCTACTAAACGCACGGCTTTGCGGTGCGGTCGCAAAACACAGACATTAAACATATTGCAGTGAACAGAGACGTCAATGAACGAACGGACAGATCATAACTTTGCGAGAATAAAGGAAGTAAAGTTTTCAGTCGAGGGGAGACTTGAACCCAAGACCTCTCGTTCCACAGCTACTCACGCTAACCACGGGACCACGGCGCTCCTGAGCTCACATTCACCTTGATATTGCTTATCTTGCACATGGACTACTCAGTTTGTATGTTTACTAATTTTTTTCACGGTTCCACACCACTTCTTCTTGTTTTCTCGATTGACCTGTGTTCAGTTTTCCAAGGCCTATCCACTGTGCCAACTTATAACTAAATCTGAGGGGGGTGCGATGGGGAGGTTCCCTTGTCAGATTGCTGATGCAGGTGCAATAAGATGCACCAGAGCTCTACACGGAACACGATGGTCTTCCGTCTTGGTAGTGCCACGCGGCCGTCCAGAGCCCGGTTTCTTTGTGTCCTCCGCAGCCAGCAACCATGTACAGTGGTTGCACTGCTGTCATGTCTTTCTGCAGTATCGCGGAAGAAACATCCTGCTTCTCGTAGCCCCATTATGCGTCTTTGTCGCCTTAAAGGTGCTCTTGACTAAAATCAACTCACCATGGTTCCTCGCCATCTGCGTCAAAACCAACTAACGCTCATGGCCCTTACAGCATGTATTTAAAGGAAACCTGATTTGCATCCTCATAGCGGCGCTCCTAGAGCCACTCGTAGGCGACTGCCGCGAATTCTGAACAGAGGTCATCTTTCACATGTGTAAACAGTACTACAAACTTTCCTTTATGTCGCACAACGCCTTCTTGGTGTTGTGATATTTTTCTGTAAGTGCATATCTTCTTCGGGATTTAATTTTAATGCGTACCACGGGTACTATAATATCGCCTGAAAAATCGGTGCTGAAAGCTGATCATGAATTATGCCATGAATTGTTGTTCTATTTGGGCGGTGGTGCAATTTCCGATGGTTTTCCAGCAGCAGACTTCAATTCGTGAACTTTCAAATCAAGTTCCGTCCCTCGCCTCGCTGTAAACAATTACAGCGTCGTCGGCCGTCTGTGGTCCCTCGTGACGGATTCGCAGCAGTGCCGCTCGGAACTGTTCTCACAAAAATTTTTATTCTTTGGTAATCGAAGTCGTCTCAGGAATTTATTTACCTACCTCATTTTTATTTATTGATTACCTTATTGATCCCGATATTCCACTCAGTTTAATTAAATTTTTATTCTTTGGTAATCGAAGCCGTCTCAGAAATTTATTTACCTACCTTGTTATTTTTATTTATTGATTAACTTATTTGCAGTGGACTGACAAGACAGCCAGTCCACAGTGACGGGTAGCCGAAAGGCACGCGCTTAAACTCACGCAGGCTGGCGTGAGGTCTGAAACAGGATACGTAATGAATGCTATAAAGAAAAGTACGTAGCTGCTGGAATACTTAACTTTAATCCACAATTGGTGAACATTGGTCTTGTTGATACAGTACATGCTTCATTAGATACATAGCAAAGGATAAATGGCGCCTTGCTAGGTCGTAGCAATTGACTTAGCTGAAGGCTATGCTAACTATCGTCTCGGCAAATGAGAACGTAATTCTCAGTGAACCACGGCTAGCAACGTCGGCTGTACAACTGGGCGAGTGCTAGTAAGTCTCTCTAGACCTGCCGTGTGGCGGCGCTCGGTCTGCAATCACTGATAGTGGCGACACGCGGGTCCGTCGTATACTAGCGGACCGCGGCCGATTTAAAAGGCTACCACCTAGCAAGTGTGGTGTCTGGCGGTGACACCACATTATTGACCCTGCTATACCTCGTAATTTCGATACGGGAAAAAATAGAAATAGAAAAAAGAAGGCTGCAGAATGCATTTCAGTCTCTTACGCCAGCAGCTCTTACGTTGAGCAGTGTATGCAACATCAACACTAAAATTAATTAAACCTTTCTTTACGTCTGGAAGCGCATTTTCGGAGCAGGAGGACAGATACACAGTTTTTATTTATTCGCTGTCCGACCTGCGTTCGTAATTTCTTACTCGATGTTCAGCTTTTTACTGTTCCTTTCTTGATCTTTTAACGTAGGTATCGGAGCGAACTGCATGAGATCCGCTATTATTCTGTACGATCATTTATTGTACATGAATTTTCGATTGATACCTTACAAGTAGATCAGGAGCACAGGTACTGATGTGGAAAGCCTATTGTGTAGCGCACCGCATCTGAAAAACTGTTAAAAGGAAAGTTAAATTGAGGTGTTGACGTAAGAAAGTTAGGTAGTGCCAAAATTGTTTTTTTCGCTTTTTTATTGAATACGGTAGTAACAGTCAAGACCAACGGCACAAAGAAAGCTATTAGTCCAATGAAAATTAGAACAGCTCGCAAACTGTAAAGTAGTGTACGGCTGCTTACAGTTTGTGCACGAAATCCTGTTCTGCGCTGCTATGTCTCTCGTCTCCTCCACGAGATTGCCTTTTAGTATGTTTTATGTGGTATCATGCCTTCTTGTCCGATGCTTTTTCGCAGAAAATTTCTAATCTTTTAACATAACCTGATGATTTCCTATTCGGCCGAAACGCACCGTTCTTAAGTTAATAAGGAACATTCTGCTACCTGCAACTGTTTTCTTAAATAGTAAAAAGACAAGGTCCCATAATAACGCTATTCTAATCAGCGCTTTCCATAATCCACCAGCTGCACGCCAGGTGTTACGCAAGGCAACTCGGGCCGATCTCCGGGTCACAACTATTTCCGGTCTTACCGAGAAGTGGCAAGAACGTTGGAGTAGAAGATCACCTATTAAAGAAAGTAAACCACTTTTTAGAGCAGTTATTGTCTAACTTAGTATTTCCCACTTTTTTTGTAATCCTGCGCCATATGCTACAACTCGAAGGTTATGCAGAATGATGCTCCGTAGAAAATTACAATTTTCTACCAGATTACGTGAAATTAATATTGTAGCCGAGAGCAAGTGGGACGTACTCGTTGCTATGATTACTAAAAAATGCAATGAGGTGAAGCGGTTCCACCAATATAGCCGACGGGGCGTTTCTCGACAGAAAAGCTGTTGAATTTTATTTTCTGAATTTCCTAAGAAGAATGGAATAACTGAATCTAGATTATCGTAGCGTTAGTTGCCGAGTGTAGCACTAACTTGCAGTCATTCTTCTTGAAAATTCGTGCGTCTTAAATCCCATTACGAAAGTTAGGATTTTGTAACATTTGCACAGTGTGTGCTCTAGGCAGTTAGTGCAAAAATAATATTCACAGTTTATTGCTTAAAAGTGACACTATACCAAGGTTTCGCAAACTGTGTTCCGCAGGACACTGTCGTTCCCCAGGAAGTCAATAGATGCTCCACGAAAATCTGTTAATAAAACGCCATTATTTCGATATATTCACCGAGCTACTTTTTAAAATTTCATTACGATTTCAGTGTTATTACTTATCATTTGAAATTCAAGTGAACACCAAGTAAAATAAGTTTTATTATTTTTTTAAAATTTTGCTAACTTTTAAAATAAATCACCAGGATTCTCAAAGTGTTCCGTCAGAGGAAATGTTTGGAAATCCCACCCCTGCAAAAAACGCGTACTGATTTCTCACTGTCTGTTTATGATATACCAAAAAATCATTCCAACAGCCAGTTTCGACAGAAAAAAGTGACTGTACCCAGACGCTCTTATTTTGTTTCGCTGGGGAAGTACTCGTATACTACTAAAACGATATCCAGGAGCGTGGGAACAGGTACTAGTTGAAGTGCGAGAGACCACAGAAATTCAATTTTCAATATTTCACTCAATTATTGACCGAATTTAAAAAGTTAAAATGTTGTCGTAATCTACTCATTAAGTGGTGTAACCTTATGTTAAAATTCAGTACAATACTGCAATTATTACAGTTAGAAACTGAGGAACCGTATGGCGATGCGCAAGTACCAGTAGTTCATTCATTCAGTATTTGAGAAACAGAACGCTTAACGACTTCCAACAAACTCTGTACGTATTTTCAAACTTTTAAGAAACTTTCTCTCGGTGAAACCCTTCCACAAAATAATGGCAGGAATAAAGATTATCAGTTACCACGTTTTACCTGTACGTGCAATTACATTTCAGCATCAGGTGTGACGGTTTGATTTATCACTTCCTTCCTACTTAATATATTGCAACACGTTTTCGAGACAGTATCAACACATACCACTGAATGTACCTGAAAAATTACATCTTTGTGCAAGACGTAGTTCAGGACATGTGATGTCATAAACATTGAGATGCCTGACAAACTGGCTTTTGCTTAAAACTCAGAATAAATTCTAAGGCTGTATTCATACAGAGTTTTATAATGAGAGAACTTAGCGACTTAAAAAAATCTTTAAGCATAATTTCGAACCTTTTCTAAGCCTTTACACGCTAACCTAGGTAAAGACAATTAACTGTGTCAATACGAGACAGTTTTAGTAGTGTTTCATCAGCTGGTTTTTGTTCAACTTTCCTAACTCCAAATATCAGACCGAAGAATAATAAAGTTTATTGTGATGGAGAAACAATAGAAATTCCTGTAGGTCAGTATAGTTTGAAAAATTTTGAAACATTTATTCATTCGAAGAAGCCAAATATTCACATTAAAGCAGATGAAATTTTAAACAGAATTGTTACTGAAAGTGATGTAAAATTGTATGTGGACATAAAGGATAGCATTGGAAGTGTGCTTGGATTTAGTAGCCAAATTGTTGAAGCTAAAAGAAATGACTGTTGCTAAAGATGTTCCTAAAATTATTCTATTTGAATTACTCAATATAGATTTCAATCTTGCTGATGGAATTTTTGTAAAGCATAATGATCATTTTCACAAAGAAACTAATATTATTGCTTCATTCAAACCTAATGCAGAATTTGGTGGACCAATAATTCATGGACCAAATTATCCTGTAAATATTCCAATTTTTGATCCAATTCTGGACTTAAAAGTTGCTATAACTGACGAAAATGGTAATTTGATTGATTTTAATGGTAATTGTGTAACAGTTATTTTAGAAATTTCTTAGTCTGCTATTGCTGACGCAAATATTTTTTATTTTCAAAGAAATCATGGACAAAGTCAGAAGTCATCAGTTTTATTCATTCTGAATGAAAAGACTAAAAATAATTTGAATCTCCCCAACAAGAACACAGAGATTAATATAAATATTGGTTGGGTTCATCCAAATCATGCTCAATTGTTCATGAATTTCAGTATTATTGGAACTGATGGTATAGATTATCGAACTTATGATGGAAAATCCAATAAAAAATTAATCAATAATTATGTAGCAAAACTATTCGACATTATCACCATGAAGAAAGGTAACAATATTTTGTCTAGAATGGAATTTCCATTTATTTCTTCATCAGCTCTTATTTGATTGACTTCAACTATAGCCAATGAGTTAACCACGGAAGGCCATTTTCTTAGTAATGGATAAAAAGTAAGAAAAATGAAGTACTTTATCCATTAGAATTATTTGGTGGATTTTTTGAAGATTATAAAGAAACGATGTGCAAAGCATATTTAACAGTAATTTTTACATGGTCATCAAGTGCTGGGGATTCTATTACGTTGGTATGATACAGATTATGCTGGTGTTGAAGATGTAACTACACTTGCAAAAGAGGGAAAAACTGTTGTAGAATCACTGGAAATTCGTGTTCCTCTTGTTAAATTTGAACCAGGATATTCTCCTGGATCAGAACAAGATAGAATTAAAAATCCAAAAATTTCCATATCATTCTTTGAACCACGGACTGTAGGGATTGCTGGATTAGATGAAAAAAGAAATTTGGAGTTAGATATTACAAATTTCTATAACTCTGCAGAATTTGATATGCCTTATTTCATCTTTGTTATTTTCCGGACAAAAAGGAAAAATAATCAGTTAGTAGTCTCTTCTTTATTCGATCATGTTAAATTACAGAATATCTATATTAAAAATGAAAGAAACGAAATTTTTCCTCAAGAAATGTGGAATCAAGATCCGCCAAATAATTATTTAAATCTTACGACGCTTTCTTTGATTTTAAGTCAACTACACAATTGAATGGTGATATTAATGTGAGTCTATTCAGCTTTATTGAAAATTATCCTGTCTATGTTATAAATATGTCTAGAAGAATGGATGTGCTAGCAACACTGAAAACTACAATGAAGTTGTGTGTAAATTTTAATGATAAAATTCCGAATGATACACTTATGTATGAAGTAATGTATGGTAAAAAGAATGTGATATATGATTCACAACATAGAACTTCAGTTGAAAATTTTTGGCTTGCATCCATCTATAAAAGAAATTTGTAATTGTTGGTTACACTTCATTAAATTATAGAAAATTATAGAAATTAAGAACATCAGTAAATTATAAGAAAATTGTAGAAATTATAAGAAAATAAAGAACATCATTAAATCATTACATAATCATCACAAAATAACCTGCGACTGCAATGAATGGGCCCACTTACTACTTATAAATGATGCACTTTTTGTTTATTATAAGGATGCAGATTATTGTACTTCAGTGTACGCCATACCTTAGATTGTGAAATGCCTAATCGTTGAGAGACACGTAATGTACTGGTGCCCGGGCTGTGTTGAACAGCGTCCATAATATTCTCATCATCTTCGCGTATCGAGCGCTCGTAGTGATATGAACGCAAGGTGGATAGCATGTCTTTCGTAACATTCGAAATACTCCACTAATGGTTCGTGCATTCGGAATCCTCCGAGTTGGATAACGTACACAATGTTCGTTAACTGCAACCAAAGCATTACCACCACATTTACCGTAAATAAACACCATATCGGCGCATTCCACTGTCGTAAATTTGAAAGGCATCCCTATTTCATAAATAATCTGCAAACTACAACAGTTACTATGCGGTTTCACTTAAATACACTGTTGATATTATGTTCTTTCACTGAACAACACAGAAAACTAAGTCCGCCTGCTCAGCTTGGTGGTAAGGTGCTCGCCTCCCATGCAAGTGGGCCCAGGTTCGATTCCCGGCCAGGCTGGAGATCTTCTCCGCTCGGGGACTGGGTGCTGTGTTGCCCTCATCATCATTTCATTCTCATCACCCTCGCGCACGTCGCCCAGTGTGGCGTCAAATGAAATAAGACTTGTACCTGGCGGCCGAACTTCGCCGAATAGGGGCCTCCCAGCCAACGATGCCATACGCTCATTTCCATTTCCACAGAAAACTAACACGTTTCAAGATTAGGAAACGACTGAAACAACCCAGTAACGATTGCTACATTCTTAATGGAAAGTAAACAAATTTGTTTGCACAATAAGCTTTGCTTTTCTGGATGTTCTGGAAAACTGCTGCAGATACACGTATGGGACACGTTTTATTAGATTCGTCTGATCAATAAAAACAAAATAAATGGAATTCGTGCTTTACTTTAACCTCGTACAGTTTTGCGATGGCTTCGTATTCGTGAAGATGCTAAATTTCAGGCAAAATCTTTTATTAGCTTTAGCTCCGTAACTAAACATTCAGGTACCTATCTTTATATGAACCTTTCTCCTTAGTTTTACTTGTAAAATAACATATTAAAATATTTGCATACCTTCGTGAATCACCGTATAGGTGCGTATGGACGAGTTGCAGTACATCTCTCCACCGCATTCCACTCATGCCTCATGAGATTTAGGTCGGGGGTACGGACAGGCCAGTCCATTTGCCGAAAATGATCATTTTACAAGTGCTCCTCTACTTGCGCTCTTCGAAGAGGTCGTACTTTGTCATCCGTAAAAACCAAGTCAGGGCTGCCACTGAAAAGACACATGTGTGGACGGTGTAGAGTGTCACAGTGAGTGTACCGTATTCATAGGTTCAGAGGTCACTACTCCCATGCAACTCCCCACAGCATAACATCTGGACTACAGAAACGATCATGTTCGACATTGTTCCTCGCCATGGTGTTTTTTTCTTTCAGATTTTGTGGTATGGGGGCCAACAGCCTTGCCGCAGTGGTAGCACCGGTTCCCATCAGATCACCGAAGTTAAGCACTCTCAGGCTTGGCTTGCTAGCCAAGAACTCAGATAGGGACACTGTCCGTGTCTGCTGAGTGTTGCAGCCAAGTGGGGTGTACCCAGCACTTGTGAGGCCTATTGAGGAGCTACTTGGCTGAGAAGTAATGGGTCCAGTTACGAAAACTCACATACGGCTGGGAGGGTGATGCACTGACCATATGCCCCTATGTGTCCACATCTGGTGACACCTATGGGCTGAGGATGACACGGCGGCCGGTCGGTACCGTTGTGCCTTCGAAGCCTGTTCGCATGGTTTTCTTTTTGTGGTGTGGGGAGGCATAGTATTGCAAGGGCACACTGACCTCCAAATCATGGAACACTGTACACTCACTGGTCAAGGTTATTGTCACTCTGTACTCCTTCCCCCTGGGCGTCTTTTCAGCGGTGTATTCAGCCCTGACTTCGTTTTCATGGATGAAAATGCGCGACCGCATCGAACTGCTGAGATGTAGGAGCTCTTCGAAACTGAGGATTTTTGCAAATGGACTAGTTTTCTCATTCACATTGCGCACGTGTGGGATGCAGTGGAGATACATATTACATAGTGCATGTCCACAAGCCTCAACGAGTTGGTGGATGAATGGAACGCTGTACCACAAAATCTCCTTACCTACAATGTGGCCATCATGGAAGCACGATGCAGAGCGTGCGTTGCGGTGCATGCTGATCACACATTCTATTAAGAACCATGGGTCGCCGTTTGTAATGTCTAGTGGACCACTATGACTTCAGACTAGTGGTGACTTCAGAGTAAGTATTGTCTTAGAATAAAATTGTAATTTCTGTTCATCTAATTGATTATTTCTTTCAGTTACCTTCTGCACTATACTGCAGCAGTTCTTTCTATGAACGGTCCAAATTTCATCGAGCTTCGTTTTTTTACAGTGACTCACTGTAAATTTACTTTCGTTCTTAAGTTTCGCACACCACTGTATATCATACTACTGCGATTCTTATATGGATGATGACCCTTGAGATATTAAGACGGAGCTACAGCTCAGGGTTATGACTATTCAGTTATCAGGGGTAAAATACATGGAGCACATCGTTAACCACAACCTTTACAGTGGCCAGACCGCTGCTACAAGAATCGAAGGACATAAAACAGAGGAATGAGTTGCGAAGTTGAGTGTAAAGAGGTTATTGCTTATCCCACGTGTTAATCAGTCAGTACATCGAGCATGCAGTAAAAGAAACTAACAAGTCTAAAACTCGAACCAAGAAGGAGAGATAAAAGCTTCATGTGATACCGATTGTATAATAATACTCTCAGAGACGGCAAAGGGCTTCGAAGATCAATTCAACAGAATGGATAATATCTGGGAAAGAAGTTACGAGCTGCTCATAAATAACAGTAAAACAACTATAACGGAATTTAGTTGAATTAAGCCAGGTGGTGCTGGCTGTATCAGATCAGGAAATGTAACCCTAACAGTCGCAGAACAGTTTTGTGAATGTGGCAGCAAAATAACTGATCACGTGAGAAGCAAGGCGCATGTAAAATAAAAACTTGCAATAGCAAAAAAGTTTTTGAAACGGAGGAGTCCGTTAACATTTAATGGAAATTTACGAGTTAGGAAAACATTTATGAAAGTGTTATCTGAGAAGCAACTGTTTCTCTTGGTTCTTTGCCATTTGTTTTCTGAATCGGAGAAAATTTGAAATTAATCCCTTAGGATCTAGCTTATTAAAGGTATATTCTTGTAAAATAAATTTGGTGATTTGCTCTTCAGTGCAAAAGCAAAAAGCAAACTCCACGTTCTGACGAAGACGGGCCATTCGGGACCGACTGACCACCGTGTCATCCTGTACCATATGACTTCATGTGGATACTGTATGGTGAGGCATGGGGTCTGCTCACCGATCTCTGGCCTGTGGTCCGTTTCCTTGACCTTGGAGCCGTGACTTCTCACTTCAGAATTCTGGTGAGAAAGTTTGGGTGTCCTCTTGGTTCATCGTTGTGTTAACGAAGTTAAGCTTTTCTTCTTCCCCTTGTATCATATCCATTATTCGCTGATTTTCTTCTTGAACTATGTCACTTTTTCGCTCACACGGTCATTATTTGTTTACGTAGTTTTTCTCTGCCTGAGGTTAGACATTATCGATGAGTTCAGTTTTAATCTGCCAGGAAGTTTCATATCAGCGCACAGTCCGCTGCAGAGTGAAAATCTCATTCTGGAAACATACCGCAGGCTGTGGCTAAGCCATGTATCCGCAATATCATTTCTTCCAGGAATGCTAATTCTGCAAGGTTCGCAGGAGAGCTTCTGTGAAGTTTGTAAAGTAGGAGACGAGGTACTGGCTGAAGTAAAGCTGTGAGGGCGGGGCATGAGTCGTGCTTGGGTAGCTCAGTTGGTAGAGCACTTGCCCGCGAAAGGCAAAGGTCCCGAGTTCGAGTCTCGGTCCGGCACACAGTTTTAATCTGCCAGGAAGTTTCATTATTGATGAGTTGTTTCTCTGTTTTTACTATGTCGTACTAATTATCGGTTAAGATTATTTTGCCGGAATGCGAATCAATGTAATACGCGCTGTTTCCAATTTGTATTCTAGAACATTCGAGAATAATCAGCAACCTTAAAACGCAGTGACATTATAGAACAATCTAGAATTTTCTCCCTTCCAAAACTAATTGCTGCGAAAGAAACAGCTGATATTCTGTCGACCACAACAATGAAATGGTGACCACTACAAACACTAGTTTGTCCACAAGCACAACAATTACCATCCCACAACCAGTGTAGACCACAACAGTGGAACTAGCCATAGCACCAAAACCAAAAGCCAGTGATTAGATGTGGGCGGTATTATCTACCTCAAATGCAATGAAATATGGACGTTAAGCAGTTACAGATATGAAGGGAACAAAAGATTTTGAAATGATGGTACAGAAGAACGTTGAGGATTGTACTGTCAGCTTGAATAATTAACGAAGAGCAGAGACAGGAGCTCAAAAACTTAATGTCACGAACTGAATTAATGAAGGAATATATTTGTAGAGCACATGCTAATGCACCAAGGAACAATAAATTTTGTGATCGAGAGAAGAACAAGTGCAGTGTGCGACCGCTCAGCACACACCCCTCGCCCAGCCGTTGTCAGTTTTCGTGACGAGAGCCGCTACTTCCCAATCAAGCAGCTCCTCAATTGGTCTCATAAGGGCTGAGTGCACCCCACTTGCCAACAGGGCTCGACAGACCAGATGGTCACCCATCCAAGTGCTAGTCCAGTCTGACAGCGATTAACTTTGGTGATCTGACCGGTGTTACCATTGCAGCAATGTCGTTCGCTTGACTGTAGTAGACGGGTTCACATGTATGTAGCCTGCATTAGTTATCCGGAGATAAACAGATTTTCACAGGATGGTGAGCTTCTGTAAACCAGCTCTCTGGAGAATACCACATCATGAAACTAAATTGTCCAGCATGTGGTCGTTCTTGCTCTGTCCTCAACATGAACCAAGTTTGGTACTATCAAAGGTACGAAAAGTGTATACAGTGGCCGAACTAAATTTTATGTCTCTCAGGTGAAATGTGAAGGAATAATCCGTAGTCAGACAAGATATACCATTTATTTAATTCTCGGACGCATTATCATATTCTATTCACAGTGTAGGGCAAACATGAAATCAGATATCAGAGTCAAAGAGAGATCTCTTGTTGCGAGGTCATGTGAAAAGTCTTGCGTTTGAGACCCGTGTAGAGACTGAAGAAGACTTCCTTGCAAGAATCGTCGCTGCCTGTTCCAACACACTGAGATTGTTCGAATCGGTACGAGAGAGCTTGGCATGATGATGTCTTGTGTCCATTGGAGGACGTCACTTTGAACAACTGTTGTGTATTTTATGTAGACAAACAAAGTTTTTAGAATTATGTGTGAATTAAATGCGTCTACTATCTCTTTTCATCGTCAGTTCACGTACAGGAAATCCGAAATTCTCTAAAATTTATCCGAAACTTTCGACTCAGTCGTTTGCAGACGGGCTTTGCTCATCTCAAAATGATACATTTACCATTCGTCACAAACTCCCAATGTTGTATTAACGTCTTTGAATCACTACATAGCTTTTATAACATGGTAAGCAGTCTGTTGTTTTCATAATCTGGAAAATCTATTTCTATTTTACCTCTGTCACCTTCGTCGCAAGACTTGTCACTTAACCTAAGAGAGGGAACTCGTGTGAGGTTTTTGTTTTTCCTTCATGTATCTTATAAACTTTGTTTGGGTTTATTATTGTACACAATATGAGCAGAAAGATCCGGAAACCTATTAGTGGACATTAATATGAGATGTGTTAACCCTTCGCCCTTATGACGATTTCTGCTGGGGACACTTTTATTAATAAGTTATCTGAATATCTGTGTGGGAATGGCGGCCCATTCTTTCTCAAGAGGCGAAACCAGAGCAAGTAGCGATTTTGAACACTGGTAGGAAACGAAGCAGACGTTCTCACACATCCCAAATGTAGTGTCCTTGTGACCAGTGTAGAATCTTGTACCGCAAGGAAGTAAGGAAGACGATGTTGTTATGGGTGGCCGGTACCCCCTTTCTACAACACAAATGCAGGTGTGAATTAAAACTGTTCTTTATTTACATGAACATTTACTCATCTTGAATAGAGTCCATATGTTGTGGTACAGTCTCACCAGTAACAGTCCTCCTGCCGATAATACTGATAATCTTGCTATTACAATCTTTATTCTCGCTATAGTCACTAATCTGGTCACTATGAACTATCGTTGCCTGCGATGTGAACTGAGCCTGCTCTGTGATTGAACTGACAGTTGCTAAACTCGATGAGAGAGTCAGTGCCCTCCAGTCAGCGGTGACGGCCTAAACGCATGCTGTCGAGAGGGTGTTGGCGGCGTGTTGCTTGCAGTTGTGTCTCTGGCTTCTCTCATGATAGGCATGTCTGATCCTGCGCCTACTTATCGATCTTCGCGCTAAATCTTTACCGACTGGTGTGCTGGCGACAGCTTATGCCAGCACAGCAAAGATATTCTGGTAGGGAATCTGGGCTGGCCTGCCCATTTGAGAGATATTACTGGTCAGAAACTCTGTCATGTGATATGAACAATCATCGTCTCCGAACTACTCCTCTACTTTGGGGAGGACACAGTGTCACAAAATGTGTTCATATTCTCCTACATTTATTGTTTTCATAGGTGCAATGAAGGGACACTGACTGTTCTGTCAGCTACCACGGAAGTCAGCACCAACACAAAAAAGGAAGGAGAGAAATTGTAATGGACAGTGACAGAATTCCAAAACGATTTGTTCACACACTTCCAAATTAATAGAGTCCTTTATTCATAAAAAGGAAAGAAACGTGGGCACACTGTTACTACTCGTAGAATGCAGATGAAGTATCATCTAACTACTACTCAGTATTGATGCTCTCGAAATCTGTGACCGAACTGGGCTGACCAGCGATGGGCGGCTGGTTAAGTCAGCGCTGACAGTGGGGCGCCGAACTCCATCTTCCTGGAAGTGAGATGCTGCCTGTTCTTTCCATTGGCGCAAGTGTCAGCGCCTTCCTGATCCTCTTGCCCGGCGCTAAGCTGGTCGATGTGCAGTCGATTCTTTAGGATCGTACCCTAACCATGAGAAACACCGTCATACCGTAAGTGCAACTCCTCGCTACTTCTATGTCAGCACTACACGTAGTAGCAGGTAACGTTCTCCAGGCAATAAACACACCCAAACACTTACATCGGAGTGCCGCAGGGTACAGCACGATTCATCACTCCAAAACAGTGGTTTCCAGCCATCCACTGTCTGGTGGTGTCGCTCTTTACTCCACCTAAAGCGTTGACTGGACAAGTGTATGGCTTATGAGGAGCTGCTGGATCATTGTACCTAATTCGTTTTTAATCACTATTCACAGTTACTGTGCTAGCAGGACTGTCGGTAGCACTTTGGCACTCACGAGTGATTCCTTCTGCTGATTTCATGCAATTTTTTATAGCCACCTTCCTTAGTGCTCGACCGTCAGTACATGGGGTCTGCCTGGACTTGGTTTAGGTATGGGTGTTCCTCTGTGTATCCACTGCGCGCCAGCAGTCCACCTCGTCAACTTTAGAAAGGTAGAAATGTCCCTGATGGATTTGTTACTCAGCTGACATACAATGACTTGACCACTTCAAAGTCACTCACTTCTCACCGACCCATGCTGCTGCTGTGTACTGTATTGCGTATTGAAAACGGGGACCTAGGAACGACGGAGAGGCTTCGTCCCGCCGTTGCCCTCAGTGTTTCACAACAGGTCACAGAAATCCACCCACCCCACTGTCGCCACACACCAAACCCAGAATTATTGTGCGGTTCGGCCCCTAGTGGACCCCGCCCCTCACCCCCCCCCCCCCCACTCCCCTCCAGGAACGTCTCACACCACGTGAGTGTAACCCCAAGTGTTTGCGTGGTAGAATAATTATGGCGCACGCGTAAGTGGAAACAGTTCTTGTGCAGCCAATCGCCGACACAGTGTAGCTGAGTCGGAATAATGGGAACCACCCCACATTCGCCAAGGCAGATGGAAAACCGCCTTAAAAGCCATCCACAGGCTGGCCGACTCACCTGACCTCGACGCTAATCCGCCGGGCGGATTCGTACCGGGGACCGGCGCGCCTTTCTGCTCGGGAAGCAGCGCATTAGATCGCGCGGCTAGCCGAGTGAGCATGCTGCCGTTACTACCTCTTTGTTGACACCACAGTATTCTTCGCATCCTTTTATACGAGGTCTGTTCAAAACATTCTGGAACATTTGTTATTTTCGCTCCAACAGTGCAGTTGGCATTCCTGCATACGCGTGTGTTTAATGCGTAACTGTCTGAAGTTTCATTGTTGTAAGGTATGTCTGTTAGTCATTGTTCAGTGCGGTACTGAGTACAACGCTGTGTGGCACAGCTTGCGAATTTCGAGATGGTAGAGTTAGAGTAGCAACGTGTTTACATTACATTTTGCATGAAACTCAAGAAAACCTTTACAGAGACACACAAAATGATGCAGAAACGCTGGTGAGTACTTAAGCCTTTCTCTGTTTTCCAAATATTTCACGCCGTTTAAAGGCGTCGGATGGAAGTCAAAGATGAACCTCGTTCAGGACGCCCTCGACGTCTACCGACCGTGTTCATGTCAGGAACATCAACGAAGTTGTGCTTGCCAATCGAAGACTGACAGTCCGAGAGATTACAAAAGAATGCAGTATTACAGTTGGATCATGTCAAGAAATCCGGAAACAACATTGTGGAGTGCATCGTGTTTCTGCCAAGTTCGACCCACGGTTTGTGAGTGAAGACCACAAGGACATTCACCTCGCAATCTGTGAAGAGCGTTTGGATCACGCAAATGAGAACGAGATGTTCCTTAAGAGAATCATAACAGGTCATGAGACGTGCGTCCTTGGTTATGATGATGAGACCAAGGTTCAGTATTCACAATTGATCGGGAAAGATTCTACAAGACCAAAATGTACCTACGTTGGAACTTAAATAGTGGCAACGCTACTGTGGAGACACTATGCAATGGAATCTACTACTGTCGCTGATAGCACACGATGTTGACATACCAACCTTACCTCAGAGCAAATGGACTCGCCCGTCCCACGTCACCGGCGTGCGCACAGTCGAGGGAAACAGTGACTTGTGAGCGAGCGGTCTAACGTAACGGTGTCACTATGTTTTCGAAACAGGAACAACTGAGTTGGATAAAGATTGAATGTGTGACACTGTCGTACAGCACGACAGTGTCATCAACGTCTTCAAGAAGCGTGCGGGGAATCGGTATTGCCGTACAGAACAGTGGCATGTTGGGCAAAAGCCTTCAACGAAGGTCTGCAAGCTGTGTCAGACATGGGTCGGGCAGGTCGTTCTAGCGTCTCTGGAGAAGAAGTGCATGCTGTTGCCGCGTTAGTGAACAGTGATCGACGCCATACTGTTCGTAATCTCGCCCACGAAATCGGATTAGCGCATACGACTGTGCTTCGCATCCTGAAGGAACGCCTGGGAATGCGAAAAACTGCATCGCGGTGAGTTTCGCATGACTTGACGGAAATGCAGAGATGGATGCGTTACGACGCTGCTCTGGCGTGCTTGGAGCGCTACGAGCGCGAAGGAGACGCTTTCTCACGCCATATTGTAACACTGGATGAACATAGGCCACATCATACGAGCCAAAACTGAAACGCCAATCCAACGAATGGCGTCATTATGGATCGCCGCGAAAGTCGAAAGCGCGTCAGAGACCCAATATGGAGAAAGTGACGACTGTGATGGTGTTATCCTAACGCATTACGTTCCTCCACGGCAGACCGTCACTGCACAGTATTACTGTTCGTTTTCGGAGCATCACCTGCGACCAGCTTTGCGAAAGATGCGGTGACACTTTCTGCTCAACCCACCCATCATTTTGCACGACAATACGCGCGCGCATACAGCGCAAGCTATGGCTGCTCTGTTCGGTCAATGGGACTGGAAAGTACTGTACCATCCAACATTCTCCCCGGACTTAAGTCCTTGTGATATTTATTTGATTCCGCAGATGAAGGAACTACGTCGTGGCAGTTGCTTCAGAACTGTTCTAGAGATTCGACAGGCAGTTGACCGCTCCATTCGCACCATCATCAGAACCGGCTCTGCGGATGTCTTTTTTTATTTAAGAGGTTGAAAACCCCTTTGAAAGGACGAAGATTTACAATAATAGGCTGCTGTTGTTGTGGTCTTCAGTCCGGAGACTGGTATGATGCAGCTCTCCATGCTACTCTATTCTGTGCAAGCTTCTTCATCTTCCAATACCTACTGAACCTACATCCTTCTGAATCAGTGTATAGGCTAGATGAAAGAAACTTCCCTTTGCGCGGTCCAGCAAGAGGCGTACCAAGACTGCTTCCAGAGGTGGAAACAGTTTTGGGAGTGGTATATACAGGGTGGTCCACTGATCGTGACCGGGCCAAACATCTCACGAAATAAGCATCAAACGAAAAAACTACAAAGAACGAAACTTGTCTAGCTTGAAGGGGGAAACCAGATGGTGCTATGGTTGGCCCGATAGATGGCGCTGCCAAAGGTCAAACGGATATCAACTGCGTTTTTTTAAATAGGAACCCCCATTTTTATTACATATTCGTGTAGTACGTAAAGAAATATGAATGATTTAGTTGGACCACTTTTTTCACTTTGTGATAGATGGCGCTGTAATAGTCGCAAACATATGGCTCACAATTTTAGACGAACAGTTGGTAACAGGTAGGATTTTTTAAATTAAAATACAAAACGTAGGTACGTTTGAACATTTTATTTCGGTTGTTACATTGTGATACATGTACCTTTGTGAACCTATCATTTCTGAGAACGCATACTGTTACAGCGTGATTACATGTAAATACCACATTAATGCAATAAATGCTCAAAATGATGTCCGTCAACCTCAATGCATTTGGCAATACGTGTAACGACATTCCTCTCAACAGCGAGTAGTTCGCCTTCCGTGATGTTCGCACATGCGTTGACAATGCGCTGACGCATGATGTCAGGCATTGTCGGTGGATCACGATAGCGAATATGCTTCAACTTTCCCAACAGAAAGAAAACCAGGGACGTCAGAGTCGGTGAACGTGCAGGCCATGCTTCGACGACCAATCCATCTGTCATGAAATACGCTATTCAGTACCACTTCAACCGCACGCGAGCTATGTGCCGGACATCTATCATGTTGGAAGTACATCGCCATTCAACCATGCAGTGAAACACCTTGTAGTAACATCGGTAGAACAGTACGTACCGAGCGAGGTGGCGCAGTGGTTAGACACTGGACTCGCATTCGGAAGGACGACGGTTCAATCCCGCGTCCGCCCATCCTGATTTAGGTTTTCCGTGATTTCCCTAAATCACTCCAGGCAAATGCCGGGATGGTTCCTCTGAAAGGGCACGGCCGACTTCCTTCCCCATCCTTCCCTAATCCGATGAGACCGATGACCACGCTGTCTGGTCTCCTTCCCCAAACCAACCAACCAACCAACCAACAGCACGTAGGAAATCAGCATACATTGCACCATTTAGATTGCCACCGATAAAATGGGGGCCAATTATCCTTCCTCCCATAATGTCGCACCATACATTAACTCGCCAAGGTCGTCGATGTTCCACTTGTCGCAGCCATCGTGGATTTGCCGTTGCCCAATAGTGCACATTATGCCGGTTTACGTTACCGCTGTCGGTGAAAAACGCTTCGTCACTAAATAGAACGCGTGCAAAAAATCTGTCATCGTCCCGTAATTTCTCTTGCGCCCAGTCTGGGTTCAAGGAAGGACGGGGTAGTGACATCCAACACTGTTTGGTGATATTTTCCCCGGGTTCTGAGATGTGTGTTTGGGCATGCATTGTCGTGTTGGAGCAAGGTGCCTTTCGGATCCTTGTCAGACCGAACTCGTCGTAAAATGTCGTCGAGTTTGCTCACAGTCTCCCCATAAGCCTCTAACTTATTCGATGACCCTTTTGGTAACACACTCACGAGAAGCGCACTATCAGTATCCCAAAAGAATATCATCAAGACTTTGCCAGCAGGGATATCTGCAATGAATTTCTTCTCTATCGGTGACCGCTGATAATGGTACTATAGTGACTACCCTTTTGTGTTCGCAGCTCGTGGTCTAGTAGCTAGCGTTGCTGCCTCTGGATCACGGGGTTCCGGGATCGATTCCCGGCCGGGTCGAGGATTTTGTCCGCCCGGGGACTGGGTGTTTGTGCTGTCACTATGTTGTGATCAATTCATCATCATTCATGTAGTGGCGAGACTGGCAATGGAAAGACTGGAATTTGTACGGGCGCTGATAACCACAAAGTTGAGTGCCCAACATGTGAACATCACCGATGCCCTTTTGTTTCTGGCTCAAATGGTTGCATCCACGTTTCGTCACCTCTAACGATCCGTGACAGAAATGTATCTCTATTGTCCTCATACTGCTCCAACGGTCGTGGTAAAATGGCTTTTCTATGGATCCTGTATTTTTTGTGAGCATTGGTGGAACACATCTTGATCACCGGGTAAGGTGGCGCAGTGTTTAGCACGCTGGACTTAGTTTTCCGTGATTTCCCTAAATCGCTTCAGGCAAATTCCAAGATGGTTTCTTTGAAAGGGCACGACCGATTTCTTTCCCTATCCTTCCCTAATCTGATGGAACCAATGACTGTTAGGCCCCTCTCCCAAATCAACCACCCAACCATCCTGATCACATCTTTGGTTATGCAAGAGTGTCAGTGATTTCACATGCGCTTCCGTTACTCACCGATCGCTGTACAACCAACAATAGAGTTGTGATGCTTCGGTCTGCACGAAAAATGGCATCCGCGTGATCCACTATGTCAACAGAAATGTTGGCGACAGGACGT
This sequence comes from Schistocerca serialis cubense, assembly GCF_023864345.2. NCBI lineage: Eukaryota > Metazoa > Arthropoda > Insecta > Orthoptera > Acrididae > Schistocerca > Schistocerca serialis. The sequence goes on along the minus strand of NC_064641.1, from coordinate 851,467,090 downwards.
CCTGAACGTGACCGACCATGGAGCTCAGTTTATACGCTTCCAGAAGCTTTAACTCCCTTTACGTATAGCCCATAATTTATTCTATGAAGTGCATAATTACCACACACTATACACATAACTTTGCATATGTTCAACGCGGTTTCCTTCTCCGCAACCAAGAATTCAATTGCAGCTCGTTGCTTGCAACGAAGGTCTCACCTAAGGCCACTTTGATGGTTAACTACAGGTCTGACATCCGTCGGAAACTTCGGACTCATGAGGAAGAAACGTCGGCTTTGAAGCTTCTGAAAAGACGTCTTCCAATGTGAATTAACAGCTGTAGAAAGAGTTAGGGTATATTTGTTATTGAATGAACATCGTAATACGTAAATGACGACTTGGATAACTCTTATTCCATGTTCAATCCCGTGTTTTAGCAGACTCTCGGCGTTGGCAGCACCGGCACTTTCAACATGCAAATGTTTCCTGCTGTAAATATTTAGTGGCTGTAGACACAGTAACGCCAGTCCGTGCTAAATGTAGAGTTTTCCTCGTCTTATTTCCAGAAGGGACTGAGTATTCACATACAGGAAAACGAGATGAGTCGAAGCTGTAAACGTAAACGTCAAGCGTTAGTAGATACCAACCGTGAGCAGTCCGAGAACTATAATTCCCCACACTCAGATGATGCCAAAGGCGAAGAAGCAATGAAGTAAGTGATGTGAACGTTCAGAAATTAGATTTAAATTCTCGGTGGAAGGATGTTACTGATGAGATTCGCCGTTTACATAAATACGCTGTGTGAAATTAATTAGCAGTTAGGGCACCTGTGGAATCGAATGGTTTACTTAACACAGTTTATGAAAGAGGAGTAAATTAAAGAAAGAATACAGAGTTGAGGAGTAACAGAACATACATAACATGAAATTTACAGACAATGAAATAGACGAAGTGAAGGAAATGTCCTAGCTTCGAAACAAATAACCCAAGACGGATGAAGCAGGAAGAACAGCAGAAGTAGTCTAAGACAGACCAACGGACAATTCGTCACCATAAGCAGTCTGATGGTATCGAACACAGGTTTTAGTTTGAGAAAAAAAAAGCTCTGACACATGCATATAGAGTACAGTGTTGTGAGCAAGTGAATCGTGGGCTGTGGGGGAAACCCAAAATGAAGGCAGAGAGGTCGTGTTCCTGAAGGGTGCTAAAAATTTAGTGCACTCATTAGAAATGTAGTTTATTGATTTATGAGTAAAGAACATGTGGAATAAATCAATTAAAAGAAGGGAACCTTCAACATCGCAGCGCGTCAGCAATCGTTGGTTAATATATAAAAAACTAAAAACCCGCCTCGATTGCGAAAAAAGCACCTAGTGTTAACCAAGGTTTCGGCGTAGATAACTACACCTTTTCAGAACAACAATGAAACCCGCAAGTGCCTAAGAAGACCTTTGTCAAAGAAGGGACGTGATGATAGGACGTTTGTTAACCAGTCAGAGAGTAGCTTGTATAGTGCTAGAGGGGGCTGTAGAGGGCAAATGTTGAAATTACAGGCACAGGAGATGGGTTTCTGGTGGTCATTACCAAACCAATGCAGAATGTAACATCACAGTCAGTGAATATTTATAAGTAGTCCATAATGCTAGGAGGCTGCTAAAGTGTGTAATAATTTGCATTCTAGCACACTTACCGGGACGCAAACCCGTTTTATTAACGCAACAGAAATGTTTTTTGTGCATCATCCTTGAAACAAACTATTAGCCAACAGGTTAAATCCTTTAACCCTCGAGTGGGCAAGTGCATTTTTTTTATAGTTATGGGAGTGTGACATAGTTTGGACTCCATATAAATTTATCGCATGTCGATCAGTTCAATGGGGCCATACTTAAGGAATATCTTATTTGTTAGTATTTTATTATTATTTCAAGTTGTTTAATCGACAATCTTTGCTACACATGGCACTCTACTATTGTAGTAGAAGTATGTGTAAAGATTTTATTGCAATAAAACATTTTTCTTTTATTATTTAAATTTTTATTAAAACTTCCTGGCAGATTAAAACTGTGTATCGGACCGAGACTCGAACTCGGGACCTTTGCCTTTCGCGGGCAAGGGCTCTACCAACTGAGCTACCCAAGCACGACTCACGCCCCGTCCTCACAGCTTTGCTTCTGCCAGTACCTCGTCTCCTACCTTCCAAACTTCACAGAAGCTCTCCTGCGAATCTTGCAGAACTAGCACTCCTGAAAGAAAGGATATTTGCGGAGACATGGCTAGCCAAAGCCTGGGGGATGAGATTTTCACTCTGCAGCAGAGTGTGCGCTGATATGAAACTTCCTGGCAGATTAAAACTGTGTGCCGGACCGAGACTCGAACTCGGGACCTTTGCCTTTCGCGGGCAACTGAGCTACCCAAGCACGACTCACGCCCCGTCCTCACAGCTTTACTTCTGCCAGTACCTCGTCTCCTACCTTCCAAACTTAACAGAAGCTCTCCTGCGAACCTTGCAGAACTAGCCCTCCTGAAAGAAAGGACAGTTTCATATCAGCTCACACTCCGCTGCAGAGTGAAAATCTCATTCTGGTAAATTTTTATTATTTATTCTGTTTGTCTCTTCCTACTAAATAAATTTCTTTGGCTACAGTCATCTTCATCTTCACTACAGTGATTTTCTTTCCTGCTTTGTGAATTATGTTCATCCTCAGCATCAGAACCATCATCATTCCCATCTGAATACCCTATTTCAGCATCGGAATTCGCATCGGATGGTTCATAACGTTTATCATTCGTGATGTTTTAACACAATCTGAACAAGAAGAATGTCTTTTGTAGTTTATAAATCAACGAGACGCAAGACTGTACCCATATCGGTGAATGCAGACAAATTAAACAGGAGAATGTTTCCTTACTTAACAAGGCGCGTGGTGTATTTTGTGCGCGAAACGTGACTTACTCACTTTTAAACTTATCACAGACACATTCCAGGTGTTCGACAACGAACACAATCTATCAACACAGCAGCCGAAGCTATAATGAAGGAATAGCTGTTTGCCATGACACAACAAAGGATGTAAAGTACCAAAAATTAAACTTAATTAGCATTTCACATACTTTATACACCCAGCGCGTCCGATGGAGAGTTAATGAAAATAAATTTGATTTTTGTCTACTTTACGTTTTCCCTGAGAAAGTGGACACAGGAACCCATATGCTTCGACCTCGGATGATAGTAGCCTGGCTGGTCCCGGCGGAGGTTCGAGTCCTCCCTCGGGCATGGGTGTGTGTTTTTCCTTAGGATAATTTAGGTTAAGAAATGTGTAAGCTTCGGGACTGATGACCTTAGCAGTTACGTCCCATAAGATTTCACAATTTTTTTCTTATAGCAGCCTGTAGATGCCAGTTTTACTGCACTTTTGAATGTCGCAGCGTACGACTAGTGCGGTTTTTCCCCGCTGGTCGAGTTCACTTTGCAGCTACTGACACTATAGATCTTTCTGAGAAGCGGACGGTGTCGCCATGTATTCTGCATTTCCTATAGATAGAGCTCCGTAGTTGGGTGGCCAGTGTAGATGACTACCAGCCAGAGAAGCTATGTTAGATTTCCTGTATGTCAAAGAATTTTTCTTGGTGAGAGGACTGGTGCGGGATGCATTCGGCCTCTTGAGGCCAACTGAGGAGCTCCACGGTCTGAAAAGTCTGCAAAACCGCCGGGACAGTGGTGTGGTGTACTGGAACGTGCCCGTACCTGCCGCATTCACATGACGCCACAAGGCAGCGGACGACACGGCGACCGGTAGACACCTCTTGCCCTTCAGGGCCTGACGAGGAGTTCATTTAGAGATAGCGCAACAGTCCACTGTTGGCACGAATTCCATGCAGTACTGGCAGAAAAACGTAAGCAGTACAGGAATTCCTTTTTAGAGGGGCATTGACCCATTATGCATCCAAATATCCAGTTACTTCTATGGAGTATTCTTTAATAGTTGCAGATCCTTGCTTCGTGTCGCTCCTAGCCAGTGTTGGTGCTGTGGATGGTTGTGGTATTCATTTAACTTACATAGAACATGTGAAATATCTGGTCGTCTCAGTTGTGCAAGATACATCATACATCCTACCACTTGCCTGCAGGGTTTATTGTCAAGTCTCTCTGTAAGACTTTTATCAGGTTTTGCCCTCACTTCACTTCGAACAGGTCACTAGTGGACCCTCTTCTAACTATAGCCTATCGTAAATCCCTGGAACAAAGACCGTGTCCGGTTCTTGGAAAAAGTCACAGCTCAGCCCGTCTGCAAGAAGGTTAGTAGAAGTGATCCACAAAACTAGCGTCCAATATCCTTGACGTATATTTGTTGTAGACTCCTAGAACATATTCTCAACTCAAACATAATGAGGTATGAAACTTCCTGGCAGATTAAAACTGTGTGCCCCACCGAGACTCGAACTCTCATTCTGGAAACATCCCCCAGGCTGTGGCTAAGCCATGTCTCCGCTATATCCTTTCTTTCAGGAGTGCTAGTTCTGCAAGTTTCGCAGGAGAGCTTCTGTAAAGTTTGGAAGGTAGGAGACGAGATACTGGCAGAAGTAAAGCTGTGAGTACCGGGCGTGAGTCGTGCTTCGGTAGCTCAGTTGGTAGAGCACTTACCCGCGAAAGGCAAAGGTCCCGAGTTCGAGTCTCGGTGGGGCACGCAGTTTTAATCTGCCAGGTAGTTTCATATCAGCGCACACTCCGCTGCAGAGTGAAAATCTCATTCTGGATAATGAGGTATCTTGAACAGAATGACCTCCTCAGTGCTAACCAGCATGGATTTGGAAAACATCGATTAGCTTTGGATCAAGGTAACCAGGTATATACAAAGTTCCTTGATTTTGGAAAAGTATTTGACCCAGTACTGCACCTGTGCTTATTGTCAAAGGTACTATCATATGCGGTTTCAAGTGGAATTTGTGACTGTACTGAGTACTTTTTGTTAGGGAGGACACAGCATGTTATATTGGATGGATACTCATCGTCAGATGTAGAAGTAACTTCGGGTGCGCCCCATGGAAGTGTTTGGGACGCTTGCTGTTCATGTCGTATATTAATGACCTTGGAGACAATATTAGTAGTAAGATAAGGCATTTTGCAGATGATGCAGTTATCTGTAATGAAGTACCATCTGACAGAACCTGTATGAATATTCAATGAGATCTTTATAAGATCTCAACGTGGTGCAGACATTGGAAACTTGCTATAAATGTTCAGAAATGTAAGATTTTGCACTTCACAAAATGAAAAACCCTAGTGTCCTGTGACTATAATATCAACGAGTCGCTACTGGAATCAGCCAACAAATACAAATACCTGAGTGTGTCACTTCATAGGGATATGAAATGGAATGATAACATAGGTTCAGTCATGAGTAAAGTACGTGGTAGACTTCGGTTTATTGATAGAATACTGGGGAAGTGTGATCAGTCTATAGAAGGAATTGGTTACAAATCACTCGGGCGATTGGGGATATTGAACGTATACAGAAAAAAGGCGGCACGACTGGTCACAGGTATGTTTAACCTGTGGGAGAGTGTCACAGAGATACTGAAGGAGTTGAACTGGCAGTATATTGAAGACAGACGTAAACGTTCCCGGGAAAGTCTACTAACAAAGTTTCAAGAACAGGATTTCAATTATTACTCTAGGGATATACAACCCCCTATGTAAAGCTCACGTAGGCATCTTGATGACAAGAGCAGAATAATTACTACACGAGCAGAGGAATTCATAAGTGTATTGAACAGGAAGTAACACTAATAACTGGTACGATGGGACTTACCCCGTGCCATGCTCCTCACGATGATTTGCAGAGTATAGCTGTAGATGTAAGTCTAGTGGACCAGTACCGCTTTCGCCTCAGCCTATTGTTCCCCTAATCATCAAGGCAAGAGGTCAGTGTCCTCCAAGGTCGATGTCTTCCGTTCTAAGGCAGTTGTGTGATTTGTCTCCCCTCACTTTCCCCTGCCCTCCCATTTCCCTCCCCTCGCATACCATCCCAATACATGGATCAGTTGTGTGTCACTTGTGTTCTGCCCATTGCAGTGAGAGCATCATGAAACGTCAGCATGAGACAGCAACGTGACTTAAAATGGTGGGGAACGACTGAGACCTCACTTTTGCGACTGTTTGACTTGTATAATTACCAATGATACAAGAAAAGACCTTTCCCCAGCACTCTCTTCGTCTTACTAATCACCAGATCACCAGACGGACTCTCGCTGGTGCCCTGTTTCTAATCCTGACTCCACTCCTGCCTGGCAGAAAATCCGAAGAGATTTTTGGGCGTATCTGAAGCACACCAGCGGCAAGACACCATCGATAACTTCACTACACGTCAGCGATGGTTACGTTATCGATGACAGTGCCACTAAAGAGTAGTTGCTAAATATGGTTTTCCCAAATTCCTTCACCAAAGAAGCTGAAGTAAATATTTCATAATTGAAATTAAATACTGCTAGCAGATGAACTAAAGAAACTGCCTACACTACACTTGTCCGTCCTCTTCTAGACTAGTGCTGTGAAGTATAGAATCCTTACCAGATACGAGTAGCGGAGCACTTCGAAAATATTCAAAGAAGGTCAGCTCGTTTTGTATTTTCGTGGAATAGAGGAGAGAGTGTCACGCATTTGATACGCGATTTGGGGTGGCAGTCATTAAAACAAAGGCGTTTTTCACTGTAGCGAGACTTTTCAACCTCTAATTTTCTCCTCCAAATGCAAAAATTTTTTGTTGACATCCTCCTACCTAAGAAGAAATGATCACTATAATGAAGTAAGACATCATAGCTGACACGGAAAGCTTTCAGTATTGGTGTTTCCCGTGCGCTGTTACGGAGTGGAACGATAGAAAAATAGTGATACAGTGATTCGATGAACCCTCCACCAGGCAATTTCGTGCGAGTTGCTGAGTAGCCATGTAGATGTAGATGTAGAACTGCCTTTTACATTTATGTGATTTAGGTTTACGATTGAAGGATTGGTATTTAAATAACAAGGGAATGCGGTAGCAAATTTTCTCCAGTTATTACCAGTATTTTTGGCCACAATGTTAAAAACATTCATAACACACAATAATTTTCTTCGGTAGCAATTTCTTCAGTGATCTCTTGCGTAAACTGACATACGGATCACTTAACGGTTTAGGCACCGAGCGTGGGACGATCTCTTTGGTAAGTTGCATTCTATGTGGTACCAAAGAGAATTTTGAAGAATTCACAACATTTTCAGCTCCCAGCAGGAACAATGTAATTAGTAATCTGCATGTAATTTTATCCGAGATATCAAGGTTTTCTCAATTTCAGTACAAGAGGTACTTTAGTAATAATATCTAGAATACTCTTTTACACTAATAATAGCAACATGAAAAAGAGAGGCTATATATTTTGACCTTTGATACCACAGATTTTTTTTTTTTTTTTTAGATCCAGCTATCATTCCTTAATACAGTCAGAATAAGAATAACCTCCTTTGGTACCACTGATGCAATGAAGTATTCCTGGAGTTGCCATTGTTAATGTAGTTGTAGCAATGGAGGCTTTTTTCTGTTGGTATCGCATAACATATGTGTAAGGCTAATAATACTGACTGGTATAACTAGTAACATTTGAAGAAAGAAACCTGTACAATGCACACACACAAACCCTCACCCACCCGCGCGCACACACACGCACCCACACACCCACACACACACACACACACACACACACACACAAACACACACACACACACACACAAACACACACACATGTACACACGTATAGTGCGTAGCACACACAAGTTGCAAGATGTACCTGTATACACAGGGTGGTCACGAACAGTCTGAAAAGCTTGCAAGGATGTTGCACGGTACTTTGCACTGAATCGTGAAGGAAAAAAATTCTGTAACTTGTGCCGTTAGTGATGTAACAAGTAGTGAAGTTAGTCAGTAAGGTCATTAGCGCTCAAATTCAAGTTGCCTGCCGGGAGACCGCATTTCCAAACGTGTTCTTCGTTTGATTTGTTTTAACCGAGCAAGAGAATGATACAGAAATTGGACATTGGTCGTTATCGAAGCTCGAACCCCAGGCAATGGTTCAGAAGTCTCTTGCGTTATCATCTGCAGTATGAGAACGACTGACATTAATAGTATTAGCTTTTTCTAGCAGAAGTTTGTATGCTAATCATTCGGTCATCTTTGGAAATTTTATGTTTGCAATCGTGTTCGTTTAGTTGCGAATTCAGGCGGTGGGGCTAGGCCTGACACACACTTCTCACAGTAGTGATTGTATTGGTTACATAACGCGTCATCGGTATTCCTTCGGTGAATACGCCAATGTGTATTTAGCCCATGGCGCTGTGGGTCAGAATGCACTGGAGGTCCGCATATTTTAAACGCAAATTTTCCTCATTCCCTTTGCGAATACTTTTATTGTGGTTGACAAAAGGTCAAGGCAGTTCGGGAAATTTTTAGGAAATTTGTGGTAAGTTGCTATGGAACCAAACTGGTGAGCTCATCGGTCCATAGGCTTACACATTACTTAATATAACTTCAACAAAGATACGTTAAGGACAACACATAACACACACCTATGCCCGAGGGAGGCCTCGAACCTCCGATGGGGGGAGCCGCGCGAACCGTGACAAGACGGCCCAGACCCCGCGGCTACACCTCGTAGCAAGGCAGGTCGGAATTCGTGTTGCTAAGAAAGTCGCACTTTACGACAGTACTATGTGCGGAAGGTTAAATTTAAGGAAAATGTTCCCGATATGGTTTTTGCAAATCTACTATTAGCTCAAGGCCATTGGTAATGGTTTGGGAATAAGTAAAGTAAATACAATTTTCTTAAATCACGCCTGGAAACTAGACATTGTAAAATATATCCAATTTGTTTGTCACTACCGATTTCTCACACCATTCTATTGCTCATCCTACAAGACGTTGAAAGACGTGCACTTCATTCTCCATTCAGTGCTCGTATTTCATATTTCTAATCCCTGCATTCTGGTATTCGGTAATATAAAAATTCACGACCTGTTAATAATTTCTATGGGTTGCCTGATTTATCTGACGATTTTTACAGCTTGTCTCACACTGATCTGTGAGAGGAGCTTGGCTCTAGGAACTTTCTTTATTTAGGGGCGAGGGCAGCAGTCTTCCTAGCAGCCATGATGGCTCCCCGTTTCCCATCTTTCTTCCGATCGCCAGGGTAGCACGTGGTGTCGTTTCATGCTCACTTTTCCGCTTCGTCTGGCAGTAGCTCTTTCAGTTCTCCCGTGCAACATTTGACTCAGAATTTAGGTCTTCCTAGCTTGAAAACTTGTGCACTTTGTCCTACGCCACGTGTTGAGTGTCTGGCGCCCCTTCATGTTTCGTTAACGTAGTAGGACCGCGAGCCAAAATTACCTAGTATCGCCTGTATGAATAGTTTCGCGTCTTGCTGGTTTTATTCCTTTAGTACAGGAGGCTACCTAGCGATTCACCCCCAGTAGCATCTTTCTTATTCATGGTGGTGGTCGTTGCATGCCTGCAACCCCTTCCTTTAGTAAATTGAACTCCATTTGATAATACGGCGATCGTTCCTAAAATTCCTTTTCTCCTGCTATCGTGGCTTATTTTGAAAGTACGTTGGGGCAGGCTTTCTTACCCCACCCCCATTTGTTTGTATAATTGTTCAATATTCAACTATTAAGTAATTGAGTTCTTTAATCTTCACATTCTTCTTTTCAGTACGTGAAATCACCTTTAGTGTCACAGTAATACTTTTCAATTATCCCCATTGATAAACTGTGAAGTGTTCATGGCTCAGTGTCAGCACGTGAGCACTAAATCCACTTGATGTGGTGGAAGTAGTGGCCTCTGTTTTACCTTGATGGTTTAGAAAAAATATCAAAATTACAGCCTCTACAGCAAGGGATAGTAAACTGTAAAAAAAAATAATAATAATAATAAACGAGCCACCGCTTTGAATGTGAACTTATTTCTGCACGATGTACAGAAGATGCAAGATGTAACGGAAGAGGACTATCTTTCTCGAAATCAATATACCCTGTGGTACTTCAACCAGTGCTTCGAATCTCCAAATTTCTAATTATCGTGTTGCGGTTGTTTTAAAAAGCCTTCGTCTCCATTGTAAACAGTTGTGTAATCTGGGAACCATCATCTGGTAAAACGGCAGAGAAGATAGTTTTGTGTGGTTATTATGGTACCCGGAGTAGTTCATAAGGAATCCGACGCCTTAATGGCTGCTATACTTGACGGTTCGTTAAAAGCACGCTGCCCAACTAACGCCGCTCGTTAGCGCGGTAGCTCGTTAGCCGTAACGCTTGGGAGGCCGTCGCAAAGCCTCCAGACTCGAAATGGGGAGTCGCGGTTCATTGCCGACGTCTGATCACGGCACTACTTATGGGGACGAAGTAGTTGCTGCTGTTAGCAGCAATAGTCAGATTCTTATTCCCTACGCTGATGCATACATAACAGATTAGAGCTGGTCACCATCAATAATTAAAGTCTTTCATGGTGGAAATGGAATCAGGTAATAACTGCAGCTATACCCACAGTAGCTTCAAGATGAAGTGCAAAGAACACACAGCTAGATATACTCTTTGTGGGACATCCACGACATTGCGAAAGTTTTTCATGATGAATAAATCCGCACCAGATGTACTTGACAAACCCTTTACTTGGATAGACTCGAACACAAGACCCAGGTTTCAGGATGTAAATCCTATATTCAGGCGCTACAAAAAACAAGTAAAGCTAAATGGAATTCTTCATAAAATTAATTAACATCAGAACGGCCCCTACACAAATGTGAACACCAGGTTACAATACCTATATCTGTATTACTACTAGACATTTTCTTTCCTGTTCCACTCACTAATGGAGCGAGGGAAAAACGACTATTTGTAGCGTGGTCCATTGATCGTGACCGGGCCAAATATCTCACGAAATAAGCATCAAACGAAAAAACTACAAAGAACGAAACTTGTCTAACTTGAAGAGGGAAACCATATGGCGCTACGGTTGGCCCGCTAGATGGAGCTTCCATAGGTCAAATGGATATCAACTGCATTTTTTATAAATAGGAACCCCCATTTTTTATTACATATTCGTGTAGTACGTAAAAAAATATGAATGTTTTAGTTGGGAAACTTTTTTCGCTTTGTGATAGATGGCGCTATTACAGTCACAAATATATGGTTCACGGTTTTAGACGAACAGTTGGTAACAGGTAGGTTTTTTAGATTAAAATACAGAACGTAGGTACGTTTGAACATTTTATTTCGATTGTTCCAATGTGATACATGTACGTTTGTGAACTTACCATTTCTGAAAACGCATGCTGTTACACCGTGATAACCTGTAAATACCAAAAAAAGATGTTCAAATGTATCCTAAGGACAAAAACACACACACACACACACACACACACACCAATGCCCGAGGGAGGACTCGAACCTCCTCCGGGAACAGCCGCACAGTCCATGACTGCAGCGGCATAGTCCGCTCGGCTAATCCCGCGTGGCTGTAAATACCACATCAATGCATTAAATGCTCAAAATGATGTCCGTCAACCTCAATGCATTTGGCAATACGTGTAACGACATTCCTCTCATCAGCGAGTAGTTCGCCTTCTGTAATGTTCGCACATGCATTGACAATGAGCTGACGCATGTTTTCAGGCGTTGTTAGTGGTTCCTGATAGCAAATATCCTTCAACTTTCCCCACAGAAAGAAATCCGGGGACGTCAGATCCGGTGAACGTGTGGGCAATGGTATGGTGTTTCGACGACTAATCCACGTGTCATGAACTATGCTTTTCAGTACCGCTTCAACCGCACGCGAGCTATGTGCCGGACACCCATTATGTTGGAAGTACATCGCCATTCTGTAATGCAGTGAAACATCTTGTAGTAACATCGGTAGAACATTACGTAGGAAATCAACATACATTGCACCATTTAGATAGCCATCATAAAATGTGGGCCAATTATCCTTCCTCCCATAATGCCGCACCATACATTAACCCGCCAACGTCGCTGATGTTCCACTTGTCACCGAGCGAGGTGGCGCAGTGGTTAGCACACTGGACTCGCATTCGGGAGGACGACGGTTCAATCCCGTCTCCGACCATCCTGATTTAGGTTTTCCGTGATTTCCCTACATCGCTTCAGGCAAATGCCGGGATGATTCCTTTGCAAGGGCACGGCCGATTTCCTTCCCCATCCTTCCCTCACCCGAGCTTGCGCTCCGTCTCTAATGACCTCGTTGTCGACGGGACGTTAAACACTAATCTCCTCCTCCTCCTCCCTCCACTTGTCGCAGCCATCGTGGATTTTCCGTTGCCCAATAGTGCATATTATGACGATTTGCGTTACCGCTGTTGGTGAATGACGCTTCGTCGCTAAATAGAACGCATGGAAAAAATCTGTCATCGTCCCGTAATTTCTCTTGTGGCCAGTGGCAGAACTGTACGCGACTTTCAAAGTCGTCGGCACGTAATTCTTGGTGCATAGAAATATGGTACGGGTGCAGTCGATGTTGATATAGCATTCTCAACACCGACGTTTCTGAGATTCCCGAATCTCGCGCAATTTATCTGCTACTGATGTGCGAATTACCCGCGACATCAGCTAAAACACCTACTTGGGCATCATCATTTGTTGCAGGTCGTGGTTGACGTTTCACATGTGGCTGAACACTTCCTGTTTCCTTAAATGACGTAACCATCCGGCGAACGGTCCGGACACTTGGATGATGTCATCCAGGATACCGAGCAGCATACATAGCACATGCCCGTTGCGTATTTTGATCACAATAGCCATACATCAACAAGATATCGACCTTCACCGCAATTGATAAACGGTCCACTTTAACACGGATAATGTATCACGAAGCAAATACCGTCAGCACTGGCGGAATGTTACATGATACCACATACTTACACGTTTGTGACTATTACAGCGCCATCTATCACAAAGCGAAAAAAGTGGTCCAACTAAAACATCCACACTTTTTTGCGTACTACACGAATATGTAATAAAAATGGGGGTTCCAATTTAAAAAAAAAACGCAGTTGACATCCGTTTGACCTATGGCAGCGCCATCTAGCGGGCCAACCATAGCGCCATCTGGTTTCTTCTTTCAAGTTAGACGAGTTTCTTTCTCTGTAGTTTTTTCGTTTGATGCTTATTTCGTGAGATATTTGGCCCGGTCACTATCAATGGACCACCCTGTGTATGCCTCTGTATCGTAACACCTCCGATTTATTTATCCTGCTCGATCGGGGTCTGATAGCAGCCCAAATAATAATTAATTAATGTGACCGTGTACCTAATGGGGCTGGCAATCGGATTTGACTGCTACGGAGTTACATACCATTTTGTCCTTTTCAATGCTGGAATAATGAAATGTCTGGTACCAAGAAGAACAACAACACAGCTTCACTAATCAAGAACCTATATTCGTCTCTAAAACACAAAAGGAAGGAGACAGCCACTGCCTTCGTCATACATATTTAATTACGGCTAATCCCAGCACAGGCTTTCTCGCTATTCGTTATCGTCACACGCAAATTCAATCACTGCAATTCAACACTGCAATCCAAATGATGCCGGCGCGGTAGACGCGAAACCACAAATATCGGCACAGAAATATCACTGATCACTCTCGTAATTATACTTCTTCACTTTCCCGTATTATTCTAGCACAAAGGGGTTAAACCGCGGCGATGGCCACTCCCTTTGTCGGTAAGCCTTGCATTACAGCAACGGGCCTCCACACTGCTCGACCCGCAACCTGGGAACTGACTTCAACTCTACACTCGCTCTCGCAACACGACACTATCGATTGTTTGCCCTATCGACCTGTGCCGAGTGCAAACTTATAGTAAGGACCTACGGACCCCTTACATCCCCGCCCTCGAAAACTTCTTTGGAACCTCTGGCGTAAAAGAATCGGCAAGGGAATTAGACATTGCTACATCTGAACAAAACACACAGTGTAAATAATTAATGAAATTACAATTCACCAAATAATCCCTCGACTCTGGTAGTGGGCTGCCTCCACAATAATATTCTACAAAAGGTTATTACATCTCATAAAAATGGCATTGTCTAAATTACAATTTTTTATCAAGCAGCAATAGTCCTCTATAGTTCATATTGAATGAAACACACAACATACAATCAAAAATTATTACGTGAACACATGACGTATGAATTATTATATTACAAATTAGTTGCTACAGGTTTTACACTCATTCTCAGGCAATCGTCGATATGAAATATGAAGTTCTAGTTATAATACATCAGAAAATATAATGCAAATAAACATTCCCCTTTTCCAAATGTCCGTTCAACAACTAAATGTTCTAAACATGTCTTACCCAACTACATCAAGGAGCTTGAACACTCTCACTTCAGACATTCGCCCTAATCGAGTTCCCCTTCCTCATCTGGGTTATCCCTGTTCTCGTGTGAGTAGTACCTTTTTATGTTTTCCACATGTTCCTTACCATGCACTGTCTTTGTCCATGCATATTCCAACTCCACCGTAATAGGATGACCAATTTTTATAATCCTGTATGGTGCCTTATAAACGTGGTTGAATTTGTGTATTTCAGAGTTTATTTTCTTTGATTTTGCATGAACCTTTACTCGTACCAAGTCTCCCACTCGGTAAGTTATCGGTTTCACTAGCTTGTCGTGTCTTTCCTGTCTTTTCCTAGCCTTCTCCTTCATACTTAACTCAACTAGCTCCAATATCCTTTCCCAAGTCAATGAATTTCCTGGTGGGTAGACTAGCAACTCACGAAAAATACTGTCGGGTTCTTGATTGAGCAATACTTCACATGGTGCAAACCCTGTAGAATCATGTGGGAGGTGATTCCTGACCCGCTCAAATTTTTCCAGATATTCTTTCCATGAACCATGCTTCCTATGACAGTATGTTCGGCATAAACGGTTCAATTCCTTCATTGTTCGTTCTGCAGGGTTAGAAGCTGGCCTATACCTAGAAATGGCAATTTGTTCTATTCTGTGCTCATTTAGCATCTCTGTCCACTCCTTTGACCTAAATTGTGACCCATTATCACTCAAAATTCGCTTAGGAATACACACCTTTTGAAAATAGTCTTTCTCAAAATGGTTAATGATGGCTCTACTAGTGGTTTCCTTCAACGGGTAAAATTTTATGTACTTGGAAACCAGTTCTTCCACTACTGAGATTTGTGTGTAATTCCCCCGTGAGGCAGGAAGTGGCCCAAAGAGATCCACTGCAACTATGTCCTTAATTGCTGTTGGTACAATTGGATGCATATATCCTTTATGCTGTACTGTAGTCGTTTTAGATTTTTGACAGGTGTCACATGTACTCAGTATCTTATGTATACGCCTTCCCATGTTGTTGAATGCACAATCTAACTTCAACTTTTCCAGACACTTCTTCGGTCCGTAATGCACATTACTGTAGTGCGTATACCAAATTAATTTTTCTACCACATGCTCAGGCACACAGAGTTTTCAGTTCTCCTCACTCTCCTTGTTTCTTTTATAAAGTATCCCATTACGAATATAATAAAATGTGCGAATCCTTTCCTCTCCTGCACACCTGTATTTGTTTTTAATTGTCTTTAATTTCTCGTCCTCGTTCTGTTCCCTGCGCACATTCTTTAGGAACTTCCTTATGAATTCTTCATACTGTACTCCCTTCATCAGGTTAATTCTAACTCCTTCTCCTTCTGGCCTGTCCACCAACCTTACTCTCGAGTCAGCTGGTAATCTTGATAAAGCATCAGGTATTATATGTGTTGCTCCTGGTTCATAAATTATCTCGAAGTCATAGTCCTGTAATGCCAGGGCCCATCGCGTTAGTCTGCTATGCCTCAGCTTGCTTGTGGTCAGAAATGTAAGGGCCTTATGGTCAGTCACTACTTTCACATGCCTCCCGGCCAAATAATACCGGAAACGCTTAAACCCCCACACAATTGCCAATGCCTCCCTTTCAGTAATCGAATATTTCCTCTCCCAAGCATTTAAAGTTCTGCTACCTAACGCTATTGTTCTTACACTCTCACCATCTCCGCTCCTCTCCATTTGGTACAAATGTATTTCTAGTCCATAATCAGAGCTGTCTGCTCCTAAATAAAAATCCTTGGAAAAATCCGGGTGGTACAATATATCTGCACTATACAGTGCTTCCTTGATATTCTCAAACTCGGTTTGGCACTCTGCACTCCAATGCCACGGCATCCTCGCCTTGGTCAATTCCCTCATACTCGGGGCATTAAGTACAGATCCTTTGAAGAATTTTCTATAAAACTCACAAACCCCAAAGAATGCTCGCAACTGCTTCTTACTATGGGGGGTGGGAAAATTTCTAATAGCCTCCATTTTACTAGGATCAGGATAGATACCATCCTCGGATATTATATGGCCCAGGAATTTTATCTTTGATTTGCCAAATTCCGACTTGTCCAGGTTTACAATTACCCCTGCAGTTTCAAAAGCTGCCAAGATTGCATACAATCTATTCAAATGTTCTTCCCATGATTCGCTTGCTATCAAGAGGTCATCCACGTAGACGGTGACCTTTTTAAGTAACTCCTCGCCTAGTATCTTATCCATTGCTCTTATGAATTCAGACACTGACACATTAAGCCCAAATGGCAACACTCTAAATTGATAGCACCTCCCGCCATAAGTAAATGCTGTATACTGGGGTGACTCTGTGGCCAATGGTATTTGCCAGTAACCAGCAGTTAAGTCGATACTACTAAGCACCTTTGCTCCTCGGAATTTTTGAATCAGTTCTTCTATAGTCTCAGGTTTGTCCCGCTCCGGCTCGATGATTTTGTTCACTGTTCGTGCATCCAAAACTATCATCACCTTTCCATCCTTCTTATCAACAACAAATAGGGGGTTGTTATATTGACTGTTGGCCCTTTCTATAACACCAAGGTCCATCATCCTCTGTATCTCTTCATCTACTGCTCTTCGTTTCGCCTGGGGAATGGAATACTGTTTTATATTGAACGGTATATGGTTCTTTATCTTTAGCTTACACTCCACCCCTTTCATGATACCTGGCCGTTGAGAAAATACCTTACAACGCCTGTATAATACTGTGGCTAATTTCCTCTTAGTCCCCTCATCTAGGTGTGTCATCTCCTCCAACTTTTTACTGATCTTATCCTCTTTATGTCTATCCTCTCGTGCTAATCCCTCAAGGTATATCAACACTTCTTCTTCTAGTTCCTCTTTCCCGTATCCCATGGTGGGTTCCTCTTCATGACACAAATTTATCCTTCTGAATTCCTCCTCTTCTTCGATTGCACTCCCCTCAGCAAACTTTAATCTCTTCTCTTCTCCCTTTCTTCCTTTGACCTTGATAGTACCTTCATCAAAACTCACTACTGCATCAACTTCATTCAACCAATCTATCCCTAAAATAATTGATGTGTTCAATCCAGCCACCACCAAAAATGTTACTTCGTATTCTTCTCCCTCTATCTCGAAGGTAATCAACACTTGTTCTTTAATAGGTTTACTCCTTGCACCCAACGCATTCACAATTATCACTCCACTCACCGGGCAACTAGGCAAGCTAATATTTGCTTTTAGTACCTGTTCATATAACCTCTTGGATAATGCACATGCTTCACTTCCTGTATCGACTAATGCCTCGATATTCAGTCCACATAGCTTGATCCCTATCATGGGTAGCATGGGTTCTTTGGGAATCCCACTTCTTTCCTCCAGTAGATCTTCTCTCAGATCCCCACCATTGTCATGTCTTAGTAGGTTTACTCTGGTCCTTGTAGTTCTCACTCCTGACCGGACCTCATCTGGAGTGTCATTCAGTTTTCCGGTCTCTCCGCCTCTTCTATATGCACTGTGTCATTCATTCGCCTATCCCATCCTCTCTCATGATCTCTTGGTTCTTCACTCCTTCTCCAATCATTTCTCCATTGCCGTTCACCACCATGGTTCCTGTACCTATGGCCACCACCTCTTCCTCTATAATTAGACGAATTACCAAAATGATTCCTTGGGTCATTACTTCCCCCTCGGTTTTGATCATTAGCTTGATTGTGTTCCTGTGATCGAACAGATTCCAACTGTTCCAGTATTTCCATCAAGGGCTCCCTATCTTTAATTAGGCTCCCGGATACAGTTTCTTGCATTCTCCGGCTCACTCTTCTTTTTATCGCTGATATCATTACGTCATCACTCAGAGGTTGTTCCAAGGTCTCGCTCAATTCCCATAAATGTTCGGGAAACTCTCTCAACGTTCCTCTCCATGTACTAAGTGACTTGCGGTGGAGTAGGTCCTCAATTGCTGCACACTGATGACTTTTGGACCAGTATTTCTTCAAGAGTTCCTCTTCAAACTGATCATAACTAGTAGTCCCTTCCTTCTTCCTGACCCCCCAAGTGAAGGCCTCACCTTCCATTCTATCTATTGCAAATTGAATCTTGTCTGAGTCTTTAAGATGTGCTGGGAAAACTCCTTTCAACCATTTCATAAATATCATTGGGTGCAACCCTCCTTTCGGTCTAAATTTCTGCCCTGTATTATTTTGGACGTACCGATTATCACTGCTCATCAAGGTAACGACCTTACCTTCTCCAGCGGTTAAAGTAGCATTGCTAATTCGTTCATCAATTTCTTCTGTCTTGCTCTCTAATTGCTGCACTCCCTGTTGTAATTGCCTGACCTCCATTGCAACCCTCTTGTTATCTTCTTCTCGTTGCACGGCTATAGCATTTCTCAGATTGACAGCCAGTTGGTTTTGCCTATCTCCTTTCCCCTTAACCGCATCATTGGATTGTTTCTGCATCTGCGTCACCTCGGCGATTCGATGATTGCAATTTGTTTCCACTTTGTTGATTCTTTCTCCCAATTCGGCTTTCGTTTCTTCAATATCGTCTTCCATCTTTTTTGTTAACTTTCCTTCCATCTTCTCCACGTCTCCCTGGACTTGGTCTATGCTCTTCTGCAGCTTCCTCTCTCTCTCGTCGATGTCCATCTTCAGTCGTTCTTGTAACTCCTGCATTTCCTTCTTCAGATTACATTCCATCTTCATTTGCGATGTTTTGATCTCTTGTAAACCTTTCTCTAATGATGCGTTAGTTTCTTGTAAACCCTTTAGTGATTCACTTGTTTCTTGTAAACCCTTCTCTAATGATTCTCGTAAATCTTCCTTTAGTGATTTTCGGAGTATTTCTCCCCTTTCTCTAGTTTCTTTTAGCAAGGCTGCCAACATCGACCGCATATCTGCATCCTCTGAAACTGACTTATCCCTCATCGTTTGTCCCGGTGTCTCGGGATAACTAGTTGAATGTGCTACTGGGCTATCTAATGACAATCCATAACCACTGATTCCTGAATCATCTCTGTCTTCCTGTCCTATCCTTTCCTTTCAACTACTGCCTCACAAACCTGCTTATCTTCAGTAGACATGTTTGGTTTATTTTTAATACACAGGCAAGTAATATAAAATAAGCTCTAGTAACCCAAAACACTCCTAATTACCATGAAACTAATCAAACAGTAACTGTAGTATCTTCAGTTAATCCCAGATTGATACAATATTCATGAGTACTGAACATAACGACCCTCAAAACCTAATAATTTCAAATATCAATTTTCACATACACAGTTTATGTAAAACGTTCTAAATAAGATAAATCACACCATTCATAAAATCTATAAATGTAGAATCCCCAAAAACAATGAGCATATCTGTATAATTACCATTTAGACAGCGCAGTATGCATAAATAAGTATGCTATATTTCATAGTATGTTTCGCAAACTTTCGGAAATTACTGTAATTGGGCACTTTTCCTAATGTGAAACTCAGTTTACAATTGTTTATTTACCACGAAAACAGTACACTGAAATCTAATGTTATGCCAACCAGTCGTCTTCACTCACCAACTGACGTTACCACGAGTCGCGATGTTGTGACGTTTGAAGTGGGCGTGGCGCTGTACTGCCGCCGGAGCCGCGTGAAGTCGCGCTGAAGATCTGTGGCGAGTCATCGTAGTTCTCCGTCGGCCGCTCCGTGGCGCTGTAGGCGGGCGTAGTTTGTAGTTCGGCTGCTAGATGCCGGGTCGGCGCTCGGTGTCTCGAAGTCACTGCTACTCGCTGTGGCGGGACGTCGTAGTTCTCAGCCGGCCGCTCCGTGGCGCTGCAAGTGGGCGTAGTTGTAGTTCGGCCGCTAGATGCCGGGTCGGCGCTCGGTGTAGTGCGTCTTTGCTTGAACTACTCCTTGCACAGGTAGTTGGGATGACATGTGAAATCACCTCGCAGATCGAAGCTCTTTGGCGCAACTGCTACGTGGGTCTGTGTGACGTCACTCAACAATTGCGTCGCCACATGAATTGTCGTCCGCATAACAGTTTATGGGTCCACTTGAAGCTGTCCGATTTTCACTATTCAAAAAGCAATTTCGGTCAAAATATTACCACTAAACACTTCTTTAAGGCTTTCGTGACGAATTCTTAGTTCGTTTTGCTATAGTAATGTTCACACGTGTCTTTCTTTAGTATTCACTTTTCACAGTTTTTCGTGCGGATTTGCGCGTTTGCACATTACAACACAGTTTATCGACACTGTTACTCTTATCTAATATGGCAAGAAAAAACTGTTTATTCACAATCGTATGATGTTATTACTTCGTATTGTTCAAAAATGCACTGATTCTTGTCGCGATTTTAAAGTTTATGCTCTGTCCTGATCCAACATTGAAAAATATTTTCTCGCGTTAAGCAAGGTAAAATTACCTATTGCTCTTTACGATTCGTCCGAAAATTGCACTTGTCCTTTCACGGTAAGCCAAGGGTGTAACACCTCCGATTTACGTATCTCGACCTGATCCGGATCTGATAGCAGCCCAAATAATAATTAATTAATGTGACCGTGTACCTAATGGGGCTGGCAATCGGATTTGACTGCTACGGAGTTGGTACATTCCATTTTGTCCTTCTCAATGCTGGAATAATGAAATGTCTGGTACCAAGAAGAACAACAACACAGCTTCACTAATCAAGAACCTATATTCGTCTCTAAAACACAAAAGGAAGGAGACAGCCACTGCCTTCGTCATACACATTTAATTACGGCTAATCCCAGCACAGGCTTCCTCGCTATTCGTTATCGTCACACGCAAATTCAATCACTGCAATCCAACACTGCAATCCAACACTGCAATCCAAATGATGCCGGCGCGGTAGACGCGAAACTACAAATATCGGCACAGAAATATCACTGATCACTCTCGTAATTATACTTCTTCACTTTCCCGTATTATTCTAGCACAAAGGGGTTAAACCGAGGCGATGGCCACTCCCTTTGTCGGTAAGCCTTGCATTACAGCAACAGGCCTCCACACCGATCGGCCCGCAACCTGGAAACTGACTTCAACTCTACACTCGCTCTCGCAACACGACACTATCGATTGTTTGCCCTATCGACCTGTGCCGAGTGCAAACTTATAGTAAGGGCCTACGGACCCCTTACAGTATGAATCACAGACTTTCGTATCTTATCTTCGTGATCCTTACGTGCAATGTACGTTGGCAGCAGTAAAATCATTCGGCAGTCAGCTTCAAATGCCGGTTCTCAAAATTTTCTTAGCAGTGTTCCTCGAAAAGAATGTTGCCTTCCCATCAGGGATTCCCATTTGATTTCCTGTAGCATTTCCATAACACTTACGTGTTGTTCGAACCTACTAGAAACAAATCTAGCAGCCTGTCTCTGAATTGCTTCGTGGTCCTACTTCAGTCCGACCTAGCATGATTCCCAAACAATCGAATGGGATTCAAGGCTAGGTCGCACCAGGGTCCTATATTCCATCTCCTTTACAGATGAACCATACATCCCTAAAATTCTCCCAATAAACCGGTCAACCGTTCACCTACCCTACCACAGTCCTCAAATGCTCCTACCCTTTCATCTCGCTTTGCAACGTTATGCCCAGGTACGGGATGTTCAAAAAGTCTCTCCGCAGTCGCCTGCCTGGGTTACTTCCCTTCATGTGGACTCTCCCAACACTCCACTGTCTCGTTTATCTCAGCCAGCATCAGTAGTATCGTTGGTGTGTGTCGTTAGGTGTTGACGTGAAAATTTACTCTATTGGCCATTAAAATTGCTGCACAAAGAAGAAATGCAGATGATAAACGTGTATTCACTGGACTAATATATTATACTAGAACTGACATGTGATTACATTTTCACGCAATATTGATGCATAGATCCTGAGAAATAAGTACCCAGAACAACCACCCTTGGCCGTAATAACGTCCTTGATACGCCTGGGCATTGAGTCAAACAGAGCTTGGATGGCTTGTACAGGTACAGCTGTCCATGCAGCTTCAACACGTTACCACAGTTCATCAAGAGTAGTGACTGGCGTATTGTGACGAGCCAGTTGCTCGGCCACCATTGACCAGACGTTTTCAATTGGTGAGAGATTTGGAGGATGTGCTAGCCAGGGCAGCAGTCGAACATTTTCTGTATCCAGAAAGGCCCATACAGGACCAGCAACATGCGATCGTGCATTATCCTGCTGAAATGTAGGGTTTCACAGGGATCGAATGAAGGGTAGAGCCACGGGTCGTAACACATCTGAAACGTAACGTCCGTTGTTCAAAGTACCGTCAATGCGTACAAGAGGTGACCCAGCCGTGAATCCAATGGTACGCCGGGTGATACGCCAGTATGGCGGCGACGAATACATGCTTCCAACGTGCGTTCACCGCGATGTTCCCAAATACGGATGCGTAAACAGAACCTGGATTCATCCGAAAAATTACGTTTTGCCATTCGTGCACCCAGGTTCGTCGCTGAGTACAGCATCGCAGGTGCTCCTGTCTGTGATGCAGCCTCAAGGGTAACCGCAGCCATGGTCTCCGAGCTGATAGTCCATGCTGCTGCAAACGTCTTCGAAATGTTCGTGCAGATGGTTTTTGTCCTGCAAACGTACCCATCTGTTGACTGAGGGATCGAGACGTGGCTGCACGATCCGTTACAGCCATGCGGATAAGATGCCTGTCATCTCGACTGGTAGTGATACGATGCCGTTGGGATCCAGCACGGCGTTCCGTATTACCCTCGGGATCTCGACCAACACGAGCAAGAATGTTGCGATACGATAAACGGTAGTTGCGATAGGCTACCATCCAACCTTTATCAAAGTCGGAAACGTGATGGTACGCATTTCTCCTTCTTACACGAGGCATCACAACAACGTTTCACCAGGCAACGGCGGTCAACTCCATCTTCATGGTGTAACAATTTTAATGGCTAGTAGTGTAAGTTTAGTTCCTTTGTTCCTTTATTTCGTTTTTGTCACTATTAAAATGCTAAACATTGAATAACGTGCGTTTTTAGTCGAACAAGTGTTCAAAGCTGGGGGTAAATACGCCGTTTCAGTTCGTCAAACATTTAATTCAGTTTTCCTGGAGACAACACTCCCACATTGCCATAGTGTGCGAGATTTGATTGTGCGAGATTTGATTACTTAATTTCGAAGTACGGGTTCAGTGACAGATGCACCGAGAAGTGGTTGTTCCAGCGTTTTGTCTGAGGATACTCCATATTTCCGATAAAATGTCCACGAGTCCGAACAAAAAATGGTTAAAATGGCTCTAAGCACAATGGGACTTAACTTCTGAGATCATCAGTCCCCTAGTACGTAGAACTACTTACACCTAACTAAGAACATCAAACACATCCATGCCCGAGGCAGGATTCGAACCCGCGACCGTAGCGGTCGCGCGGCTCCATACTATAGCGCCTAGCACTGCTCGGTCACCCCGGCCGGCAAGTCCGAACAATTCAGTAAGAATACTCGCCCAGGGAATCGATGTTAGTGTCGGAACGGCCCACACAGCTGTAAGGAAAAAAATTAGAACTTTTACCATACAAAATGGCAGTCGTACAAGAACTAAAAAATACTGATCATCGCAAGAGAGTGGATTCTTGTCAATGGTTAAAAATTTTCGTTCCACGAAATGGAAGGGATATTCTTATTTAAACGTTTTTCACTTATGGGGCTGGTTTCCTTTATCCGGGAATATGAACTCGCAAGATTCTCGTATGTAGAGTACTGCAAATCCATTGTATATTCATGAGAAACCACTCCATTCTCTAGAAACAGGAGTTTGGATTGCAATTTCTAGACGTCGGATTGTGAGTTCCATAATTTTCAACGAAACAGTAAGCGCACAATGATACTGCAGTGATATTCTGTACCCATTAATAGGAGAACTTGTGTTATTTTCAACAAGATGGTGCATCCACGCATACAGCCTGCGTTTCAATGTCGCTGCTTGCTAATGTTTTTGGTAATCGCATAATTTCACAGGGTCTTTGGCCTCCACGATCGCCTGACCTAACACTACCTGACTTTTTCTTCTGGGGTGCAGCGAAAGCAGCTGTCTATAAAAACCGTCTAAAATCCATCCATGAATTGAAAGCTGCAATAAGTTTTTGAACACCCCGTATTTAAACGACGTTATTGTGACAAGCAGGGCAATACTAATGCTGTATAAGAACATTATAGGTTTGTTCTTCCTACTCATCCACAGTATCTTACATTTTCTCACATTTAGAGCTACCTGCCATTCATCACACCTCTGGTGTCCTGCTCACTCGTCTACAGGAAGCTGTTTCCTCGGATAGCTAAAGAACAATGTAAGCATATCCCATTAATGGTTTTTATTGTAATAAAGTAGATTGAAAATACTTAACTTTGGGTAGCAAGCAATCGGCGACATACAAATAATGAATGTCCTTCGCTGTATACAATGTCCATTTAAGCAATGAATAACAGATCACACAATTTCATTGTTGTTGTCGTTTTCAGTCCTGAAACTGGTTTGATGGAGCTCTATACAGTAAAGCTGCATGCCCTCGGGAAAAATTACGGCTGTAGTTTCCCCTTTCTTTCAGCCGTTCACAGTACCAGCACAGCAGGGCAGTTTTGGTTAGTGTTACAAGACCGGATCAGTCAATCATCCATCCAGACTGTTGCCCCTGCAACTGCTGAAAAGGCTGCTCCCCCTCTTCAGGAACCACACTATTGTCTGGCCTCTCAACAGATACCCCCCCCCCCCCCCGCCCCGCGTTGTTGTTGCACCTACGGTACGGCTATCTGTATCGCTGAGGTACGCAAGCCTCCCCACCAACGGCAAGGTCCATGGTTCATGGTGGGGACACAAGTTCATATGGATCACCAATCATGGCCATTCTAGTACCTCCCTTCTGGTGTGTGGTTTCTAGTCTGTGTCTGCTATAGTGCGTTTAAAATTAGTTGCGACTTTTGACGCTTGGCTCAGCGCCGGTGACATGACGCCGTTGCCCAGGTAATACCAATGGCGAGCTGGCTATCCCTACCACGCCGCCAGTAATTTGGTTAGTAAATCGCCCCTGTTACCACACCGTGGATGGACAGTACCACATTGCGTCGCGCAATAGAAGCACCAACGTTCATTAGCTCACGTTGTAAAGTGACGTTTTCTGGCGTTGAAGTGTTATGCAGTCGTGAAGTATTCCCTTCGGCGCTGCGTTAATAATAACTGTGCAGTATACGTGAACACGAGATTCGCAGTAGAAATGGGCGTCCAAGAATACGTTCACCGGCTGTAAAGATAATGTTCTATTGTAAAATATTTCTCCGAATTCGGCAATATTAATACACTACTGGCCATTAAAATTGCTACACCACGAAGATGACGTGCTATAGACGCGAAAATTGACCGATAGGAAGAAGATGCTGTGATATGCAAATGATTAGATTTTCAGAGCATTCACACAAGACTGGCGCCGGTGGGAACACCTACAACGTGCTGACATGAGGAAAGTTTCCAACCGATTTCTCATACACAAACAGCAGTTGACTGGAGTTGCCTGGTGAAACGTTGTTTTGATGCCTCGTGTAAGCAGGAGAAATGCGTACCATCACGTTTCTGACATTGGTAAAGGTCGGATTGTAGCCTATCGCGATTGCGGTTTATCGTATCACTAGCAGTCGAGATGACAGGCATCTTATCCGCATGGTTGTAACGGATCGTGCAGCCACGTCTCGATCCCTGAGTCAACAGATGGGGACATTTGAAAGACAACAACCATTCGCAGGAACAGTTCGACGACGTTTGCAGCTGTTACCCTTGACACTGCATCACAGACAGGAGCGCCTGCTATGGTGTACTCAACAACGAACCTGGCTGCACGAATGGCAAATCGTCATTTTTTCGGATGAATCCAGGTTCTGTTTACAGAATCATAATGGTCACATCCTGTTTGGCGACATCGCGGTGAACACACATTGGAAGCGTGTATTCGTCATCGCCATATGGCGTATTACCCAGCGTGATGGTATGAGGTGCTATTGCTTACACGCCTCGGTTACCTCTTGTTCGCGATGACGGCACTTTGAACAGTGGACGTTACATTTCAGATGTGTTTGACCCGTGGCTCTACCCTTCTGCGAAGCCCTACATTTCAGCAGGATAATGCACGACCACATTTTGCAGGTACTGTACGCGCCTTTCTGGATACAGAAAATGTTCGACTGCTGCCCTGGCCAGCACATTCTCCAGATCTCTCACCAATTGAAAACATCTGGTCAATGGTGGCCGAGCAACTGGCTCGTCACAATACGCCAGTCACTACTCTTGATGGACTGTGGTAACGTGTTGAAGCTGCATGGGCATCTGTACCTGTACATGCCATCCAAGCTCTGTTTGACTCAATGCCCAGACGTATCAAGGCCGTTATTACGGCCAGAGGTGGTTGTTCTGTGTACTGATGTCTCAGGATCTATGCATCCAAATTGCATGGAAATGTAATCACATGTCAGTTCTAGTATAATATATTTGTCCAATGAATACCCGTTTATCATCTGCATTTCTTCGTGGTGTAACAATTTTAATGGCCAGTAGTGTAGAAAATGTGCAATACCACTCGGTTGTGATGTTTAAAGCTCCAACAATGCACCGGAGGAACCCGGTTATTTTTCTCTTAGTACAAAGAAGTGTTCGATTGGATGAAGTTAAACCGAGCTTGTGTAAGGCAATGTTAAAGGAACTTGTAGTACCGTACAAGCTAAAAACTCCATGCTATGAAGTCGTGGAAATGGTTTACCCTAAAGAGCATAGTTTAAACAGGCTTCGTCCGCATCATGCACATTTATATCCGACTCACAATGTACGGCATAGCTGAAAACCAATGTGGCAAAAAACAACAAGAAATTTACGCTCAGCGAGGTTGAAATACTGGAAAAAGAAGCCATTGCAAGTTTTACATCACTGGACTGGTCTCAAGTTGTCAGCCATACCAAGAATGTAGTTAGGAGACCTGGATTCATGACGGATTGTGTTGAGTTTTGAGGTACGTTACTTTTCTTGCTGATGTGTTAACATCTGCTTCTTTTGACTAAGCGCAGTTGAGTTTACAGTTATACATGTCACTAACAGACTAATGGAGTTGAAATTGTTGCAAAATCTTAACACAGCGCGTTATTAAACTAGTAACTGAAGGGCGAGACTTACCAATAGTTATGAGAAAGCACATTGCCAGTATAAAAATAAATGTACTGCTTCTTCACTTATATTATTGCAAAAGCCACAGCAGTTCTCGTTTCACAGTCTATTGACGGTCCTTGAAAATTACATTATTTCATTTAAAAAAATATGTAGTTGCTTGAATATCGCAGTAGATATGGGAGTTTCGTATATTAGTCATAAGGCAAAATACCCTTCGCTTTGCGTGCTATCATTTGCCTAAATCTTGTTTCGATATCTGAGACTGTTTATGAGATACGAGGGATTTATGAATATGGATTTCATTCTGGCTTTTTCACTGGCGAGCGTGTTCGTGTGGGAGCCATTTACATACATTCCATTTTATCGACATTAGAGATATTGTTATGCTTCGAGCCTTAAAAAACAATTTGGTATGTTATGTAAATTTCATACGAAGTAACATATGACCTAACACACACCAAACCCAAATTCATAGAGTCCCTTATTTTTCACTGCAAACTTTAAGAATTTCTCGCAGTAGCTTAGGACATCGTGGAGGGTAAAAATAGTAGATGGTGAAACCTTTCCTTACGATGTCTACCTGTTGCTTAGTAATAACAAATGATATCTTCCTTTTGAAATTAATTCTCTTTGTCAACCTTGGCATACAAATTTAAATGCTGCTTATTAAAAGTTATTTTCTGATTATTTCGACGAAACATAGAATGTTCGTGGCCCTGAGTCGTTACCTGCAATAACCCAGAACTGTTCCTTTTTTACTGTTACTGGATCGCCATCTGACTGCCGGCCGCGGTGGTCTAGCGGTTCTAGGCGCGCAGTCCGGAACCGCGCGACTGCTACGGTCGCAGGTTCGAATACTGCCTCGGGCATGGATGTGTGTGATGTCCTTAAGTTAGTTAGGTTTAAGTAGTTCTAAGTTCTAGGGGACTGATGACCACAGATGTTAAGTCCCATAGTGCTCAGAGCCATTTTTGAGCCATCTGACTGCTACATCGAACTGCGACATGAATATACTTACTCTGTTTTACTATACTCTATTAGCTGATGGTGGGCTGTCATAATAAGTGGCTGTATTTATTACCAAAGCGGACGTTATTCTTTTATTAATTTGACTGAAGTTACGTGATTCACAGTTAAAATTTTTCTTGACAACAATAAAATTTTGCGAAGTTTTACGTTGATGGATTTTGAGATGGATTATAATCAGTAACGCAATATTGCTGGCAAAAATTAATTATAGTCTGAATGAAACGATGTTACAAACGTTCAAATGGGACTTACTTTTTACAATAATCTTACATCTAGCAGTGCGCAAACATACCTTCAGTAGTCTTGAGTTTCTCAAAAAATTAATTCAATAATATTAGTTCCTCTTATGATAATACTTAGCTGATATCTCTGTACATCCGTTTATATTCTCTTGTAAATCATAGCTAGTGGCTGCCAGGCACACTACTCCTCTCAACCTCTCTCTTCAGACCTGCTACCGACTCGCTTCACATCTCGGTTACTACTGACTTCCTACGAACGCTAAAGTGCGGTCTCTCGTGCCAACAATGCTTTCTGGTGCAGACAATCCCTGCTACCATTACAAAATGTATCAATGCGAGGTCCTTACCGCTCTTTTCTTAAAATGTACCCATACGCTGTCTCTCCCACCCTTTCTAAAATTATATCAATGTGCGGTCTCTCTTGCCAACAATACTTTGGTGCAGACATTTCTTGCTACCACAATTATTTCCAACATGACAAATATTTATTATTCCTACTTAATCCTATTAATAAACTATAAACATCTGTCATAAATTGTGGTTTGACAATAGACAATAGAAATATACACGTCTTACAAGGGATACAAAGAAATGAACATATTAAAGAGATGCAGAAGGATGTAAGTTCACTAGGTACTGGGAGATGAAGAAGCTTGCAAAGGATAGAACAGCATGGAGAGCTGCAACAAACCAGTCTCTGGACTAAAGACCACAACAACATCAACAGTTTAGCCAGTACCGAAATATGACAATAACTTTGACCATTAACGAAATGGTAGGTAATAGATCATGAAGCTGACGAATGAAGCTATAAGATGTGCGAGATTCAGAATTTATTACCGTAAAGTTACTCTAAAATCTTTAGAGAAAGACTGCAGACAGGCCAGCTTGCGCGGCTGACAGGCTACGCGCCGAGCAGGCCGCCGCCCGCTGGCGCGCTCAAACACACTTCGGCAGCTGCGCTTCCTTCCACTCGCTCCGAACTGAACTGTCAAAAGTCGCAACTAACTTTAAACGCACTGTCGTGTGGGTCTGATAGTGCCGTCTTCTACTGTACGGCCGGGGCTGTTTTTTTCTTTATTGTTATTTTCAAACCCGTACAAACAGGCAGGCTGTCAGCAACATGTTACGCTGCTCTACAGTCATAGAGTAGATAAATAAACAACAGAAAGAATACACATAAGTGACATAACGGTGGGCAATAAAACAGTAGACACATAAAGACAAATACGGAGCCGTTCACACTCGACGATAATCCACACTACAAACTGTTGACACGACGCACAAACACTGAAGATGGCGATAGCACAGGTGAACGATGGAGTGCGACAGTGAACACTGAACACTAAACACTACGGCACACACGAGACACTGATGACGATGATCTCCGGCGCGCGAATGTCCACGTAGTGTGTGCGAGTCCCGGGACCTCCCAAGAGGGGAGGAAGGGTGAAGGGGAGGAGAGGGGAGAACAAAGATGCCAATGGCTGAGGAGATGGGGGTAGGAGTAGAAGGACAGGGGAGGAGAAGCCCTAGGGAGGAGTGGGGAGAAATGGAGGAGCGAGGGAAGAGGGAGAGAAGGGAGGGAGGGTGCCGAAAGGAGCAAACACAGGAAGAGGGAGGGAGGATCAAAGTTGATAGGAGGGGTAGATGGATGGGAGGAGGGCATCATCAGGGAGGGGAGCTGGCGGAAGCCACCTTGGGAGAGGGCAAGGAGGGTGGAGAGATGGAGACCGGGTGGGACGTCAGAATACAGGTGCGGCAGCGGGCGGGGGTGGGAGAGGATGGGGGAGACAAGCGGGTGATGAGGATCGAGTTTTTGGGAGGTGTACAGGATCCGTATCCGTTCAAGGAAAAGGAGGAGGTAGCGGAACGGAATGAGGTCGTAGAGGATCCACGTGGGGGAGGGGAGACGGATGTGATAGGCGAGGCGGAGAGCATGGCGTTCAAGGATCTGAAGGGATTTATAAAAGGTAGGGGAGGGCGGAGATCCAGGCAGGATGGGCGTAACAGAGGATAGGGCAGATGAGGGATTTATAGCTGTGGAGTATGGTGGAGGGGTACAGACCCCACGTATGGCCAGAAAGGAGCTTGAGCAGACGGAGTTGGGGGCGTGCCTTGGCTTGGATTGTCCGGAGATGGGGGGGTCCAGGAGAGGCGACGGTCGAGGGTGACGCCATGGTACTTAAGAGTGGGGGTGAGGGCGATAGGACGGCCATAGATGGTGAGATAGAAGTCAAGGAGGTGGAAGGAAGGGGTGGTTTTGCCTACAATGATCGCCTGGGTTTTGGAGGGATTGACCTTGAGCAACCACCAGTTGCACCAAGCGGTGAACCGGTCAAGATGGGATTGGAGAAGGTGTTGGGAACGCTGCAGGGTGGGGACGAGGGCAAGGAAGGCGGTGTCATCGGCACATTGAAGAAGATGGATGGGGGGTGACGGCGGCGGCATGTCTGCATTATACAAAGGGTAAAGAAGGGGGAGAGGACGGAGCCTTGGGGCACACCGGTGGAGGAAAAAAAGGTGTAGGAATCCGTGTTATGGATGGTGATGTAGAGATGCTGGTGGATGCATCGGGTGCGGATGGATTCCAGGACCTTGCTGAAGAACGAGGTAAGGCTGATGGGACGGTAGGAGGAGATGGCGGATGGCGGTTTACCGGGTTTAAGGAACATCAGGATATGGGAGGTTTTCCACAGGTCTGGGTAGTAGCCGGTGGACAGGACTACATTGTAGAGCCTGGCCACGGTGAAGAGGAAAGAGACAGGAGCTTCATGAAGGTGGCGGTAGGTGACTGTGACCAGGAGCAGTGCTGCGTTTTGTGCAGAGTGTAGCAATGAGATCCAGTGTAGTGATGGGGGCATTGAGTTCCATGTGTACAATGTTGTCCAAGTACTGGAAACCAGGTGCGAGGGGAGGGACAGAGGTGTCAGTTCAATCGCAGACATCCGGGAAGAGGGAGTAATCGAACTGGGGATCGCTAGGAATGGAAAAGGCATCGGAAAGGTAGGAGGCAAAGTGATTGGCCTTACTAAGGGTGAGAGGGAAGGGGTGATCATCATGGGGAAGAGGATAGTAGGGGGAGGGTTTAGTTCCGGTAAGGCGACAGAAGGGTGACCAGAACTTGGACGAGTATATAGGTAGGGTAGCATATAACGGGTGCCTGTCTGTCGCTAGTCCCAGAGTTTCTTAGCTGTGAGCAAGTTTTGGATGTGTCACTGGAGTTGCCGGTGGCGTCGTAGTGTGTCCAGGTCACGCGTGTGGAGGAAGGCACGCTAGAGACGGCGGGATTGATGGAGGAGGAGGACAGCCTGTGGGGGTAAGGTAGGACGGTGGGGGTGGATCGCGACAGTAGGGATGTGGGCCTCTATGGCCTCAGACAAGGTCTGCTTGAGAAAGGAGGCAGCATGGGTAACATCGGTCAGGGTGGTGGTAGGTGAAGGGGTGGCCTTTGATCCAGGTGGAGAGGGTATCCCGGTAGGCATTCCAGTTGGCACAGGAATAATCATGGACGTGGGAGGGTTGGGGCGGGGTCGACGACCGTCTGGAATGGTGAGGAGGACAGGGAGATGGTCGCTACCAATGGGGTCCAGGACATCCACCGCTATGTGGCCAAGGAGATTGGGGGAGGAGAGGATAACATCGGGAGTGGAGTTGGATTCAGGGTGGGTGTGCTGGGGAATGGTGACAAGGTCGCCTTGGAGGGTGGAGAGGAACCTATGCCACCGCCGTAACTGGGCAGCGGAGCGACTATGAATGTTGAAGTCGGTGGCGATCACGTAGGAGGAGAAGGTACGATCAATATGGAAGAGGAAGTCGAAAGGAATAGGGGCGTTAGGGGGGCCATAGATGGTGGCGCAGGTGATGGTAAGGCAGGGGAAGAAGAGACTAAGGATCAGGTGTTCAGTGGGGTCGGGAAGGAGAGGTTGGAGGTGAACCAGGATCTGGCAGTGGTGGCCAATGGCAACTCCGCCACACGTAATTGGGAGGGAATTATCGGAGTGGTGGAGAAGGTAGGGTGAAGTGTGGATCGTGTGGTGGGGTTGGAGGAAGTTTTCATTGAAGAGGAAGGCATCCACGTGGTGGGTTGCAAGGATGTGCGTGAAGAGGTTCTTGTTGGTGGGAAGGGAACAGATGTTGTTGAACAGGATATGGTGCTGTCGCACCATGACAGGGATTTAAACGAGGGTGTTGAGATGGGAGAAGGTGAAATGGGCCTGGTTGTGGGAGTAGGTGGCATACATTTTTAGGTGGAAGACAGAACGGGTGGTGAAGGAGACCTGTTGGAGGGTGTGAGGGCGCTGGAAAGGGTGGACGTTTTGCAGGACAATGGTGAGGAACCTGATGATGTCCTCAGTGGTGGGGGGGGGACAAATGGAATTGCCAGGAGGGGTGGGGCCATCCAGAGGGCGGACAGGGACGGTGAGTTCAGGAGTGGTTGGAGGAGGTCGGGCTTTACATTTTTGGGAGTAGGTGGGATGTGAGAGACTGCAGGTGTTACAGGAGGGAGGGAATTGAAGGTAATAGCACTGCCGGAGGAAGTGCGCTTGCCTACAATGCAGGCAGGTGGGAGCCTCGCGGCACTCAGCTGTTGGGTGTGCGTTATAGTGCAGACACCTCTGACAGCGCAGGAATTGTGGAGGGGAACGGGACGGGTCGACCTTATAGCGGTGGTTGAAGAGGAGGGCACCCTCCTTCAGGAGACAGTCAATGGAGGGGGCATCCTCAGAGAAAACCCGCATAAGGCAGGTGGGGCCGGCCGAGTTAAAAATGCGGTGGAGTGCCCGCACCTCCAGCGAGGGATGCGCCTTGAGCTCCACCAACACCTCCTCATCCGTGATCGTCGGACTAAGCTGAGTGATCACGGCGGTGAGGGTCGGCGGGCGATGCGGAGGTTGGGGTTGGTGGGTAGGAGATGGAGAAGGAGCAGGGGTGAGGGAGGCATTAGGACCAAAACGGGTGATGGGGACACGGGAGAAGATGTCAGTATGAAGGGTGGAGCTGGGGGAGGAGATGAGAACTGAATCCCGTATGTGAGTGAGGAGTGAGATGGGGCCACCAGGGAAGTGTTGGGAGATGAGGAGGGAGAGGTTCCGGGCCTCGAGAAGGGAAGGATCGGGATGGGAGAGGAGGTATTTGTATAAAGAGGTGGGGAAGAGGAGGAGGAAGAGGCAGATGGAGCAGGGCCTGGCGGACAGACGTCCATGGCATCCTGGGGGTCAAAGGAGGACAGCGCGGAGCCTTTTTGGGAGCGGAGGAGAGGGTGGCGCCACTAGGGCGTTTAACAGCGGCAGAAGGGTGGGTGGTGACATGGGGGATGGGAGCTATAGGGAGGTGGCAGGAAGTGGCAGGTCCCGGCGTGGGCGCAGTAGGTGGCGCTAGAGATGGTGATGGTGAAGGCTACGGCGACGGCGACAGAGATGGTGGTGGCGTGGCGGTGGCGGTGGCGGTGATGGCAAAGGCGATGGGAAGAGCTGGACATGGGCAGTGGCCCGACGGGCCACCACCCTAGCTGGAGCTGAAGTGACGGGCTGGGGGAGTGGGGGGAAAGGATCAGAGGGAGAGGAGCGGGAGGAAGATGCTGGGGAGGGGGCGACAAAGAGCGAGGGCGAAGGGAGAGTTAGAAGAGGAGGGATGGAAAGAGGGGGATGGTGACTGGGCACACCATGTAATGGTGATGTGGCGGCGGAGGGCGAAGTGTACACAATGGCATTGGTGGTAGTGGTGGCAGTGGTGGTGGGGGCTGACATGATGACAGGGATGAACGAGAACAGCACAGGACGAAAAGGAGAGGAAAAAACTGGGGACGGACGAAGACGAGACGAACGAAGATGGACGAAGACGAGGACCAGTCCCACGCTGCTGGCGCTGGCGCTGGAGATGGCTGGCCGAATTCTGCCGAATTACCGCCGGAGATGTGGTCGGGGCTGGCAGGAGCGGTGCTTATATTCTCATGGGGTAGAGGCCGCTCCTGTCATGGTGTCATCCTAGTCAGCGTACTGTTGGCTGACACCATCTCACAGCCTTCTCTGCTCTTGCGTTCTTCATTCTTTGGTTGTGTTCCTCTTTCCTTTGCTCTATCCGTATTTCGGCTGTTGTCTTCTTTCCTTTACTTCAAATTTCGTGTTCATAATTTTGTTTTTGAATTTCTCTTTCATTTATCATTTCAGTACTGATCACTGATTGTTTTAGGTCTTCTTCTACTTCTTGAAACCAAGAAGTTTTTTTTATTTTTTTTATTGAACTGGTTACTGCATCAAAAATCCTCTTTGAGGGTCTGTTGTTCATTCTATGTAAGTGTCCATAAATTGTTAGTCGGTGTTTTTTGGTCATACCTGTGAGTGTGTCTCTGTGCTCATACAATTCTGTGGATAGTTTCCTCATCCATATAGCATCCCTGTGTACTACTCCAAAAATTTTTCTGAGGATTTTATGTTCTATTTTTCTCTGTCTCTGGGATGCCTGATGCTCCGATTGTGCTCATTCCTGACTGCTTCTGTTAGTACAAACATATTGTAGTGCCTGAGTTTTGCCTGTCTTGAAATATTAAAAAAATGGCTCTGAGCACTTAACATCTGAGGTCATCAGTCCACTAGAACTTAGAACTACTTAAACCTAACTAACCTACAGACATCACACACATTCATGCCCGAGGCAGGATTCGAACCTGCGACCGTAGCAGTCGCGCGGTTCAAGACTGTAGCGCCTAGAACCGATAGGCCACCCTGGCCGGCTGATATATTTCTTTTATTTTAGTGCGTCCGAGTCAGTTGATGTGCTTTCTGAAGTTTTTCTCCTCTTTGCTTGCTGGGTGCCTTGTTTGAGCCTCCTATTTGTATATATTCCCGAAGATATTTGAATTTTTCCACTCTATTGACCTTTCCGTATTTTTTGCACGTGGATTGGTTGTTGTTCTTTCCTTCCGTGCATTGCGTCTTCTCATACGATATCAGCAGATGCGATTTCGCAGAGATTTCATATAAGTATTCCAGGCACTTGATGATCGTCTTGTTTGCACACGTTCTTCCTAACCGAATTCAGTTTCCTTTCTCTTCCCACTGTTTGATAATTTTGCCCCGAGACAATGTTGAATAAAAGTGGTGAGAGACCATCTCCTTGTCTGACTGTAGTATGTATCTCGAATGAGTCTGAGATTTCTCCCATAAATTTTATTTTGAATGTGGTGTCTGTAAGTGTCTGGTGTATGAGTGTCCTAGTTTTTCTGTCTACTCCAGATGCTACTAATGTGTTGTAAGTAGGCTGTTTATGTTTTCTTATTGGCAACGTTACGTAGTGCTCTGTATGAAAATCACTGGCTGTGCTGTGTGCAGTCTGTGGCTAGTTTGCATTGTTGTCTGCCATTGTAATGTTGGGCAGCGGCAGCTGGATGTGAACAGCGCGTAGCGTTGCGCAGTTGGAGGTGAGCCGCCAGCAGTGGTGGATGTGGGGAGAGAAATGGCGGAGTTTTGAAATTTGTAAGACTGGATGTCATGAACTGCTATATATATTATGACTATTAAGGTAAATACATTGTTTGTTCTCTATTAAAATCTTTCATTTGCTAACTATGCCTATCAGTAGTTAGTGCCTTCAGTAGTTTGAATCTTTTATTTAGCTGGCAGTAGTGGCGCTCGCTGAATTGCAGTAGTTCGGGTAACGAAGGTTTTTGTGAGGTAAGTGATTTGTGAAAGGTATAGGTTAATGTTAGTCAGGGCCATTCTTTTGTAGGATTATTGACAGTCAGACTCCGTTGCGCTAAAAATATTGTGTGTCAGTATAAGCACAGTCATATGTAATTGTTCAAAGGGGATGTTTCATATGTCGACCCTTAGCTGAGGACTCCTCACTGGAATGCTCTGATTTTTTCTTGTAGTTTGTGTAATTAGTGTAGATTTTCTTTATTGCTAACGTGTAATTGTAGAGGGAATCTCTTTTGTAGTTGTAGTTTTTCATTCTTGTACAGTAAAACAGTTGTGGCATGCATGTAGATTTACACCAAGTATTTCGCAGCTGTGCTTGCAATTAACTAGATATTATTTTCAGTGCTATGTTAATGTGTTTTCTTATTTTACTCTTCCAATTGTGCTTTTCTGTGTTATTGTGACAATAATGACGTGTGAAAAACGTAATACTAGGCTCCAAAGTAAACTGAGAAATGACAGTGAAGACGAAAGTAGTGTGTTAGCGCCACCATGTAATGAATTAACTAATGTTCAACATAGTAATTTGGTAATTGTGCATAGGGAATTGGAGCGGGTGACAAATAATGGTGTAGGCAGTGAAACAATTAGTGAACAGGGAAGCATTATCGATCGATCGGTTTGGCAACAGCTCGCCTCAGGAATCGGGAATGACAGGACACAATCTTGCAAATACTGCAGATTCAGGTTTTGGGTCCTCACCTTTTCTCAAATAAGTCAAGACACATTTTCTGCTTGTCAAAATGTGAATGTTGCTGGTGCAACTTCACTGCCGAAAAGCACTGAGGAACATGTTTCAGACACCAGTGCATTGTTATTACAGTTAATGCAACAAATTGGACAAAGGCTACAAAAGTTAGACACAACGCTTGAACAAAATCAGAAACAAATGAGACAAAATCTTCAAAAGTTAGACACAATGGAACAACACCAGAGACAAACACAGCAACAGTTAGACACAATGGAACAAAATCAGAGACAAACACAGCAAAAGCTTCAAAAGTTAGACACCACACTTGAACAAACACTGAATAGAAATGTCAAAAAGTCTGTAATGACGTAAAAACACAAATTTGTGAGCATTTCCAACCAATTTTATTCGTCATGAAGATGCATTACAGAATCACGAAGCAGCCATAGAAGAACTGCAAACTATTGTTCATGAAAATCACGACACCTTGCAAGCTAAAATTGACTCAGTTGCATCTACCGATTCGGTTACGCAACTTGCAAAAACTCAGGAAAACTTAAAGGACACAGTAGATACGTTTTGAACACAAATGGACACTCTGAAATTTGGTTCAGAGAAACACACAGAGGAAATAATTTCACTATCAGATAAAGTAGCCGAACTTTCAGATCAGTTCACTAACTTATCTACAAAGGTAGATGATGATCTGAATGACACAAGACCTGTAGCCTTCACGGACACTGAAGAGTATGAACAAATTAGAAAATTCAAACAAAATCAAAATCAAATGAATACACAGTACAAAAGAGAAATCCAGGAAGTACAAGATCAGTTGGCACAAGTAATACAAGAATTACATATTTCAGAGGACGCCCGCGCCCCAGTACGGGAAGAGGGACATTGAAATACGGAACAACCACAAAAAAATAACACAGGACACTTCGGAAATTATGAAAGAAATTGGCAAGGCGCATTGGATTTTGAGATGGAACCGCCGAAACGAAGTAACAATGAGCGATGTGCGACTCGCCGACACGATGATTTTGACTATAAGCTGTTCATTACTACATGTAAATTCAAAACATTCAAGAATTCTGGCAACGACATTCATCCACAAGCGTGGCTCCATCAATTCTCTCATTGTTTTCCTCCCAACTGGTCATTGGAGCACAGATTAGAATTTATGTGTGGCTATTTAGAGAATGAACCAGCTGTAAGAATGCGATCGGTCATTCACGATTGTCACAGTGAAGGAGAATTTTATCATGCCTCCCTCTCAGCATATTGGTCTCAAGCTACACAAGACTGAGTAAAACATAGTATCATAATGATGAAATGTTTTGAACAATCTGAATTCTCCAGTCTTGTGAAATATTTTGAAGACATGTTGCACAAGAATCAGTACCTCTCAAACCCATACAGCCCCTCAGAGCTCATCCGCATTTGCTTAATCAAATTACCTGAACATTTACGACATAACAAGAATCAGTACCTGTCAAACCCATACAGCCCCTCAGAACTCATCCGCATTTGCTTACTCAAATTACCTGAACATTTACGACATATTATTTTAGCAGGACGTTGCAAAGACGACATTGAAGCTTTTCAGGGATTCTTACAAAAATTAGAAATTGACACTGACAATCGCGGAACGCAAAAACAGGAACACAACAATTACAGGTCACATCCGTCGCAATTCCGCGATGAAAGAAATAATAACCTGACGCGACAAGGCTATTCTCACAACACAAATCGTGACCGAAACAGACACCACCCGTATAACCGTTGGTAGAGTAGTAATAATTACAGTGAAAGATTGCATTTCCGTAGTAATGAATATGACAGAGACAATCATAGAAACAGACAATATGGCAACCAGAACTATTATTATCACGGGAGACAGAATAACTTCAGACGCAACAGTTCAGCGTGCAGTTACGATTCAGGGAGAAATTCTCCTCCGACAAGAAAGAAACTGTGGAATCTACCGACATGACGTCAGACGATGTGATCGTAACGACAGACCTGAATTGCATCAGAACTGGTGGGATTCAAACAGAGCAGGGCCCTCTCGACAAAGGTGAATATGTAGAAGTTAGGTCTCCAAATCCCAATAACGACGCGCGCCAACAAAGAAACACACAATGACTCGCACTGCAGGCAGCCACGTGCGCTGGCTGGGCTTCAGAAAAATAACATAAGCTAACCTTGAGATAAATTCCAGTATTCCTTACCAACGTATACCACATGATAATTGCATTGAAACTGAAACTCTGCATAGTAGGAAGAGTAAAGGTTTACACCACATTTCACATTTAAAACCGTTTACTGAAAGATAATCTGTATTTTTAACTTAGTCTTTGTCATAAAACTTTTCACTTTACATTACTAATATGCTTTGTCAGACTTAGAATCTGTTAACATGCAACAATGTTCGAAGTTAAATATCCAGTCAAGAACCAAGAGAACTTATTTAAACAGAAATTACGAATGCATTGTTATAGTGAACAGTCGTCACAGTGTTATTGTGTGTGTACATTCTTGCTTGTTAGTTGCACGATTACGTAATGACTATAAGGCTTATATACTTAGAACATATACTAGTACTGCTAATGAGATTTTAATGCAACATTTTGGTTTACTTACATTCTGGATTTAAAGTACTTTCTGTGAGATACCAGATGACACAGTGGTTAGTTTATGTGACAGCTACACGATTATATCAGGACGCTACTAGTGAGTGACAATTTAAAATGTTGCTTTTGCGGTGTTTCTGTTTTATATCTGCACAGTTTTTCTGTATTATTCTGGAAAGTAAAACATGTTTTAGTAGTAACTTTTGTGATATAGCTACAATGAGACAGCCTTTTCTGTGGCACAACAATACGTTACATTATAGTACTTTCTTGATCACGGTAAGGTACGTAATAACATTGACTTCAGCAGAACTTTGCTTACAGAGGACGATAACTACGACACTTCCACAGAGATTATCTTACAACAAGACGCACAGTTTAGCGCTACAGTACATGTATTTGAGTGATTAATTTTGTACTTAAAACATTTATTTTCAAAGATTTTTGAATTACAAATATACAAAGGTTTTCCGTGATACATTTCGTTCCATTGCTGTAATCTGTAACACCTGATGGTATAATTACATTAATCCTCATGGGGGTACACGTCTACTTTGTGTACCATGTGTGTGGCAAGCACAAGGAGCCCTAGCTAATATGGTATTTGCTTATACAACTTTACGCATTGGTACCATATTTCTCTAACACAGAATTACACAGCCATCTGATCATTTAACTGAGAGTGACAAATATTTATTTTACTACATCAGTGACAGATGTTTACCTAATTACACGGTTGGATAACTTCACACTTACGAAATTGTATTTTGTCTGTACTTTGTGAATTGTTCATATTTTTTCAGAACCACTGTGATACTATGAGAGCTTTGAATGATGTATTTGGTATGGGATCATGATTTTAAAGCACGTTTGAGGTAGAAGACACTATTGAAATGAGCAGAGAATTTTTTTTTAGGTTTTGAAATTATTGGGACGAAGCTACGACGATTTTGAGAATTGACTGAGATGTTATGATATTATTACGACGACGAATTGTATTATGCTGTTGAGATATATTTATGATCAATAAGATGATGATACTGTATATGAGGAATTTGATTATGCTACGTATTTCTTATGATGAAATATTGAAGAAGTGTCGACGAATATGTATATGTACAATAAGGTAAGGAATAATGAGTAGTGGTTAGGGACTCTGCTTTGTGGAAAAGGATGTTGGAAACCAAGAATCGTACTTTAGAATTATGAAATGTGTGTACATGTGTGAATGTATCACAATGACACAGAAAATTTTTTGGACACTGTTGTATTTATAGGAATTTGTTTCTACATATCTGTAACGCAAATTCTCGACCTGTGAAATTTTTTATATGAGACTGCCACTGTAGCGGAAACTGCTGTCGTAAATATTTCGGTAGGAAAGTTAAGTGACTTTCACGTAATGCATGGTGGGCACCCAGCTGCGTGATAGTCGCCTGGGAAAAAGCCATTAGTGTGTGCCTTTCAGAGACACAGGTGGAGGAAAAAAAAGGGAGGCCATTATCCTCGCTATTGACATTCCTTTGTAGAAAGCACCGCAAATACGACACGCTCAAACTTGAAAACATATGATTATACTGTGGGGCTCTTAATTTATGACATTTACTAAAATGCCTAATGAAACGATGAGAAACATTTCACGGCTATTGTCTTGCTAGTTGAGAGAAATGCCATATGGCTTGCTTTATGTATTTATTTACTCATTTTGTTTAATATCTAGTTTCTAGCTGCACTGCAGCATTGGTTAAAATAAAATGTAATAGATGTACTACTATAGTTATTTTATGCCTACAGATCCAGCCAATAAGAAATTTATGATCTACTTCCAAGAAAACGAGGGCACATAAATTGACATTTCCCTTCACAGGAATTGCATAAATAATTTTTTTACGATTTGGTAACTTATCTGCTAGTGTAA
Source organism: Schistocerca serialis cubense (assembly GCF_023864345.2). Taxonomy (NCBI): domain Eukaryota; kingdom Metazoa; phylum Arthropoda; class Insecta; order Orthoptera; family Acrididae; genus Schistocerca; species Schistocerca serialis. The sequence continues at coordinate 851,425,328 of NC_064641.1, read as the reverse complement.
GTTCTCATGATGCATCACTGTAGTGTTAAGATGTGACATAGGTATTAAACATGGCCATTTTTACTGTAATATTTTTTCTGCTTGAGCTTTGTCATGTTTAGATATAAGTTATTGCATTTGCTGCTGCTTGCTTTGCCAATTTCCATTTTTTTTTTTTTTTGGTCATTGCTGTTTGTGATAATTGTTCTGTGCTGCTGCATTGCCTCATCCCTTAGTTTAGCATCTGAGCTCAGTAAATTTTAGTTAGATTAAGGGGGGGTAGACTATATAAGAGAATGAGTTGCGATGAATTGGAAGAAATGCATTGAGAATTCATACGAAAAAAGTGCAGAAAGCAGGTATAGATAGGACTTTTTGGAAATAATGAAGAACGAAGGGAGATCTCTGAGAAGTAAAGAAAGTTTTGTTTGCAAATACTGCAGTAAAAGAAACCCTGTCCTTTCCTTGTTTTATCCCACTATGTGTTTGTGTTCCCTTGTGTATTTGTGTTTTTCCTGTGTTTATGTGTTTAGCTGATGTTGTTATGTTGTAGAATTTTTCTAATACTATGTTATTTACTTTGTAAAGATGTTTAAACATTATTTGTTCTGCTTTGTTTTAATGCTCATGTGTGAAGTTGATGTTTCGAAAGTTATTCTGATCTTTTATGTATGTACTCATGTCATAATTCCTGTAACACTGATGTATATGTTATTTCGATTCTTTTGTAAAGCCTGTACTACAAATGTTATCTGTATTATTATGTTCTTTAATGATGTATTTTGTACCTTTGTAATTGTATTCTTATGTTATTAAATTGTAATTGACACCAGTTCATCAAATTATTAACTTGTAAGTTCCATTTCACTGCACACGTTTCTGTTGGTCATAGTATATGCACAATATGTGAGAAGTAGGGACTGTTAGTGTTTGCACATGTGTTAATAATTCAGCAAGGGACTGGATAACAGAATTGCTGGTTCTAAGGACAATTCCAAAAACTTTGTGAGTGCACAAGTGGTGGTTATGGACTTGCTATATTGTCCGCAAGACTCTTCAGTGGTGATTGTGCACCTGCACAGTCACAACAGATGGCTGCTGGCCATCTCTACAAGGACTACAGTGGGTCTGCATCTTTGATGACCCACCAATACCATTATTTCTATAAGGACTGCAGTGGGTCTGCACCTCTGGTGGCCCACCAATATCACAATCTCTACCAGGAATACAGTGGGTCTGCACCTCTAGTGGCCCACCAATACCGTAAACTCTACCAGGACTACAGTGGGTCTACTCTGTGATGACCTGCCTACCAATATTCTTCAAAACTTCGAATGACTCTGCTGTGGGTTTGCTCTGTTGTGACCCATTACTTGTCTGCATGTCGAGAGTCAGCACTGTCTTTCCGTTGGAAGGACAACACTACTTCTTCAAGACTGCATGGAAATCCATTACTTCTGTGTGCATTTTCTTTCACTGCTCAGACTTTGAGAAAAACACTGCAATTTTACTGTGATGAATGATCAGGACTGTCTTTATGATGGACTGTGAGAAAATTTTAGCTTTTGACCAACATTGTATCAATAAGTGTGTGCATTTGATATCTTTGTTATTGTAATTATGAAAAATTTTGTTAAATCATTATTGGCCACTGCCCAAAACAATTTGTAAATTTTTTTGTGGGGTGCATGGGGGCTATGTAAGTAGGCTGTTTATGTTTTCTTATTGGCAACGTTACGTAGCGCTCTGTATGAAAATCACTGGCTGTGCTGTGTGCAATCTGTGGCTAGTTTGCATTGTTGTCTGCCATTGTAGTGTTGGTCAGCGGCAGCTGGATGTGAACAGCGCGTAGCGTTGCGCAGTTGGAGGTGTGCTGCCAGCAGTGGTGGATGTGGGGAGAGAAATGGCGGAGGTTTGAAATTTGTAAGACTGGATGTCATGAACTGCTATATATATTATGACTAATAAGGTAAGTACATTGTTTGTTCTCTATTAAAATCTTTCATTTGCTAACTATGCCTATCAGTAGTTAGTGCCTTCCGTAGTTTGAATCTTTTATTTAGCTGGCAGTAGTGGCGCTCGCTGAATTGCAGTAGTTCGAGTAACGAAGATTTTTGTGAGGTAAGTGATTTGTGAAAGGTATACGTTAATGTTAGTCAGGGCCATTCTTCTGTAGGGATTATTGAAAGTCAGATTCCGTTGCGCTAAAAATATTGTGTGTCAGTTTAAGCACAATCATATATAACTGTTCTAAGGGGATGTTTCAGTGTCAAAGAGAATCTACTTCTCTGCGTTTTTTTTATTTTGTTTCGATACCCCCTGAAGGGAGTGGGGTGGCAGCAGCTTAGTACGCCGCTCTTCAGACTACAGAGGTTTTTTAAAAAGATGAAGATAATAAATAATAAAAGCAGGCGATAAAATCGGTGACTTAAATGGTAAAATGGTGGAAATTCGTGGAACTTAAAACATAAAACAAAAGGTTGATGACGCTAATAAAATACATATGAAGCAGACAGGTAAAAGAATAGACATATAATTAAAAGGACACGGCGACAGTCTGGTTTCTGTTTGCAAGAGATATAAAATTTACACCCAGTGACAACATGGTGTCTGGTTGCAACACCTTGGAAAGACGAACAACACTGAACATTCACTTGAACACTGCACTAAATAATTGGCACAAATATGATATACCACAGCTGAGGGCAGATTGGTGGAACCTGGACAGATGATGGGAAAGGAAAGGGGTGATGAGGGGAGGGGGGAAAGGAGCTGATGGGGGATGAGGACCTATAAGAGGGGTGGGCAGGTGCTGGGCAGATGCGACAGGGAGTGGGAAAATGTTGAGGAGGGGTATACAAAAGGACTTGGGGAGGGGGGGGGGGAGAGGAGAGGCAGAGAGAGGTTAGGTTGGGAGAAAACAGGATGGATGGGGGGGGGCGATGAGGGAGCCCAGGGAAAGGACAGGAAAGGAGGGGGATGAGGAGCAGGGTTGATAGGAGGTATAAATGGAGGGAGAGAGGGCATCATCTGGGAGGTGGAGTTGAAGGAAGCCACCTTGGGAAAGGAGATGAAGGGTGTAGAGATGGAGGGTAGGGGGGACATAACAGTAAAGGCGTGGCAGAGGGTGGGGATTGGAGAGGAGATGAGCAACCAGGGGGTCAGGGGGATCAAGGGGACGGGAGGTGCAGAGTATGCAGATATGTTCAAGGAATAGGACCAGATGGGGGAAAGGAATAAGGTCGTACAGGATCCACGTGGGGGACGGGAGGCGTATATCGAAGGCGAGGCAGAGTGCATGGCACTCAAGGATCTGGAGGGACTTATAGAATTTGGGGGGGGGGCGGATATCCAGGCGGGACTGGCATAACAGAGGATGCGACAGATTAAGGATTTGTAGGTGTGGAAGATGGTAGAGGGGTGCAACCCCCACGTCCAGCTTGAGAGGAGTTTGAGGAGTCGGAGGCAGTTGTGGGCTTTGGATTGGATGGAGTGGATACAGGTGAGGTGACGGTCAGTGGTGAGGCCAAGGGTGGTGAGGGTGTGGGGAGCGGTGGACAGGTCTGGTGCAGATGGTAAGAGAGAAATCCAGGAGACGGAAGAAGCGAGTGGTACAACCTATGATGATTGCCTGGGTCTTGAAAGGATTGATTTTCAGGAGCCACTGGTTACACCTTGCGGCAAAAAGATCAAGGTGATTCTGGAGAAGGTATTGGGACTGTTGGAGGGTAGGATCGAGGGCAAGTTATGCAGTGTTATCGGCATACTGCAGGAGGTGTACTGCAGGGGGGGGGGGGGGAGGTTGGGGCATATGTAATGTGTACAGGAGGTAGAGGAGACGGGAGAGGAGAGAGCCCTGGGGGACACTTGCTGAGGAGTAGAAGGTGTGGGAATCGGCATTGTGGATGGTAACGTAAGAGGGGCGGAGGGAGAGGAAAGAGGCCATTAGACAGATGTAGTTGACAGGAAGGGCGAGTTTAAACAGGAGACTGGGATGCCAGACACAGTCGTAGGCCTTTTCGAGGTCGAGGGAGACAAATTTGGCGTAGCAACGGGAGTTCAGTTGAAGGGACAGGAGATGAGTGAGGCGTAGGATTTGGTCATCGACAGAGAAGGAAGGTCAAAAGCCATATTGGGTGTTGGGGAGGAGGTGGTTTCAGTGGCGGTGGTGATGGATGTGCCGGATAAGAATGGATTCCAAGAGATTGATGAACACCGAGGTGAGACATATAGAACGATAGGAAGAAGCATCAGATGGAGACTTGTTGGGTTTGGGGGACATCAGGATACAGGAGGTTTTCCACAGGTCGGGGTAGAAGCCAGTGGCAAGGATGACGTTGTAGAGGGTGGCAAGGACTGCAGGGAAGGAGAGAGGGCAATGTTTGAGGTGGCGGTAGGTAATGCAGTTGTGGCCGGGAGCAGTGTTGCGTTTAGTGCGGAGTGTGAGGCAGATGTCCTGTGTATTGATGGGAGGGTTAAGTACGGATGGTGGTGTGTGGCCCAAGTACTGGAAGCTAGGAGCAAGGGGATGACGTCAGGGAAGAGGGAATAATCAAATTGGGGATCATCTGGTATGGAAAAAACATCGGATAGGTAAGAGGCAAAGTGGTTGGCCTTACTGAGATTGTCAGGAAAGGGACGGTCATCAAGGACGAGAGGGTACTGGGGGGTGGGGCGGTTCCCAGTAAGGTGGTGGAAAGCAGACCAATGCTTCGAAGAGTTTATGGGGAGTGTGGCGTTGAGTTGTGTACATGTCTGGCGCCATGCATGACGTTTCTTCACAGTAAGCAGGTTGCGGATGTGTCGTTGTAATTGCCGGTGGCGAGTAAGTGTGTCCCGATCGCAAGTGCAGAGGAAAGAGCGATAGAGGCGGCGGGATTCTTGAAGGAGAAGGATGGTCTGTGGGGGCAGGGCTGGGCGGTGAGGTGGATAGCTTTGGTGGGGATATGAGTGGCGATGGCGTCAGACAATGTCTGGTGCAGGAAGGCAGCAGTGCGGGAAAATGTCATCAGGAGACTGGAGGGTAAGGTCGTGGCCTTCAACCTGGGTGTGACTGGAGTCCTGGTAGGCATCCCAGTTGGTACGGGAGTAATCATGGACAAGTTTAGGAGGTATGTCAGGGTGAGGAGCAGGGTGGGGATGGCGACCATTAGAGATAGGAAGGAGGACAGAAGCCTGGTGATTGCCAATGCGGTCAAGGACATCTGCGGTGATGTGCCCAAGGAGGTTGGGAGAGGCAAGGATCACATCGGGAGTGGTGTTGGATTTGGGTTGGGCGTGCTGGGGGAGGGGAACCAGGTCTCCCTGGAGGGTGGTGATAAACCGGTGCCACCACTGGATGTCAGCAGGAGCACAGCTGTGGATATTGAGGTCAGTAGCAATCACGTAGGTGGAGAAGATGCGGTCAATGTGGGCCAGGAAATCGTACAGGGTGGGGGTTCGAGGGCAGACATAAATGGTGGCACAGGTGACGGTAAGGGTGGGGACGAAGAGGCTGCGGGTGAGGTGCTCGGCAGGATGGTTAAGGAGAGGTTGGGGCTGGACAGGGAGGTGCTTGAGGTGGCCTATAGCAACTTCGCCATGCACGAGAGGGTATGGGTTACCGGTGTGGTGAAGGTTGTAAGGAGCTGTGGAGATGGAGGTATGGGGTAGAAGGAAGGTTTCATTTAGGATGAAGGCATCCACGTGGTGCTGATGGAGAGTGTGGAGGAAGAGGAGTTTGTGGGTGGGCAGGGAGCGAATATTGTGGTACAGGATACTGTAGTGTTGTTGCACCATGGGAGGGGAGAGTTAGACGAGGGTGGTGAGGGTGGTGAAGGTGAGGTGGGCCTGGTTGTGGGAGTAGGTGGGATAAGTGGTAAGATGGAAGATGGAATGGGCAGCGAGGGCGATTTGGGAAAGGGTGTGGGAGCGCTGGAAGGGGTGGAGCACAATGGTGATGAAATGGATGATGTCCTCTGCAGTAGGCGGAGGGCAGAGTGTGTTCTTGGGGTGGATGGGGTCATAAACAGGATGGACAGGGACAGTGAGCTCAGGGGTGACTGGAGGGGTTTTGCTTTACACTTCGAGGAGTAGGTAGGATGTGATTCATTACTGGTGTTGCAAGAGGTTGGTGAGGTGAGGTTGGGGCAGTTCTTTAGGAAGTGGGAAGCTTTGCAGTGGGGACCCTGTGTGCGGAGTTGTAGGTCTTCTTTAAGTCCACAAATGGGACTACAGTGTTGTTTGTCTGTCTGCCATCCAGGAGAATTCGCAGGTTCCAGATGTGTTCAATACAAGACCTTCCTTTTCTGAAGCCTGGTATTCACCTTTTCTTTGTTAAAGGCGGTCCAATCTGTTAAAGAGGACTATAAAAAGACATATTATTTCAAGCATCAAACGAAAAAACTACAAAGAACGAAACTCGTCTAGCTTGAAGGGTGGGACCAGATGGCGCTATGGTTGGCCCGCTAGATGGCGCTGCCGTAGGTCAAACGGGTATCAACTGCGTTTTTTAAATAGGAACTCCCATTTTTTATTACATATTCGTGTAGTACGTAAAGAAATATGAATGTTTTACTTGGATCACTTTCTTCGCTTTGTGATAGATGGCGCTGTAATAGTCACAAACATATGGCTCACAATTTTAGACGAACAGTTGGTAACAGGTTGTTGTTGTTGTGGTCTTCAGTCCTGGGACTGGTATGATGCAGCTCTCCATGCATACAGTAAAGCTGCATGCCCTCAGGAAAAATTACAGCTGTAGTTTCCCCTTTTAAATTAAAATACAGAACGCATGTACGTTTGAACATTTTATTTCGGTTGTTCCAATTTTAGTTGTAGCAAGGTCTAACGGCTAGGAAACAATGTAACTATCCAGCGAACAGAAATCTGAGGGTTTTCACTTTCACCCCCTCTTCATCCCCCACCCGATTATACCCAAATCACCCCTAGCGAAAATGAGGGCGGAGGGCAAAACAGTGACACACACAGGACAGAGGGCAGGTGGACCACCTTTTGCTAAGGCAAGACTCACACATCTGGCGCTGTGTAGGGCGAGTGGGGTGGCTCGCGTACCTCCACTCTACAGGTTGCCATACCGTAGGTACAACCATAACGGAGGGGCTGTCTTTAGTGAAGCGAAATGGACGTGTGGTTCCTGAATAGGGGCGATGGTCTTTTCAGTAGTTGCAGGGGCAACAGTCTGGATGATTGACTGATGTCAATCGTAGCATCAGCCAATATGGCCTTGGTTACGTTGCTACCACGAAAGGCTGAAAGCAACGAGAAACTACGGTCGTTAAGCATGCTACTCTACTGTACAACTTAAAGACCTTTTTGTAAAATATACCGTAGGCAAAATTGTCCACCATTTTGATCTCCGTGTTGGAACAATCCAAGAAGGTGGTCTCATCAAGGGTCACAAAACTTGCGTTCTAGGATTCGGACCGTGGAATTTTAGATACGTTAATCGGTTAGGTTGACTGAGGATTTAAAAATGCATATTAAGAGGATGAATTTAGAGATACAATAGGACTTTGCTAATCCATCCACTACAGGATTGGGAGCATGGTCGGAACGCTAGAAACGTCGCATTATCAGAAACACACTTTTACTGAACCATAACATCATGACGCAGTAAGGACAACTTTAATTTTCACTTTGAAAATCTGTCTGAACTACTGTTCGATGTTAAAACAGTAACCAAACGAAAAGAAAACGTACACTCACTAAAAAAATCTTATAGGAAAGTATAATGTACAGTAGTGTCTGTGCCGCAAATACATCTGTATCAAACGGTAAGATAGCGTTATTCTGACTAAAAGTTTAACGTCTGTACCTTATTACAGCACTGCATTGACAAACAACCGATTTGCACTTAAGTGTTTGAACATGAGGAGTTACACGTCTTAAACAGGAGAGGTTTATAACGTTCGTTGGCTTATCAAAATTCACTTCAACTTTGCGGCGATGTTTCGCCATTTCCTAATACACAAAATGTCTATTACAGAAGACGTAGAGCTTTGTTAGATTTATCCAAAGGCTACATCAAATGCAGTTTTGGCATCTTTAGGCGTTCCTCGATCTGTAGGTTCGTTTCCTTCGTTATGGCCATCACCTTTGTCGTTCTCATCGGTTGTTCGAGTTACAGCGTCAATGATTTGGTCATCAGTTAACTCTGCTTCCGTTATGCAGTCAACGAGAGTTATACTGATCTATTCACTTACGTCTCTGGGCTCAACGTCTGTTTCTAAAGAAAGCATCACATATTTGGTTTAATTGGTGTCACATTTACTTTTAGACATTTCAGCGAGTAAGAACACTATCACTAATTTACACTCCTGGAAATTGAAATAAGAACACCCTGAATTCATTGTCCCAGGAAGGGGAAACTTTATTGACACATTCCTGGGGTCAGATACGTCACATGATCACACTGACAGAACCACAGGCACATAGACACCGGCAACAGAGCATGCACAATGTCGGCACTAGTACAGTGTATATCCACCTTTCGCAGCAATGCAGGCTGCTATTCTCCCATGGAGACGATCGTAGAGATGCTGGATGTAGTCCTGTGGAACGGCTTGCCATGCCATTTCCACCTGGCGCCTCAGTTGGACCAGCGTTCGTGCTGGACGTGCAGACCGCGTGAGACGACGCTTCATCCAGTCCCAAACATGCTCAATGGGGGACAGATCCGGAGATCTTGCTGGCCAGGGTAGTTGACTTACACCTTTTAGAGCACGTTGGGTGGCACGGGATACATGCGGACGTGCATTGTCCTGTTGGAACAGCAAGTTCCCTTGCCGGTCTAGGAATGGTAGAACGATGGGTTCGATGACGGTTTGGATGTACCGTGCACTATTCAGTGTCCCCTCGACGATCACCAGTGGTGTACGGCCATTGTAGGAGATCGCTCCCCACACCATGATGCCGGGTGTTGGCCCTGTGTGCCTCGGTCGTATGCAGTCCTGATTGTGGCGCTGACCTGCACGGCGCCAAACACGCATACGACCATCATTGGCACCAAGGCAGAAGCGACTCTCATCGCTGAAGATGACACGTCTCCATTCGTCCCTCCATTCACGCCTGTCGCGACACCACTGGAGGCGGGCTGCACGATGTTGGGGCGTGAGCGGAAGACGGCCTAACGGTGTGCGGGACCGTAGCCCAGCTTCATGGAGACGGTTGCGAATGGTCCTCGCCAATACCCCAGGAGCAACAGTGTCCCTAATTTGCTGGGAAGTGGCGGTGCGGTCCCCTACGGCACTGCGTAGGATCCTACGGTCTTGGCGCGCATCCGTGCGTCGCTGCGGTCCGGTCCCAGGTCGACGGGCACGTGCACCTTCCGCCGACCACTGGCGACAACATCGATGTACTGTGGAGACCTCACGCCCCACGTGTTGAGCAATTCGGCGGTACGTCCACCCGGCCTCCCGCATGCCCACTATACGCCCTCGCTCAAAGTCCGTCAACTGCACATACGGTTCACGTCCACGCTGTCGCGCCATGCTACCAGTGTTAAAGACTGCGATGGAGCTCCGTATGCCACGGCAAACTGGCTGACACTGACGGCGGCGGTGCACAAATGCTGGGCAGCTAGCGCCATTCGACGGCCAACACCGCGGTTCCTGGTGTGTCCGCTGTGCCGTGCGTGTGATCATTGCTTGTACAGCCCTCTCGCAGTGTCCGGAGCAAGTATGGTGGGTCTGACACACCGGTGTCAATGTGTTCTTTTTTCCATTTCCAGGAGTGTATAAAAGAAATGCCTGCACAATACCACCTACTGATCGAGTTATAAACAAGTTGTGTCATATTAAAACTGATTGATCTCTCAATTCTAGTGACGGTCAACTGCCTACCGATTCATATCGCAAACGATTAGCCATCGACCAGTCCAGAGCTGTAGCAGCGGTCCGCGTACATAAATAAACGGGTGGTCGGACTAAGAGAGGAGTCGGACGACCCGGGGTCATATTTATCGAGGTTCCACTGTAGTGGCAATTATTGACGTGCTGAAGAATAAGAAGAATGATGTCTACTCAGTCCACGGAAGTTCAAGGAGCTATCACCGATCATCATAATAGACTGCTCGTAACAGAATGAGATAATTAAGTCTGGACCTATAGATGTGCGAACTGAATTTAAATGTTCGACAAAAATTCCCAGAACACACTGCCACGTATGCTCTAGTTCTACATGACCGTGTGATGAACTACTGCCCACTTACTGCTGTTGTGCAACGATCTGTATAAATGAACAGGCGCTGCAGCATACCTAGAGCATTTCACAATTGGGTCTCAAGGTGTGAACATCATTGTGGGTGCTCAGGGTTTCTATGATGGTGAGTATAGAAGTTCGTATTTAAAGATGTTGCGTTTGCAGCATACACAGCAGAGGCAGGAATAATAGAGACATTATCAGCAAACATTGCATCACCTAGGTCTTTCAGGTATGTGAATTGTGCTAAGACATGGAAGAGTGCAAAGTGGTTAACACATTTCTAACATGGAATTCACTTGAATGATCCTGGCATACCCTATAAAGATACGAGACGTCACTTCAATAATTCGACCATGTGGATACCATCATCTATATGAAGAGGAATGAGAAGATCTCACGGATGCATCGAATCTTTAAGTTTTTTGCTATTCAAGACCTGGAATTCTACGCTTGTTCTTCTCTTCATCGACTCAAGAAGAAGATGGAGATGTGTGGAAATAGTGTTGCTGTGTCCGATTATGAAAATTTAAAATTACTTTTAAGCTGGATGAGAAATAAATGAATTTTTACCTCACAACCTCTGTGTTCTTTTTTTCAACCCTGTTCCTGCTTTCACAGTGTACTGTTTTAACCACATGCTATGTTTGTTGTTTTCCTCAAGCACAGGAGATATAATTTTAGACATGTCTGGTATACATCTTTGGAAGCAGACACAGTCATGTGCCTCCTGCTCCCATAACACAATTTGTGCTGCATGATAGGGGTAATTCCATTTAGGTCCTCCTCGGACTGGCGCTCATCCACAGTTGGCTGGCTTCTCTCTGGCTGACACGCACTTCTGTGGCTGCTATTATAGGATGCGTTTACAGTGGCAATTTCCTTTGTCGGCACTGACCTGCAGCATGGTGAGTACATGGATTGTATTTGACGACTTTGCGGGGTTTAACTGTCAGTGCAATGTAGCAATATGTACAAAGTAGTTTTTTGCCGCCAAAAGTCTCGTCTGCAGAAAAAAAGCGGACAGTGCACCCACACTGGCAGCAGCAGCAGCAGTTTGACAGGTAAATTCAGTGACGGACTGGCTGTCCCACTAGGATTGTAAGGAAGAATGCAGTTGGTGTTATTCTGGGCTATTTTCGTAAACAAGTCCTGCTAGGATAAGAATTTCCATGCAGGCAAGCTGAGGCATCACGAAAGCTCCTACAAAAGCGACCATTAACTATTTCTACGACAGTTTACAATTTCCGAGAGGTAGACTTGTATTGTGTACATAGTTCCGCGTAGTCAGCGCGTACACAACTTTCCCACTAGAGGGCGCCCTGTTAAGTACAACAGCGCAGGCGCAGCGCTCGTCCATCTCCGCACTACGAGATGGCGCTGTCTTAGAGACGGACCAAATTCTGCTTCCGCCGATCAGCGTATTATTATGTAACACAGCCAATGAGATTGCTGCTAACATAGAACCTTTTCTCCACATGGATCACACTCGTGCAGTGATACCTGAACGCTCGAAGTATTATAACGAGTGTACAGACCTTCGATTAGTTAGTCTGCATTAGTCTGCATTTGTCAGTACCAGTATATAGTCAAGTTTCAGTCTGCACAAAATAAGATTATCATATTCCTGTACATAGCCATAAAGATAAATGTATAGACACTTTGTCAAGTATCAGAAATATGTGAGAATAAGATTAACGTACCAAGACCAAAGGAACTTCAGATTGTCAATTGTAAATAGCCTTCATAATCAAGTTAAGTAAGGCTTATGATTGTTATTATTTTAATAAATATGTGTGAAAATAATCAAGTTCTGTTTAAAGTTGGTCACCGTCAATCTGCTACTCTAAGAGTGCAAGTGGCATTTCTATCGTCTGACCTAACGGCAGAAGATAAACATGCCACAATAAGACCACGAGACATGTTGCTGACATTCGCCTACTTCAGTAGAGTGACAAGTCAAACAATCTGATGGTGTGTGTACCGAAGGTCTTACAGTATGCACACCACAACTTGGCACTTATTTAAACAGCCACATGATGTCAGTACCACATTGAGAACCTTTTAGATGGTGAGTTACATATCGTGACGATGTGTCAGCTCACATGTCCTGATAGGATCGTTAGGGACAATGCACCATGAGCTATTCTGAGAAGCACTGTAACAGATACCTATAGCGCTGGACACAGAGCTCTGCGTCATCATGCCAGCAATGGTGCCTAGTTGAACAAGTACTTTGACAGGTATTTCTCATGTATCAAAGGGATGCCACTGCCTTGTCCTTGCGGGGTCCGAACCGATACCTGGGCATGGTTTGGCAGCTGATGGCCATGTTGTCACTTTGCAGGGGCTGCTGGCTGGGAGCATGTGCAGTGGTGTTCTGTGTGGTCCAGTGGACATGGGGGGAGGTGGGGGGCGGTGGGCAGTCCGTACTTTGCGATCGTAAGATAAACGAGTGTAATAATGTGTGATAGGTGTTCCATGACAGTATTGATGGCACAATCAGAATAAAAAAATAAAGCGATCGATATAATTACTTCTCACCAGACCTACATCTCTCCAAACAGCAGAGAATGATGAGCAAGAGGAATCCAACCCCTGCAAACGGAATTTTTATAAATAAACAATATGCCCATGAATTTCCTGTCATGAGATCTTCTTCTCCAACACAGAGCAGCGAATTTTCGGGCGAGGGGAAGGGGGGGGGGGTTGGAGAGGTGGGGGTTTACCAGAGGGGGAGAGGGTAATTAATTCAATAATTTTATTAAGTAGTCAATCAAATTGATAAGAGTGAGAGGGGCTATTCAAATAACTCCAACCTGAAAGTGTACCTGTAACAGCGAGGGAGGAGGCTTCCTGATGGGTGGGATGGAGGTGGGGGAGGGGAAGACAGAGGGGTCATGGGAACAATAGGTTAAGGACCTGTCAATCAAAAGGAAGGATCCTTTTAACAGAACAATACGTTAAGTACCTGTCAACCATAGGAGGACAATAGCTTAAGTTCCTGCTCCTGTCAATCAAAGGAGAACAACAGATTTGCCTCTGAGTGCATACCTGTCTCTCATGTAGGCAACCCGCACTAACAAATTGCACATGTACGAAGTTTGCCCTACTATTGATGGTCAGTCTCCATTGCTTTTCAACTGTGTCCTAGAGAAGATATTAAGAGAATGGAAACAAAAACTACCAGAACATATGCTGTCACCAATAAGACTGGAGACTAAGAACAAAAGTATTGAAATTCACTGTATAGCATTTGCGGATGTTTTTGCCATTCTTTTTGAAAACCTAACAAACGTAGAAACACAAATCAATCTCTAGTACCTTCCGCCACGGAAGTCGATCACGTGGCAGAACAAATGGACGTGGTCAGCCCATAGAGGGCTCCGCCTCCGCAGCGGCTATTCCGCGCAGCGGCTCTTGCGCAGCGAGGGCGCCACCGCTAAGCCACGTGCAGACAGCGGCCAATAGCCGCTCCCCCAGTTTCGTATATAGGGACCTGCTCCGCCCTAGTCCAGTGGAGGGTTGGATTCCCTCACTTCCTCATCGAGGACTCGCACTGCCTGGGCTAGTCTCAGGGTGTATCTTCGACGTGGAAGAGCCCCAATCGCGCCTGTCGCGTTGTTGCACGTCTGCACGCCGTCACTGCTGCCCGCCCCCGCACTGGTTGCCGCCGCCTGGTCGCCGCTTCTTCTGCCGCCGCCGCCGCCGCCGCCTGGTCGCCGCTTCTTCTGCCGCCGCCGCCGCCTGGTCGCCGCTTCTTCTGTCGCCGCCCCCGCCTGGTCGCCGCTTCTTCTGTCGCCGCCGCCGCCGCCGCTGTCGCTGTCTCTTGGTGCTCGCCGCTTCTTCTGCCGCCGCCGCTGCCGCCGTCTCTCGGTGTTCGCTGCCGCCTGCAATCATGGACGTCCCCTACTACCACCATCATCTACACCTCTCGTTCACCTGCCCCCACTGTAACGTCATGGAGTGCTTCCTCTGTGATTCACCCGTCTCATGCACCTCCCCTACTCACAGTCTCCTCCCCATCTATCTCCTCTCCATCGCTGTATCCCCACCTGTACGTCACTCCTGCTCCTACCCCTGCTACTGCCCCTGCTGCTGCTCCCGCTCCTGCCTCTGTCCCTGCTCCCAACCCCCCACCCGCTCCTGTCGCCCGGCGAGACGACTTTCCCCCTCTCCCCCCTGCGACTGCAACTGCTTCCCCTGCCAGAGTCTCCGCCCGTCGCGCCACAGTCACCGCCACAGAGCGCCCTACCCTCTCATCCGGTGCTACTGCCACACAGGAGGGCCCTGCCTCCTGCCACCTCCCCATCCATCCAGTCCCTCATCCCTCCTCCCAGGCAGCACCCGCCAAAAAATCTTCCAAACGGCCCAGTGGCGACCTCACCTCTACTCCCTCATCCAAAAAGCCACTGCCCGCCCCACCTCCCACAGACTCCCATATGGATACCACCCCACCTCCCTCCTCTCCAGCCCCCTCCCTGTATACCTTTGTCCTAGCCAGCCCTGATCCGTAATTCCTGGATGCCCGCACCCTCACCCTTGAAATCTGGAAGTACATCCCCAGTGCACCTATCACCCAACTTATCCCTCGCAGAGACTCTGTTCTCATCAAGTCTCCCTCTCTGTCCTTCCATACTGATCTCCTCCAGCGCCTTCCCCGCATCACCTTTGGGCCCCACGCATTCCTCACCCCATTTCTTACATCCTCCTCTCCTCGTCAACCCCAACCGCCTCGTCGTCCGCCGACCCTCACTGCCGTCATCACAAAACTCAGCCCTGTGGTCACGGAGGCTGAGGTGTTGGCGGAACTGAATGCCCACCCCTCCCTGGAAGTCCGCTCTGCCCGCTGTATTTACAACTCCTCTGGCCCTACTTTCCTCATGCGTATATTTACAGAGTCCGCCTCCTCCATCGACCACCTCCTCACGCAGGGAGCCCTGATTTTCAACCGCCGCCACCCTGTTGACCCATCCTGTTCCCCTCCTCAATCCTACCGCTGCCAGCATTGTCTTCTGTACAATGACCACCTCACCCAAAACTGCAAGAACCCACCCACCTGCCCCCATTGTAAAGCCTCCCACTTCCCCAAACAGTGTCCCAACCTCGCCTCCCCCCCATCCTGCAACACCTGCAATGAACCTCACCCCACCTATTCCTCCAAATGCAAAGCCAAGCCCCCTCCCACCAACCCTGAACTCACTGTCCCCGTTCGCCCCATTGACCCACCCATCCACCCTAACAATTCCCTCCACCCTCCCCCTACAGCAGAAGACATCATCCGGTTCCTCACCGTCATCCTGCAGAACATCCACCCCTTCCAGTGCCTCCACACACTCCAGCAGATTTCCCTCGCTGCCCACTCTGTTTTCCACTTAAACACCTACGCCACATACTCCCACAACTAGGCCCACTTTACCTTCACCCGCCTAGACACCCTCGTTTAAGCCCCTCTCTCCCCTTCCCACACCCAACCTCATGGCTCTTCAACAGTATCGTCTCCTCTACCTCAACATTCGCTCCCTCCCTGCAAACAAATACCTGTTCATGCATACCCTCTCCCAGCACCAGGTTGACTCCTTCATCCTTAATGAAACCTTCCTCCAACCCCACCATGTAGTCTGCATCTACCCTTATCTCCTTCACCGCACTGACAATCCTCTTCCCCAAGCTTGAGGTGGTGTCACTATAGGCCACCTCAGGCATCTCCCTGTCCGGCCACAACCCCTCCTCAATGACCCGACCGGACACCTTCTCCTCAGCCTATTTTTTCCCTCCCTCACCATCACCTGTGCCACTATCTATATCTGCCCCGCAGCTCCTCTCCCCATTGACTTCATTTCCCATGTTGACCGTACCTTCTCCACCTATGTGATCGCCGCTGACCTCAACATCCACAGCCGTGACCCTGCCACCCTTCGGCGGTGGCATCAGTTCCTTGCCACCCTCCATGGTGACCTTGTTCCTCTCCCACAGCACACCTGTCCTGAAAGTAACTCCACCCCCGATGTTATCCTCGCTTCCCCCAACCTCCTTCTCACCATCTCCTCTACCTGTCCCGCCACTGCAGCCACCCGCCCAGCTGCCCCTCCAAAGTCTGTCCATGACTACCACCGTGCCAATTGGGATGCCTACCGGGAATCCATTGCCTTACAGGTCGAAAGCCACCCCCTCACTTTCCACCACCCTGATGACATCACCCATTCCTCTTCCTTCCTTCAGAAGACCATCACTGACGCTGTGGAGGCTCATGTCCCTACAAAACTCATCCACCCTCACCACCCTACGCTTCCTCCACAGGCAGTCATTCTTCTGCGTGAATCCCGCAGGCTCTACCGCTCCTTCTCCCCACTCATGACCGGGATACTCTCACCCACCACCGGCAATTACAGCAACATATCCGGAACCTCCTTACAGCAAAGAAACGCCAGGACTGGCGTCAGAAATGCACACGTCTCAACTCCACCCTCCCTGTCAACTCCTCCAAGTACTGGTCAGCCTTCCACCGCCTTACTGGTAGCCATCCCACCCCGCATTACCCCATCCTCCATGACGATCGACCCTTTCCTGACAATCTCAGTAAGGCTAACCATTTTGCTTCCCACCTATCCGAGGTCTTCTCCATTTCTGACGATTCCCATTTTGATTACTCCCTCTTCCCCACCGTCCTTGACCGCACTGACACCTCTGTCCCCCCACTCGCCCCTAGCTTCCAGTACTTGGATCGGTTACCCCCCTCAGACGTCAACACTCCCATCACCACGCAAGACATCACACTCGTCCTCCACTCCAAACGCAACACCGCCCCTGGTCATGATGGCGTCACCTACTGTCACCTCAAGGAATCCCCTCCATCCTTTTTGTCTGTCCTTGCTACCCTGTACAATGTCCTCCTCTCCACTGGATTTTACCCTGACCTGTGGAAGACTTCCCGTGTCCTGCTGTTCCCTAAGCCTAACAAACCCCCCTCTGCTACCTCTTCCTATCGTCCCATCTGCCTCACCTCTGTGTTCAATAAGGTCTTGGAGGCCATCCTCTCTCGCCGTATCCACCGCCACCTTAACCAGCACTGTCTCCTTCCTCTTACCCAATGTGGCTTCCGGCCTTCCTTCTCTGCCGCTGACCAGCTCCTTAACCTTACCAATCTTCTTTCCCTCCAACTTAACTCCCGTCACTCTGCTATCTTTGTTTCCCTTGATCTCCAGAACGCCTATGACCGTGTCTGGCATCCCGGGCTCCTTTTCAAACTCCAGACCTATTCTCTCCCCATCAACTTCGTCTGTCTCGTTGCTTCCTTCCTCTCCCATCGTCCCTCCTATGTGACTATCCACAATTCCAACTCCCGTACTTTCTACCCCTCTGCCGGCGTGCCCCAAGGTTCTGTCCTTTCCCCTCTCTTCTATCTCCTGTACACTGCTGATATGCCCAAACCTCCCCCTCCTATTCATCTTCTCCAGTTCGCTGATGACACCGCCTTCCTAGCCCTTTATCCTACCCTTCAACGGTCCCAACGTACCCTCCAAACCCACCTTGACCAATTCACCGCTTGGTGCAACCAGTGGTCCCTCCGTGTTAATCCCTCAAAGACCCAGGCGATCCTCATAGGCCACACCACCCGCTCCTTCCACCTCCATGATTTCTACCTCACCATTTATGGCCGTTCTATCCACCTCACTCCTACCCTCAAATACCTTGGCCTCACACTCGACTGCCACCTCACCTGGACTCCCCATCTCCTTACCATCCAAAACAAAGCTCACAACCGCCTCCGCCTCCTGAAACTCCTGTCCAGCCGGATGTGGGGTCTGCATCCTTCCACCATCCTTCACACCTACAAATCCTTGATCCGCCCCATCCTTTGTTATGCCAGCAACGCTTGGATTTCCGCCCCTCCCCGTTTCTATAAAGCCCTCCAAATCCTCGAACGCCATGCACTCCGCCTCGCCTTCCGCATCCGCCTTCCGTCCCCCACGTGCATCCTCTATGACCTCATCCCCTTCCCCCACCTTCTCCTTTTCCTTGAACACATCTGCACTCTATATATTGTCCGCCGCCTTGATCCCCCTCACCCCCTGGTGTCTCCCTTCCTCTCCACTCCCAACCAGTTGCCGCGCCTTTACCGTTGTGTCCCTCCCTCTCTCCATCTCCACACCCGCCATCTCCTTTCCCAACACAACTTCCACCGTCTACCCGTCCCGGATGATGAGCTTCGCCCTGACATCTACCCTTCCTACCAACTCTAACCCCCTCTTCCTGCCTCCTCCTCCGGGCTCCCTCTCCTCCCCGTCCCCCCTTCTGAGCGGATTTCCCCTCCTACTCCCCGTCCATCTCTTGTGCCTTCTTTCAGTGTCTCTGCGCTCCCTCCTGTCCTGTCTTCCCTTTTCCTCTCCCACCCCATGTGTCTCCTGCCTCTTCGTGAACCCACGGTTGCCCCTCCTCTCTTCATCCCGCCGCTTCCCCAGCTGCCCCATGCTCTCCCCTCCTTTTCCATCCTCTCTGACCTTTCCCTCGGCAGGTCACACCTGGTAGTTTTATTCTTCGTCGTGTGGTCTCCAAGTGGGTTTTCAGTGTGTTGTTTCGGAGTGTTTTTAATACTGTGGCCAACTTTTAACCTGTGCATGAGCACCCAGTGTCTTCTCTGTGTTTTAAGAATCGCAAACTGTGTTTTTTAACTTTCTGGTGACTTTTTCAACTGTACCCCATGAACGTCTACATGTCCATGTCTTTTTACCTCCATTTTCTCCCCTTACTCTGTTTTATGTTCCCCTTTTTTTATCTACTTATGTATGTATTATTTTATTCTTGTTTTAGTTGTCGTGTCACTCGGCTGAAGAGCGGCGGATTGTGCTGCTGACAGCCCTCCCCTGCCCATATGGGGCAGGGGAATGAAACCACAATAAAGAAAGAAAAAAAAACCCTAGTCCAGTCAGTCTGGTACTCGCTCTGGATTTCGTTTGTATCTCGGCGGTACTGCGTTCTGGTCATTGCTCTTTGTTGACATTTGCCTGGCTCTGGTTCCGAGTGGATTTACGTTTGGTGTTTGGTGTTGTGGTTTCCAAAAGCCTCCGTTATCTCTTCCTCGTTGTGTTGCTCATAGTCGGTCGTGGTCGGTTGTTGTCGGTTGTCGTTGGTCTGTCGTCCGACTCGTCCTGTGTTTACCCGGTGGTGCGTGCTCCACCGCCGGCGGCTTCCCTGCCTGGCGGCTCCGATCCGCAGCCCAAGGCGTTCCCGCTGTTGGTTGTGGTTACTACACAATTTCTTAGAAGAAATAGCCAACAAAGTAGGTTTATGAATTTCTGTAGAAAATCAAAACATATGGAAAACATAAAAAATACTCCAGAAATCCTATTAAGAGATATTGGACAGATAAAGACGGTTAATAAACTTAAATGTTTGGGAGAAATGATTCAAGGACAATTCCCTGTCAAAGAAAAAGTACCTAAAATGGAGAGATCATATGGTTTGACCAAGAATATTTACAACAATGTCTCTGTCTAAAATTTGAAAACAGACTACAACACAGAAGTAAAACCAAAATATCTTTACGAAACTGATTCCTTAGAACTGAATTACAAAGTAGACAAACATGAAATCTTAGAAGAATCATTCTAAAAATACTCGGTCCACTAAGAAGTACAGAGGTATGGCAGTTAATGAAGAACTCTATCTCAACATAGAAAACGTAACTGGAACGCTACGGAAGAGGCGACTGCTATAGTCTCAACGTTACAGGGATGAATAACAACAGGATACCCAAATATATTTTTAAATATCTCTGGGACAGGAAGTGGTTCAAGTGGTTCAAGTGGCTCTGAGCACTATGGGACTCAACTGCTGAGGTCATTAGTCCCCTAGAACTTAGAACTACTTAAACCTAACTAACCTAAGGACATCACAAACATCCGTGCCCGAGGCAGGATTCGAACCTGCGACCGTAGCGGTCTTGCGGTTCCAGACTGCAGCGCCTTTAACCGCACGGCAACTTCGGCCGGCGGGGACAGGAAGTGAATGAAAGGTAATGCTGTAAGGACTATATAAAAACTCATGTCGAACCAGCGCAAGAGTTTAGAAACCTGTGTCTCTGAAAAGAAAAGAAATCGCGAATTACTGGCTTTTTAAAGTTTTAACGGAAGGAGAAGACGTTTTTCTCCGACATCGCGTCACTTCCCGCAGCAAAAAGCTTTCTAAGTTTTTGTGGAGGGAGAAGATGTTTTTCTCCGAAGTCGCGTTGCTTCCCATGGCAACAAGAGAACAGATACAATCTTAAAAATCTTTATCTACATGCCCTGTTCCTTGGAGCATGTTAGTCCTAGCTATGAGGAGTAATAAAGATTCTGTCTGCAAACGTTTGTCAGATTCTGGAGTTTCTTATACAACTGAGGCGGCCAATGGAAGTGAGTCACAGGCCTATTTGCAGTATCGGTGAACACGAAAACTTGTGAATCTTTATTATGCTTGGGTCTGCACACAATGCCTGGTCTACAACTCCACTGTGTAGACGTGTCCCTTCAGTCCGTCACCCCCAGCCCAGACTTCGTCTGGCACCAATGCAGGTATAGAAGCATTGTCCTGCTGGAGACCTGTCTCGACTAGGGGCAGCTCTGTCTGCCCTGTACGGTTGTGGGCCTGTCCGGCAAGATTTACTGAGGGATGTGCTCGACGCAAATTGCTTTCAACTTCCAATATGCCATTCCTATGAACTAAGAACTATAAAAATACGTCATGCTTTTAGCGCCCCACCAGGCTCCATCAATGTCTGCTCAGGCCATTCACTTTCTAGAGTCTCGCTCAAGGTGTGTAAGGTTGTAACAAAATATTTAATAATTTTCCATATACGAAAAAGAGGAGAGTGAGTAACTTGTCCTCTCTCACTGTCCTCTACCTGCTGTTGATTTCTGCATGGGTAGTGTCTCATTTCATTATTGGTTAGTGAGACATGAACCAGAGGATATCGTTGAAAATAGTACAAGAATCTCATCCATATAACCGATATATATGTGTGAAATAGGTACCTTCGCCAATCAGGATTTCCCATGGCTAAAACACTTGCTAGCTTGACCCCATTCATTCCAGAGGTTATTCACTCACATGAAGCTGCAAGCTAGCAAGTGCACATGAAAAGTTTGCTGTGATTAGTGTGAATTATGTTAGACACAGGGGTCATGCTACATCACAGACTTCAGATAAACATTTGATAGGAGGTTAAAAGACCTTGCAGCAAAGAAATATACCCATACATATTACCCATAGATATTACGTAATGATATTGCCCTCCAGAAGGGTCCCTGGGGAGACAAATTTTACAATTGAAAATGTCACACAAACTGAAAACATGGCACTTATGCACTTACACAAAATGTGACTGGTAGGACTGAAGAACAGCAATTTGCGCCAGAGTGGAACGGCCTCTCACTCAGCACATGACTTGTCAGAAGTGGCAGCAGACACTCTGACATTCCCTGTCGTCTTGCAGCATCTGGTGTCTGGGCAGCAACCAGCATCTTTGGGCAGTTTATGGACTGCAGCTGGACCCTTGGCGTCATCCTGGTCAGGCAGCTGTTAGCTGTCAGTGACTGGTGTGACAGCATTGCATTTGATGTGCAACCCACCCCCTGGCATAGAAATCCATTCAGCATTAGTGGTATATGGGGCAGCCCTGCTCTTCCCTTTCATCTCTGCTTCGGAATGTGCCTGCTGGCGTGGGACATCAGATTAGCTCGCCTTTTGTCGAAGGGACACGTCCCTTTCAGCACCCCGCTGAGTCGGTTAGACAGGGCGCGCGACTGTGGTGCTACGTGACTCTCTTGTCCCTCCATTAGCAGCCTGGCAAGTTGTCGGCCGCTAAGTGTTGCTGCTGGCACATTGTGGATTGTGGCATCCCGCTGTCCACGCTGCCTAGAGATGTACCGCCCCCACTGGTAGACAACAAGGTTGCATGACGTAGGCACGAAAGCTGGCTGCTGCCTGGTTCTGTCACAGCGAGGGGTCCCCCAACACCTGGGCTGCCACAGCTGAGAGTTATTGCCGGCCGGTGTGGCCGAGCGGTTCTAGGCGCTTCGGTCTGGAACTGCGCGACTGCCATTGTCGTAGGTTCGAATCCTGATGTGTGTGATGTCCTTAGGTTAGTTAGTCTTAAGTAGTTCTAAGTCTAGGGGACTGATGACCTCAGATGTTGAGTCCGATAGTGCTCAGAGCCATTTTAGAGTCATTACGGCTGCCCACTCCCTTCGCCCTTGCTGGCTGGTGTGGGCTGTGATATCCAGTCTGCCGCGTTGGTGTTTCTGAAGTCTGCACAGTCCTCAAGTGTGGTCAAGTACCATATTCTGTCAAAATGTCATTACATCGATATTACCAATTTACAGAAAAAAATACTGATGAATACAAAACTTATAACTTTACTTAATATATTTATTTATTTATTTTATTTATAATGACACAAATCCAAAAATAAATTTAATAACTGCCGGGCCCTGTTAACGTTGTATAGACGTAAATTATGTGGTGTGAGGTGTCTTTGTTTGTGTGTGCATGCGTTCTTGTTAGTTTTTCGGCTAGTTCTCCTCCTGACATGCACACTAATTTCGTTCGCTGGCTCTACCTCTATGCCTCCACCAAACGTGCGGACTTCTCCCAATACTAAATACTAACTTATTGTACTACCCTATGCCTTTGCTAATAATACCGAAGCGAATTTTCATGCATTTTATTCCTTGTGTACTCCTCTTTTATTTTTCGATATCCGGCGGTGTTGTCTGCCGACGCTGAAGCGGCCAGGAAGTGCGTCTACTCACTCAGGTGCTGAAAACTTTGAAGTGGCATTTCATGATTGCGTACTCGTAATTGTATGTAGTACAAGGATACCTTCCGTCTCCTCTGTCAGGATCCCTGCTGCTGAAATGAAAAACGAGCAGTAAGCATTATTTATATCTATATATAAGTTATATAAGTATTTTTCTAATTTAACTCTCATCCATGGTGCATCATTTCGTTTTTGCTTCCTGTACCCGGGTCTGGTGTTCGCTACTCTGCCATGACTTGCACTTGTCCGTGCTAATTCCTCATACACAATATTTCGCCAACGGCGCTCACATGGCGCTTGCATAATTTCACCACACGTCAGGCTACATCGCACGAGAAGCGATGGCTTATATCAAACCGAGTCTTAGCTTCGACACACGCCTAAAGCGTGGACTGCTACCACCATACGAAACACATCCGAAAATTGAGACGCACATGTGCTATGGCACGATTTACCGTCTAGATACCACAAAAAACATAAAGTGACGTACATTCATCCCTTGAACAGTGTACAAGAAACCACGGAAGTTAAACAGAAGCAATTTCATTGACCATGGAGATAATTCTGAAGGCGCTTCTACGAGGATGCAATGACAGAGTACGACGCGCAACTGCACAAATCGCACAATTGTGAGGCCCAAAGAAATAATAGCAGTATTCAGTTGTCTGGAGTACTCAGTATTGCTACGCGCCTGGTTTGGTATGTCGCAAAAAGTGCCAACTGGTGATTACATGTAACTTGCAACGGAATTTTAATTCAATCTGACACCTTGGTCTGAAGATGTCACATATACACAACTCATTTGACCACGCTCAACAAGGACTCATGCTAAAAACTAATGGAAATGACAAACAAACAAAATAACACTGAAATACAACAAATGGAAAATTACGCTAAGCTACACAATATCAACATGAAATTACGTTAAACTGTTCATCCATGGAGACTATTTACATACTGCACCTGTCCTTCCCGTAGCAGCTCTCTTGTATCTTAGCACCCTAACAAGTTAATATCTCTCTTTCAGATAGTTTCTGCGGCATTCTTTGAGCTGAGTCCGCAGCGGCTGTGTATCAATTCATGTTTCATTTTCTCAGAGTGACTCCTGCGGTGGGTTAGGTGGCCTCAATTCCACATCTCCGCTGCGCTGGTCATTCCATTGACCTTGACCGTTGCATGTCCGGCAGTTGCTTTTCTGTTGGTCCTTAGAATCCTGTAGATCCTGGTTCGAGTTCTGTTGCTCTCTCCAGTGTCCGATTCGTCGGTAGTTGTTGTTGTTATGACTATAATTTCCTCGTCTTCTTCTATTTTCCCATAATGGCTGGTTATTCCCATTGAAGCTTGAATTTTGGTTTCGATTCGATCGATGTTTTCACCCATTTCGTCCATCGTCATTCCTCTCTGGCAAATCTGGCCAGTTACGGTCGTTCTTTCTGCTTCTTTCTCGCGAATTGTGTATTTCATTCACGCACTCGTGTTCGTACAGCGCTCTCTTGAAAGTTTCGATTGAATCGCTGCATCTACCGATAAGCACTTGCTGGTAACGTAAAAGTAATTTAATGTATCAGTGCCTTATAATTTCCTTGGGGCTGCACTGTTGATCCAAGAATCGGTTATTCTTGACCAGAGATTCGAAGAATTTGAGAGGACTGCGGAATTCTGACGCTTCCAACCCTTTTCTAACATGGTCTCCTAGTTTATCCTCTCCTATGTGCCTTGCGACCAGCATGCGCTAAGGAATGCTTCATTAAATGCTTGGTAAGAGCGATAACTCTCCGCAATTCAACGCATATGTTCTGCAGTCGGCCCTTCTAAGAAACCACAGATAAACTGGAGCTTCTACATCAGTGGCCAAGATTCTGGTAGCACGTGTTCGTACTGTACCATCCAGGTCTTAGGATGTAATGTGCTGTTTGCCCACTTGTAGACTTGAAAATTCTGGATGGTCAACAATAGTTTGTGGTTGAAAGGTTCGATGTATCCCGCCGTAAGAATTTTCCTTCTCGTCTGCACCGCTTGATCCATGTATCCGTGCAGCAACGATCCTCGTGCACTGTTATGGCGTCCCCCTCGTGTTGTCAGATTCACGTAATAACGTTTCTGTCCTCCGCAGACGTGTACAATTGTTTTCCGGCTCGGTCTCTGACATGACGCATGTTACCGACGGAGCACTTTCTATTACGCGGTCCAGGGGACAGGAGGATATTCCTGCTGCATTCGCCCGTGTGCAGGGGGTGTGTCCTCATATAGCAGTTTGGACAATCGTAAAACATTTTCTTTACTTCTGTGATGCTCTTGATGGCGCTCTACCGGACGAGGTTGTGTTTGCAATTGGGCGACCCGCTCATGTGCCTGCCGAACGTCCTTTGCCAACTCGTTTTGTTGCGCTGCGACTGGGGTCTGCTGATCTTTAACCTCAGAGATTTTGGCCTGTTTGATTTCTATTTCTGCAATTCGCTTCACCGCATCGCTCATTTTTTCCCGCGATTCTTGAACACTTTTTTGGTTTGTTTTTGGAGAGTTGCAAGTGCCATTTTTGTCTTACACACCTCAGTTCTTGCCAGTTTAACTTGTTCTTTGGGCACTGATGCGTCCTTTCGTGCTGCTTGCGCTGTTTTTGGCATCGCACTTCGCCTCAAGCGTTCTACAGTCGTTTTCTTGACATTCTCTAGCTCTTCTTGGATTCCTGGGATCTCTTTCTTTATCCCATTCTATACCGTCTGTGACCGTTGTTATGACTAATTTGTGTCTTTCCTCCTCATCCTCCCGTCTCTTTTTCTCTGCCTCTTGTCTCTTACTTTCTGCCTCTTGCCTCTTCCTTTCTGCCTCTTGCAAGAATTGCACGAAAGCCTCAAACTGAGATCCAGGACTAGATGAACGAGATTCCATCATTCTGTGACGTTTCGTTAGTGATTCTGTTCTGCCAGTCTCACTGATGGTGCGTCTCGTACCAGCAGTGCCCATATTTCGTTCTGCCGCGGTCTCCCGTTCACTTTGGTCACCTAACTGAGATACGTCGTCATGCTCTGCAGTTCTACGTTCGACATTTCTGCCCAGTCCGCAACCGCATTCACCTGAGAATCCCGTGTAATATCTGCCTGGTCACCGCTAATTATCTAACGTGGTACCATGGGTAACAAAACACAATTACTTCCGTTACTCTGTAGCAAACGTGCATTGCTTCTTGTAAGCATGCTCTCTAATTCTGACCCAGACGAATTTAAAAACTATACATTCCTGTGCCACACAGATTCTACTCTAAATTACGCTCCCGTGAGCTACTGATTCCTTGTTCCTGACAACGAATTCAAATAAAAGCACACTTGTCTATACACACAAACGAAAATCTCAATCCTAACATATCAGTACAACGCCGTTCACAGTTAGAAACAAACAATCAAGTGACACAGGAGTCACAACCAAAACTGAAAATACACACATACAATAATTAAATATTAGTACTATGTCTAGGCGCCAGCAAGGCGAATCTATGCTACCTAGTGCACCACATTAAACATGGGGAACAGAAAGTTCACTATGCAACACTATCTACTGTCTGACGGTCACAGAAGGTGCCTTCGATCCGAGAAATTGGCAGGGGACGCCACAATGAAAGGTAATGCTGAAGGGACTATGAAAAAGTTAATGATAATGTAGTAAAATTTACTAACAAAATTTATATTTTAAAAGAAAAACAGACGTAAGTTATAGTTATTAATTGAATACAGCAGACAACTAACAGTTGGGTTAAGAGAAGAATGGACAAGGATCCTGTGTGGCAGAAGTGAGTCAAATACTGTGTCCCTAAAAATGTGGATAACGCAATCTGAATTGATCTCACGCTGAGCAGACTTTGATTGATAATCTACAGAAGTCTATATAGGTGAAGCTGAGAGTAAGTGGTCATTGAGTTCTGTATGCCCTGACAAGTCCGGAGCAGCAGTACTTTACCCTGTTTGCTTCGTGCGGCGATGTAACTTGCAGCTGGCGAGATGTGTGCGGCGGAGGCGAGGCGTAATGCGGCACCTGTGAATCGATCGCGGCCACGAATGAAATGCAGAATCTCACGGTCTAGCGATCAGGCAGACGGATCGCAATTTACTCTCTACCAAAGCCCTGAAATGATGGTAGAGTTGAGTGTGTAACACACCCAGTCGCTGGTCATACCAAGGACCAATCTGGATCACTTATACGACAGAGCGCACAAGGATACCAAATGTCAAGACTGGTAAACTAAAAACGAATGAGTGTGCCCTCGGCAAACGAGTAGTCCGAGACGTTTCAAGTCACACTGCCAGTACAGTAAGAACTTCACCACAGGCTCCCCAGTCTAATTACTTGCAGGTGAAGTCAGTCTCAGGACAGGTCCCAAGCACCAACCATACATGCTGGAGCTTCGAACAGAAGGTGCTTCCAGACCGAAGTCCAGAACCTGAGAGTCTTGCACCTCTCCAGATAAAAAAAGTCTTGAGCCAATCACAGGGCTTTAGAGGGGCTAAATCTCCCCTCCAACATGACAGCACAAACTCATGTCGAACCAGAGCAAGAGTTAAGCAACCTGCGTCTCTGAAAAAAGGAGAAACCTCCAATTTCTGGCTTTCTAAGTTTTTGTGGAGGGAGAAGATGTTTTTCTCCGAAGTCGCGTTGCTTCCCATGGCAACAAGAGAACAGATACCATCTTAAAGATCTTTATCTAAATCGCCTGTGCCTTGGAGCATGTTAGTCCTAGCTATGAGGTGTAATAAAGATTCTGTCTCTAAACGTTTCTCAAGCGCCAGAGTTTCTTATACAACCAAGGCGGTCGATGGAAGAGAGTCACAGGCGTATTTTCAGTATCGGCGAACATGAAAACTTGTGAATACTTATTATGCATAGCTCTGCACTCAATGCCTGGTTTATGAATCCACTGTGTAGATGCGTCCCTTCAGTCTGTCATCCCCAGCCCAGGCTTCAGCTGGCACGAATGCAGGTATAGTGGCATTGTCCTGCTGAAGGCCTGTCTCGACTAGGGGCTGCTGTGTCTGCCCTGTACAGCTGTGGGCCTGTCTGGCAAGATTTACTGAGGGATGGGCTCGCCGCCAGTTGCTTTCAACTTCCAATATGGCGTTTCTACAAACTAAGAACCATAAAAGTACCTCATGCTTTTAGCGCCCTACCAGGCTCCATCAACATCTGCTTAGGTCATTAACTTTCTAGAGTCTTGCTCAAGGTGCGAAAGGTTGTAAGAAAATCTTTAATAATTTTCTGTATACGAAAAATAGATGAGAGAGTAACTTCTCCTCTCTCATCAATAATAACTTGGGTTCTAGAAGCTATGAAAGACCTGAAAAGAAACAACATAAATGAAAAAGATGCAACAGGAAGACAGATTTTTAAGAAGAAAGTGTTAAAAATTGAAGTATTCCAAGGCAGAAGGGAGAAGAAGACAGAGTCAAAATGGTCTGAGGAGAGAATAAGGATGCATGGTGAGAAGATGAGAGAATACTAGAGGACGAAGAAAAAAACAAAAGAGAAGGTACTGAAATTGGCGTGTGGTACGACCAGCTGTTATCGGAATTCTTTTGAACATCAAAGAGAGATATGTTAACGTGGAATGTATATCTAAGTGTTCGAATGTCTTTCCCGAAGACATTTGTCTGCTGTGTAGTCTTGTATGGAAGTGAAACCTAGACAATAAACTGTTCAGACAACAAGGGGACAGAAGTCTTTAAGATGTGGTGCTACAAAGAATGCTGAATATTAGATGGGAAAACTAATAACTAACGATTACATACGGAAACGAATTGAGGAAAAAAGTTATCTATGGTACACACTTACTAAAGGACAGGATTAGTGGGTAGGACACTTAGCTACCCATGAAGTAATAGTAAATGTTGATAATGGAGGGAAGTATCGGGGAAAAGATTGTAGAGCGAGACCAAGTTTTTAATATAAGAAACAGCTACAAATCGATGATGGTTGTAATAGTTATTCAGAGATGAAGAGACTTTTACAGGACATCTTATCGTGGAAAGACTACATCAAAGCCGGCCGGTGTGGCCGTGCGGTTCTAGGCTCTTCAGTCCGGAAGCACGCTACTGCTACGGTCGCAGGTTCGAATCCTGCCTCGGGCATGGATGTGTGGAATGTCCTTAGGTTAGTTAGGTTTCAGTAGTACTAAGTCTATGGGACTGATGACCTTAGATGTTAAGTCACGTAGTGCTCAGAGCCATTTCAACCATATTTGAACTACATCAAGGCAGACACAAAAACAACAACAACATCGACGACGACGACAAAGCGATCAGCGGCGATCGTTCGACAAGTTATACGACATCTGCAGTGAACCGAGGACCCATTTCTGGGCCTCAGGTTTGACAGGAAGCGTAGTGTTTATTCCAAAGCGAATCGCTTCACCTCGCCGCATTTGCATACAGGCTTCCCGTATGGAATGGCTCTTTCGTTATCAGAAGTCATCGAGGAAATCAGGAAAAATGACAGTAAAAGTCGCACTATTCTTCATCATGACAACACCAGCCATCACACAACAGACAAATTCAGCCTGTTTACGTAGAAAAGTGTGGGACTTAAGGGGACAGTCCTCTTTGAAAATTTCAAGAAATCATTATTTCCTTGAAACGTTCCCTGGAATGTCTACTTCACTGCATTATCCTTTATCGAGTTACAAGGAGATCTGTGAAAGAAGTGTCTCCGGTAATCGTTCATAGAGGGGAAAAATAGGTGACACATAATTTCAACGGCGGCCTGTCAGGCGTTATGTAAATTATGGACGTGCTCGAACTAGAGATCGAATACGCCGGTTGCTAGTTCTGCTCAAAAGCGAACGAGCATAGCAGCGGATGACAGAAGCTGCCAAGAAGAAGATGGAAGGGGAGGATAACCTCATATTGAGTGTGGAAGGACTGTTGTGAGACCCGGGGATCGATGACCAGGTAACTCTAAAAAACGTACCCCAAAATTATTGATGCCGTTTTTCTCGGAGCAGTGTTTGTCAGACTGGCGTCAAACGTAACCTGAGAACTATGAATACGATTCTGAACGGAATTTGAAACGGTTCAAATGGCTCTAAGCAGTATAGGACTTAACATCTGAGGTCATCAGTCCCCTAGAACTTAGAACTACTTAAACCTAACTAACCTAAGGACATCACGCACATCCATGCCCGAGGCAGGATTCGAACCTGCGACTGTAGCAGCAGAGCGGTTCCGGACTGAAGCGCCTAAAACCGCTCGGCCATAGTGGACGGCGAACGGAATTTGATACTGGAATACTTAACTAATTTCTCCATCAAAGTACGCACCCGTATTGCGATATGTTCAAAAATCTGTTTTCAGTGCACGCTTTTGTCTCGATTTTCTTTCTGCGCAGAAAATGGCATTTGCTTCAACGTGTCACCATTTGGTCAGGACTTCATATTTTTCAGTTGGAATGCATGCTGATAGAATATGTATTGAAAAAGACTTAAAAAATTACTTTGTTACCGGTGTAATAGGACGTCTTTGGGAGTTCACGCCAATGACCAGAGTTTAGGCTGCAAGGGGTGCTCCCACTTGGTCCAGCGGTTACAGTGAGTATCCAAGGGAGAAATAAAAATGTTATATGCGATTGAAGGCTTTCTCGGCTTATTTCAGCTTTGAAATCTTCACGGGTTATCAGCCGGGTGGCGTCGTCTTCTAGTCGCAAAGTTCAATGGATTGCGTATCCATCATCTTCAGGCGAAGATGTCACTTCACCTGAAGATGATGGATACGCAATCCATTGAAACGTTGCGACTAGAAGACGACTCCACTCAGATGATAAACAGTGAAGATTTCATAGATATAATAATGATTTCTCAAAGACAAAAATGTAAGGAATAAACCTGAATCATGAGATTTAGTGTTACTTTTCATTTTACCGAAAAAAATCACAAGATGTGTTCATGAAAACCATGAGATTTGGGTTTTTCGATTTTTATGAAAGAAGTTCATTTCTTTGTCAGATTCTTGTTATCCGTTTAATTAAGTAAAATGTAATTGTCCGCTTTCTCATTGTATCTGTTATATTGTCATTACTGATTCATGACCTGTCCCGTTCTATCAAACTAGAAAACGTGGACATAGATTTTCATCACTTCAAGAAGCTGTTGACTGCCTCCGAAGTTATGTTTTTGAGCTACCAAACTCAGACTTGAAAACAAATAGCAGTACTAGTTTGAATACATCCCAAAATGTTTGTATTTCAAAAGTATTTTTGGTTGGTTGGTTGATTTGGGGGAGGGGACCAAACAGCGCGGACAGTCTCACCGGATTAGGGAAGGATGAGGAAGGAAGTCGGTTTCAAAGGTACCAGCCCGGCATGTGACTGAAGGGATTTAGGGAAATCATGGGAAGCCTAAATGAGAATGGCCGGACGCGGGTTCGAACCGTCGTCCTCCCGATGCGAGTCGAGTGTGCTAACCACTGCGCCACCTCAGTAAAGTATTTCTTAAACAAAAAAACAATTTGTTTACATCATCCATCAGCAATCTGGAAACAAACTGTTGTATTGTTTCTCCAAATATTCGCTTTTGAAATCGATGTGTATTCTCATGTGCTCAAGCTAATACACGAATATTTTTTCACTATGATTTTGATACCTCAGAAAGAAACAGCTAAACAACTTGTGAAAGAAAGGAAGAGAAATGATTCGAAAAGTTTTGCATCCAAAAAATAAAAATCAGATTTTAAACCGAGAAGCAACAAGTACATGTTTAAAGAAACTGAGAATATATCAGATATAATGAGAAAGGGAACGATTACATTTTATGGTCACTTATGTAAACTTCTAGTAGTACATTGAGAAAAAAAGAACTTCTTTGATAAAAATCCATAAACCCAAATGTCATTGCTTATAGAAATTAACAAATAAACATGAGTGTTGGGAATTACAAACAAAGACACAGAAAATAGACTTAAATTTAGCGAAAAGGTACAAAATGTAATTGGTTTCCAGCAGGAAACACAAAAGAAGAGAGGAGGGAGGGAAATAGACAGCAGAAAGAAGAGAACAACAGACAGCAAGAATGAAGATGTACTGGGAAGCCAAGAAAGGAAATTAGTTTGATATCATAAATCGTCTGTTTCATCTGGTCCTGAGATGGTGAAATTCGAATGACACTAATAAAAATAATTTGTGCCAGAAAGGTTTTATTCAGTTGATCCTGTAAATTTTATAATGAGAGCGCACACTAACTATTCATTAGCCTTATTTTATCCATTGTGGCGGCCTTTCCACTAGACGCAGGAAAATTCGATTGGTTGAAACCGATTCTGCCATTTCATCTCTCAGTAACCGGTATTTTTACCTGTGTGTTTGGCGTCTGTTATAACAGATGTTTCTTATTTTGAATAAGAACTATGTACACTACTGGCCATTCAAATTGCTACACCGCGAAGATGACGTGCTACGAACGCGAAATTTAACCGACAGGAAGAAGATGCTGTGATATGCAAATGATTAGCTTTTCAGAGCATTCACACAAGGCTGACGCCGATGGCGACACGTACAACGTGCTGACGTAGGGAAAGTTTCCAACCGATTTCTCATACACAAACAGCAGTTGACCGGCGTTGCCTGGTGAAACTTTGTTCTGATGCGCCGTGTAAGGAGAAGAAATGCGTACCATCACGTTTCCGACTGTGATAAAGGCCGGATTGAAGCCTATCGCGATTGCGGTTTATCGTATCGCGACAGTGCTGCTCGCGTTGGTCGTGATCCAATGAGTATTAGCAGAATATGGAATCGGTGGGTTCAGGAGGGTAATACGGAACGCTGTGCTCGATCCTAACGGCCTCGTATCACTAGCAGTCGAGATGACAGGCATCTTATCCGAATGGCTGTAACGGATCGTGCAGCCACGTCTCGATCCCTGAGCCAACAGATGGGGACGTTTGCAAGACAACAACCATCTGCACGAACAGTTCGACGACGTTTGCAGCAGCATGGACTATCAGCTAGGAGACCATGGCTGTGGTTAGCGTTGACGATGCATCACAGACAGGAGCGCCTGCGATGGTGTACTCAACGACGAACCTGGGTGCACGAATGGAAAAACTTCAGTTTTTCGGATGAATCCAGGTTCTGTTTACAGCATCATGATGGTCGCATGCGTGTTTGGCGACATCGCGGTGAACGCACATTGGAAGCGTGTATTTGTCATCGCCATACTGCCGTATCACCCGGCGTGATGGTATGGGGTGCCATTGGTCACACGTCTCGGTCACCTATTGTTCACATTGACGGCACTTTGAACAGTGGATGTTACATTTCAAATGTGATACGACCCGTGGCTCTACCCTTCGTTCGATACCTGCGAAACCCTACATTTCAGCAGGATAATGCACGACCGCATGTTGCAGGTCCTGTACGGGCGTTTCTGGATACTGAAAATGTTCAACTGCTGCCCTGGCAGCAGATTATGCAGATCTCTCACCAACTGAATACGTTCGGTCAATGGTGACCTTGCAGCTGGCTCGTCACAATACGCCAGTCACTACTCTTGATGAACTGTGGTATCGTGTTGAAGCTGCATGGGCAGCTGTACCTGTACACACCATCCAAGCTCTGTTTGACTCATTGCCCAGGCGTATCAAGGCCGTTATTACGGCCAGAGGTGGTTGTTCAGTGTACTAATTTCTCAGGATCTATGGACCCAAATTGCGTGAAAATGTAATCACATGTCAGTTCTAGTATAATATATTTGTCCAATGAATATCCGCTTATAACCTGCATTTCTTCATGGTGTAGCAATTTTAATGACCAGTAGTGGAGAAAACCACAAGTTCAATATGCCCTGCTGTCATAGCAATGCTAAATGTTTTCCTTTTTAAGTAAACTTTTGTAACGACTGGCGTGATTTTATGTTAAAACGTGCATTGTTTGGAATATGTGGTATTATAGGAAATGGGAAAAGCGATAACAACGACGACACGCACGAGCAACAAGCACACAGTTTAAAAACTGGTACAGCTTTGCTGAGACAGTAATGTCCCTGTTGCCGTTTGTCGTGGCTTAATGTACGCATGTACGAGAAGTGTGAAAGACTGTATCCGACCTGACCTGTGCGGCGGTTTCTCGCTTTCGTCACTGGGCGTCCGTCGTATTGCAGGGTGGCACCAACTCCACTTGGGAAATATTTTCATGAAGTGACGTAGCAAATGAAGTACAATGCTTCATTTGCTTTAAAAGAGTAAAGATTTGTCTGAAATTGCTGTAAAATAATGAAATAGGAAGGAACGTATGACAACAGTAATAAATAAAAAAATTAAAAATCCATTCATACTGCACAATAAAAATTGAAAGTAGCTGATCAGCTGCCTGTGTCCACATAATATGCCCTAATCTGTTTGTAACCCTTGAAAACGGACAAATCAACGCAAAAATAGGATTTTTCACTGTTTAGCAAACAATTCGTAACGCTCAGATGCTAGTATGATCCTCGAGCAAAGTTTCAAAAAATTAGAATAAACAGGACAATACTGAAGGTTTTTTGTACTAGTCAATCAGTTACCACATTTCGAGAAAAGCATTGAACGGAATAAGTTCTCTTTAGAAACTTCCTGGCATACTAAAACTGTGTGCCGGACCGAGACTCGAACTCGGGACGTTTGCCTTTCGCGGGCAAGAGATCTACCAACTGAGCTATCCAAGCACGACTCACGCCGCCTCCTCGCAGGTTTACAGCCGCTGGTACCTCGTCTCCTACCTTCCAAACTTCACAAGAAGCTCTCCTGCGAACCTTGCAGAACTGTGAAGTTTAGAAGGTAGGAGACGATGTACTGGCAGACGTAAAGCTGTGAGGACGGGGCGTGAGTCATGCTTGGATAGCTCAGATGGTAGAGCACTTGCTCGCGAAGGGCAAAGGTCCCGATTCCGAGTCTCGGTCCGGCACACAGTTCTAATCTGCCAGGAAGTTTCATATCAGCGCACACTCCGCTGCAGAGTGAAAATCTCATACTGGAAACATCCCTCAGCTGTGGTTAAGCCATGTCTCCGCAATATCCTTTCTTTCAGGAGTGCTAGTTCTGCAGGGTTCGCAGGAGAGCTTCTGTAAAGTTTGGAAGGTACGAGACATGGTACTGGCAGAAGTAGGGGTGTGAGGACGGAGCGTGAGTCGTGCTTGGGTAGCTCAGCTGGTAGAGCACTTGCCCGCGAAAGGCAAAGGTCCCGAGTTCGAGTCTCGGTCCGGCACACAGTTTCAATCTGCCAGGAGGTTTCATATCAGCGCTCACTCCCCTGCAGAGTGAAAATCTCATTTAAGTTTTCTTTTATTTGCCTATTTAATTTAATATTTTGATTCCAAGTATCTAGAAACTGAGTAAGTCAAACTTTCTCTATCTTTGTTAGATGTCTATTTCAGAAAATAATACGAATAAAAAACTGAAAACGGGTTAGTTCAGAAACCTGCTATTTTGAGCGGTTTTAACAGCCAGGTTAAACCAGTGTTGAAAACACAGATATAACCGAAAATCGGTTGTTTCAGCTACAACCGCCATCCTCACTTTGTAGTAAGATCAGTGCGTGCGCTATAGAGACTGTCACCACTAAAATGTTTTTTAAAGCGTTCCCAGCGGAGAGGACATTTATATTTTTACTGCCTGTTATCCTCTAAAGATCCACAGGGAAGTCGCAAACCCAGGAAAACAAAGTTAATGCAGGTCGTTATCTGTGCGGCTCTGGGAAGCGGGTTAATGTCCGCAGGAATAAAACTGTGATGGCCGCCCCCGTTTTCAATTGGGATAGCGGACGCGCCGCGGTCGCCGCAGGCGAGATAAGCCCTTTCAGCAGAACGCGGGAACTCGCCTGGCAGGCAGTTCTGCCGGCGTGTTGGGCTGCTTTGGGCGAGCGGCAATAAAAGCGACGTCCGGGAACATAACAGTGGAGCAGGCTAACGGCGGGAACTGTGCGAGACTCTAAAAAGGCGCTGCGACACTGGCACAGATTATTTCGTCTCTTCCGAGAAGCTACAAAGCAAATGTTGTTGTAGAAAAGGCATGTTAAATTCTGGAGTTAATCGGTCCAATTAAACGTTGTGCTAGTTTCTACGTGCCGCAAATAAAGAGAAGAAGCTGATCTAGATGTTCAGAACAACACGTTGCTGATAGCGGATTGCCTCCAAGCAAGACAACACCTTGGTCTTAATTATGAGTTAGACGCACTATAGTCCTATATAGTTTCGGAATTGCAGCCAGACAACGTTAAAACCTTGACACGGTATTTCGGTATACAAGCATTCAGTCACCTTTAAATGAGTGTTTTACAAGGAAACTGTTGGAGCACATCGCTGAGTTTATACTAAAAATTGGGCGTGAAACGTCATAATCACAGTTACCGCTACATTAGGGATCCGAGTCGAGTTTAGTTCCCTTTCTTGTGCAGCACGTCCCTTTCAGCGATCCACGTTTCTGCTGCACTGAAGAGCCAAAGAAACTGGTACATCTGCCTAATATCGTATAGGGCCCCAGCGAGCACCCAGGATTGCCGCAACAAGACGTGGCAGGGGCTCGACTAATGTCTGAAGTAGTGCTGGAGGGAACTGACGTCTTGAATCCTGCACTGCTGTTCATAAATCCGTAAGAGTATGAGGGAGTGGAAGTCTCTTCTGAACAACACGTTGCAAGGCATCCCAGAAATGCTCAATAATGTACATGTCTGGGAAGTTTGGTGACCAGCGGAAGTGTTTAAACTCAGGAGAGTGTTCCTCGAGCCACTCTGTAGCTATTATGGACGTGTGGGTGCCGCATTGTCCTGCTGGAATTGCGCACGACCTTCGGAATACAGAATGGGCATGAGTGTGGATGCAGGTGATCAGGCAGGGTGCTTACGTACGTGTCACCCGTCAGAGTCGTATTTAGACGCATCAGGGGTTCCATATCACTCAAACTGCACACACCCTACACCATTACAGAACCTCTATCAGCTTGAACAATCCCCTGCAGACATGCAGGGTCCTTGGATTCATGAGGTTGTCTCCACACCTGTACACGTCCATCCGCTCGATAAAATTTGAAAGGAGACTCGTCTGACCAGGCAATATTTTTCCAGTGAACAGTCCGGTGGCGGTGTTGACGGGTCGATGTAGTCGTAAATCTTTGTGTTGTCAAGGGTTCACGAGTAGGCCTTCGGCTCCGAAAGGCCATATCGATGATATTTCGTTGAATGGTTGGCACGCTGACACTTGTTGATGGCCTAACATTGAAATCTGCAGCAGTTTGCGGAATGGTTGCACTTCTGTCACGTTGGGCGATTCTCTTCAGTCATCGTTGGCCGCGTTCTTGCAGGATCTTTTTCCGGCCACAGCAATTTGGTGTTTTACCGGATTCCTCATACTCACGGTACACTCGTGATATGGTGTTATGGGAAAAATCCCTGCTTCATCGCCACCTCGGAAATTCTGTGTCCCATCTCTCGTGCACCTATTGTCACGCTACGTTCAAACTCACATAAATCTTGATAACTTACCATTGTGGCGGCAGTAACCTATTTAACAACTGCGCCAGACACTTGTTGTCTTACATAGGCGTTGCTGACGACAGCCCCGTATTTTGCCTGTTTACGTATCTGTGTATTTGAATACGCGTACCTGCATCAGTTCCTTTGGTGCTTCAGCGTGTGACGCATTCGTAATGACTGCGTGGACGCAAAGTGCCCAAGGAAAGCAACACATAAATGAAGTGGACAAGTGGTTTTTTTTTTTCCCTTGGAATAATTATGTGGGCAAGACTCGTTCGACAACTCTTCTCACACGTATGACGTCATTTTGACGTCAAACGCGATAATAACGACCGCTTGAAGGCTATCGACTTTCGTTAGCGGTCGACTTGAAATCACCATGAGTTCAAGGTTGGGGTACCAGGGATCTATCAAAACACGTGATTCTTGGAATGTTTTATTATAATTATTGCTATAATAAAACGTTACATAACGATTTACCGCCGGTTAGTGCCTTCATACAAGAGTCAACTCTCGGTAGTGAGTAGCTATAGTCAATAATTTAGAAATTATGCGTGAAATACGCTTGTTTTATAATATGCAGCATGCTGTTTAATGATAACGGAGCACTGAAAATTGTTCACAAACGCGTCACCAATATTATTAAATGTCACTTAATAACGCACAAAACTTCAAGAGAGAATATGAAACCAAGACAGGAGGCAAACATCATACAACTAAAAAGTAAGTGTTGATGTAATGGATGACGTCGGGGTTTCTGGTCTCAAAGTATGTGGGTTTGCATCCGGTCACACGAAATTTTTTAAAATCATGTTGGCGTCGTTAACAAGTTCTTGGACTTTCCTATGTTCTGCAGTATTTGATGTTATTTACCTTCTGTCTAATTTGAGAAAGAAGGATGAAGTGTGTGGTTGGGCGGGAACCAAAGAATACAGTTGTAAATGCTGCGACTAAAACAAGCTGCAATAAATATCTTACACCACTGGCCATTAAAATTACTACACCACGAAGGTAACGCGCTACAGACGTGAAATTAGCAGACAGTAAGAAGATGATGTGATATGCAAATGATTAGCTATTCAGAGCATTCACACTGGCATTGGCGCCGGTGGCGACACCTACAACGTGTTGACATGTGGAAAGTTTCCAACCTATTTCTCGTACACAAACAGCAGTTGAGCGGCGTTGCGTGGTGAAAGGTTGTTGTGATGCCTCGTGCAAGGACGACAAATGCGTACCATCACGTTTCCGACTTTGATAAAGGTCAGATTGTAGCCTATCGCGATTGTGGTTTATCGTAGCGCCACATTGCTGCTCGCGTTGGTCGAGATCCAATGACTGTTAGCACAATATGGAATCGGTGGGTTGAGGAGGGTAATACCGAACGCCGTGCTGGATCCCAACGGCCTCGTATCACTAGCAGTCGAGATGACAGGCATCTTATCCGCATAGCTGTAACGGATCGTGCAGCCACGTCTTGATCTCTGAGTCAACATATGCGAATGTTTGCAAGACAACAACCATCTGCACGAACAATTGGACGACGTTTTCAGCGGCATGGACTATCAGCTCGAAGACCATAGCTGCGGCTACCCTTGACGCTGCATCAGAGACAGGAGCGCCTGCGATGGTGTACTCAACGACGAACCTGGGTGCACGAATGGCAAAACATTTTTTTGGATGAATCCATGTTCTGCTTGCAGCATCATGATGGTCGCAGCTGTCGTGTTTGGCGACATCGCGATGAACGCACATTGGAAGTGTGTATTCGTCATCGCCATACTGGCGTATAACCCGGCGTGATGGTATGGGGTGCCATTGGTTACACGTCTCAGTCACCTCTTGTTCGCGCTGACGGCTCTTTGAACAGTGGACGTTACATTTCAGATATGTACGGCCCGTGGCTCTACTCTCCATTCGATCGCTGCGAAACCCTACATTTCGGCAGGATAATGCACGACCGCTTGTTGCAGATCCTGTACGGGCCTTTCTGGATACAGAAAATGTTCGACTGCTGCCCTGGCCAGCACATTCTCCAGATCTCTCACCAACTGAAAACGTGTGGTCAATGGTGACGGAGCAGTTGGCTAATACGCCAGTCACTACTCTTAATGAACTGTGGTATCGTGCTGAAGCTGCATGGGCAGCTGTACCTGTACACGCCATCCAAGCTCTGTATGACTCAATGCCCAGGCGTATCAAGGCCGTTATTACGGCCAGAGGTGGTTGTTCTGGGTACTGATTTCTCAGGATCTATGCACCCAAATTGCGTGAAAATGTAATCACATGTCAGTTCTAGTATAATATATTTGTCCAATGAATACCCGTTTATCACGTGCATTTCTTTTTGGTGTGGCAATTTTAATGGCCAGTGGTGTATTTTTTCCTCCCAAAATTATTTTCTCTCTATTAACGAATATTTGGCAACTTGTGTGGTCAGGCAGGAACCTAACAGCACAGCTTAAATTGCTGCGAGTGGATCGAGGAGCAACAATTTCATCCAGAATGAGATTTTCACTCTGCAGCGAAGTGTGCGCTGATATGAAACTTCCTGGCAGATTAAAACTGTGTGCTGGAGCGAGACTCGAACTCGGGACCTTTGTCTTTCGAAAGGCAAAGGTCCCGAGTTCGAGTCTCGGTCCGGCACACAATTTTAATGTGCCAGGAAGTTTCAACAATATTCATATTCTTCTTTGTCAGAAATTCGGCAGCTGACATGTGGTCGTCGATACTGACCTGACGTCAAAATGACGTCACGTTTGCAGGAAGTAGTGCGAAACTAGTGTTACCCTAACTACACAGCGTGAACATTAATAAAAGCGACAAACTGCAGGGACGGATTCCCGACTGGAAATGGAGGAACAAAGGTACTGTGAACATGTGTCCGGAAATGCATCGTTGCGACGGTTGCTGGTGCTGACGAATGAAATTTCGTCTGACCACGTGCTCTGTGTTCCTGGCGTGTAGTAGGCTGTGTGACGGACGCAACGTACTAGGAGCAGGAGAATGGCCCGTTATTCAATCCGGGAACAATCCGATATGGTGTCTGTGTGCGGCCAAGAAGATGGAAACGATCGAGAGCCAGCACGGCTGTACCAAAACAAGTACGCTCATAGATACCAACTTCATCACACAACATTTCAAAACCTTTCCGGGAGTTTGTGTGATCATGGGTCCTTTAAGATAGCCGAACATGTTGACGGGCCATTTGCCTGGAGCTTGTACTAGCGTTCGCCTTAATATTCTGTAGAACAAGGCCCCCAAATCTGGTGTACCTACAGCCCACAAAGCCTCATTGCACTTCCTCCTTTCTGAAAGGACCCATGATCACGCAAACGTTCAAAAAGGATTTGATGTTGTATAATGGTTTCTGTAAAATTACTTGTCTCAGTATAGCCTTCCTGCTTCTCGAACGTTCCCATATGCTTGGCCACACACAAACGCCATCCCGGCTTGTTCCCGACATGAATACCGGAACATTCTGCTGCTTGTAGTACTCCGCGTCACTCACACAGCCTGCAACACACAAGGAACATACAGCACATGGTCAGAGGAACTTCCATTCGTCAGCGCCATCTTTCGTGGCAACGATGCATTTCCGGGCACATGCTCATAGTACCTTTTTCCTTCATTTACAGTCGGGAATTCGTCCCTGCAGGATGTCGATTTCAACGTTCACGTTGTATATACTGAAGCTGTCAAACAAGGTTATTATCAATGGTTACCAAGCAAAATGCAATAGATTTAACGATTATCAAACAACAATTCATCAAACGAAAACTGTTGAAAGTGAAATGACACAAAATGTGATTCGGTGAATCCTCTATAAGAACCCAAGTGTCTAGATAACTTATGCTTGGCGGATAAGTGATTGGAGGAATAGAAGCCTATGTTGTGAGTTGAAGTGGGTCTGTCGTGCTACAGTGGCGGCGCTGGAGGTAGTGACTTTTAAAGTGGCTGATGAGAGTGAAGATTATACAGTCGTAGAAGTGGGATTAATAACCACATAATAACTGCCGTGAGTTCACGTTAATTATCTTTTTTCAGTAGATCGTATGTAATTATTCTACATAATGGACAATAGTTTATATGTTTATTTCGTTTATTGCTCCCAGTGTGAAAGACGAAAGTGTAAATGACGTTTTCCAAGTTACTTCTCTGTTTCGTTAATTGTCACTTGAAACGAATACTGTTCTTTGTCAATAGTTCGAGGATAAATCAGAGTACATCTGATTTGAATACCAGTTCCTAAATAAGTACAAGAATTCATTCCTACGAGGGTCACTCCAAAAGAAATGCATACTATTTTTTTTAAATCCATCTTTTATTCTTCTTCTATTCTACATGTTTGAAAGTTTTACAGTGTGTAGATACATCCTGTAGGAACAACATTTTCATTACTCCACATAATTTCCATCCCTCTCAACTGCCTTACGCCATCATGGAGCCAGCGCCTGTATACCCGCACGGTAAAACTCTGGACCAACCTGTGGAGCCACTGTCTGGCAGCGTGCACAAGGGAGTCATCATCTTCAAACCTTGTTCCACGAAGAGAGTCTTTCAGTTTCCCAAAGAGATGATAGTCACATGGACCCAGGTCAGGACTGTGAGGCGGGTGTTTCAGTGTTGGCCATCCGGGTTTTTGTGATCGCTTCCATGGTTTTTTGACTGACATGTGGCCGTGCATTGTCATGCAACAGCAAAATATCCTGCTCTTGCCGATGTGGTCGAACATGACTCAGTCGAGCTTGAAGTTTCTTGAGTGTCGTCACATATGCATCGGAATTTATGGTGGTTCCACTAGGGATGATGTCCACAAGCAAGAGTCCTTCGTAATCGAAAAAACACTTTTCCAGCAGAAGGTGTGGTTTTTAATTTTTTTTCTTGGG
This sequence comes from Schistocerca serialis cubense, assembly GCF_023864345.2. Lineage (NCBI taxonomy): Eukaryota > Metazoa > Arthropoda > Insecta > Orthoptera > Acrididae > Schistocerca > Schistocerca serialis. Next base: position 851,382,989 of record NC_064641.1, on the reverse strand, counting down.
TGAATTTGCATGATGCCACTCCATTGATTGCCTCTTCATCTCTGGTGAAAAATGATGGAGCCATGTTTCATCACTTGTCACAATTCTTCCAAGAAATTCATCTCCACCATTCTCATATTGTTCCAAAAGTTCGTTGCAATTCCGTTTTTCTTGTTTCTTTGTGAGCCACTGTCAACATCCTGGGTACCCACCTGGCACAAACCTTTTTTAACGCCAACACTTTCAGTATTCTGCAAACACTTCCTTCCCCTATCCCAACGTAGTGTGACAATTCGTTCACTGTGATGCGTCTGTCAGCTGTCACCAATTCGTTAACTCTCTGCACATTGTCTGGAGTGTGTGCAGTACGAGGCCTGCCTCTGCGAGGACAATCCTCAATATTGCCGTTCCCGCTTTCATCACGTAACCTGTTTGCCCACCGACTAACTGTACTGCGATCGACAGCAGCATCTCCATACACCTTTTTCAACCTCTTGTGGCTGTTTCCCACTGTCTCGTTTTCACAGCACAGGAAATCTATGACAGCACGTTGCTTCTGACGAACGTCAATTGTAGCAGCCATCTTGAAGACATGCTGTGACGCCGCCACTCACGGGAACAGGTTGAACTAAGTTTGAAAACAAGCGGGAAGGATGTATCTACACACTGTAAAACTTCCACACATGCAGAATGAAAACTGTATTTTTACAAAAATAGTGTGCATTTGCTTTGGAGTGACCCTCGTATTTTGTTGATTTCACTTACTGAATTTTATAGAAAGGAAGTACCTAGAGCTCTCAAAGTGAGAACAGGCATTTGTCTTTTTGGAGCAATCTTTATGATAGGTGAATGAGTAACAGTAATATCTAAGATGAGATCCGACGCTGTATCTGTGGTCGTGTTTGTTGCAAATAGTTCGCATTATTCAGCAGCTGATGGGTTTTGCAACGGCACTAGCAAATGGGAGCGGTTCTGCAGTTGAATAAAGACGCAGGTACATGCCTATTGCTAACTTTGCCAGTTACTCGTATAAAACATGTGAAACAAAAACAGTAATTCCAGTGGTTCCATTTGGCGAGCAACGTAGTGGCACGAATTCGACTCACATCCAGTTCATTTTCAAATCATTCTGGCACCTTAGTGGTTGGTGTTAAAGTTGTGCAGGGCTAGGTAATTAGCTTTATTATAGAGCATAAATCATACGACTTCGTTAAATAGCACATTCAACAACAGAATAAGACATAAATAATAACAAAGAGGAAACGTAAGTCAGCGATTGTGCCAAATAGTCATTAAAATAGTTACCACTTCCATTTAGCATCACACGACACACAACACTGCACCACAGTCTAACATAACAACCGCTACAAACTGTCTCGTTTTTGTTACCTCCAGAGATAACAGCGCCCCAAGCGGTCAGCAAGCGACACCGAATGAGTGCGAATAGCAACGTTTATACTGATTTGTAACATGGTTTTTACACGTAGTGTCATAAAGATCGAAAGTATCTAAAAAATTACATCACATTTGCGACTATTTAGTTTCCTAAGGCCCCTGGAAGATAGGAAACGGTGCATTACAGTACATTTTATTTATGATTCTCTTGTAACGTACAGACTTTTACGGAATAATGTTTTACTTTAACAACAGAAAATCGCTAGTGAATACCAGAAAACCTGACCTTCTACGGAAAGGCGCCGCATATCTACCCAACAAAGGAGACTTTTGTTTGCTACACTTTCAGCCAAACCAGTGAATGTGGAACGTAGGAAACCTATATGCTACGTAATATCTACATTATTCAACGTACCAAACAAGCCACCATAGCTGTTACTTAAGGGAAAACGACACAGATATGATAAAAAGTAGTCAAAAGCAATTAAACTGTTTCCCAACGAGGGATAAACCAATTGCACAAATGTTGCTTAATCTGAGCTACGAACGGCAAGAATCTTCAACACACTCGCATTTGAAGCAAAAATACTTACATATGCAATAATATTCGTGCATTTGAACAGGGGTCTCCAAACTACGGCCCAGGGGCCGAAGCCGGCCCGCGAGGGCTGGCAAGCCGGCCCGCGTTAGCTGGCCGGACATCCCCGGTATCCGGCCCGCCAAATATTTGAGGTGGCACCTATACTGCCAACAATTGAGTTTCGAGGCCTATCGCGACCAATACACCGCGACATTGGCTCTGCTACTCGCTACAAGACTACATAGCTAAACTTATTGTTGCGCCGCTTGAAATAACAATGCGTTGACATACTCTGCCTCTGTTACGTCTTGCAGTAATAGTGTTGCTAACAATGATTTTGAGATTTCGTTAACTTTGCAGGACGCTTTCGTGAAGAATATGCAGTGACATACTTTTTTGTCGGTGAAATTCGCCAGAATAAAATACGCCGGAATTTCGGTCAGGTACGTCCACCAATCAAAACTATGTAATTAAATAAAAATCGTAGTTCGTTTCAGTGCTAGTTATTCCCACAACCTTAGATTTTTGCGATTTCATCTTTCCTTTAGCCTTACATTACGGTCATAATGGAGTGCTAGGGTGCTTTAATCCCACTAGGTAGATCTTGGCCCTTATGACTTCGTGGAGGAGTCAGCGTGGCCCGCGGACTAAAAAGTTTGGAGACCCCTGCATTAGAAAGTCGAGTGAAGTGCAAGAAAGGGTGAGTAATTAGACTCCATAATATTTTTTTTAAGTATCGAGAAAAGTGTCTATGATAATAACAACAGAAAACAACATAAATATTTGCTTCTCATGCATGAAATGTGTTTACATTCTCTTTATTTCGACGGAATAACCCCCAAATATAGACATAGACATATTCGAAAGTAATTCTTCGTGAATGAGTTGTAGCTTATGTCACGGAATCAGTGTGATTCGTCCGTTTTTACATGTATTTCACGCTAATTCGTGTCTCTTGGTACTTTAATAACACATGGAAGGCAAAAATATAAGCACTATTCCGTTAATTAAGTAGAAAACAACTAAAACATTATCCCTACGGCAAATGTATTTGCTTTCTCACCCCTTGGAGTTCTAGTGTCGTTCCAGCTGTCAAACGGTAACAATTTTCACACCAGAGAGTGTCGTGACCGTATTTATTAGACTGTGACCGTACTTCACCACTCCCCCCTTAGTGACAATGACATTTTCTGTTGAATCGGACACGTTGTCCGGACCTGGTAACAACAGGTCACGCACAGATTGCTAATGGCACGTTAGAGGTTCCCTGCGGCGTCCGTCGCGGCTGACCTGTAACGTGCGGAGGAAAGGCTGGAGCGTTTGTCGAGTCCGTGGTGAGCGAAGAGTCCGTAACAGTGTGGGGTGCACGGAAAGCAGGTTCAAGCCCGTCGACAGTGATGACGGTCGGGCGTACCCATCACATCAACTCTGAATGTCTTGTCTGACACGGTGAGGTCCATCGTAAGGTAGTCGCAGTGGCTGGTGTACTGTGTCACGCCATATGGCGACATGATGGAACTCCCATAGCTCGTCAAAAGCAAAATGCTGATGAGTCTGCTGATGCCTTGGAGCAACTCGACGTAGTTGCCGGATATGTTTGAGCAATTTTTTTACGAAATCTGACGGGGCAATGCAGTATTCTGGCACGTTGGCAAAGAACTTGCCAGGCCGTCGTGTCGGCTTGCCATGTACGATTTCTACAGTCGTGGCTTTTTAGGTCTTCATTCAGCGATGCATGGAGACGCAGGAGGCCGATGGGCAACGTCTCTGTCCTCTGCTGTGACCCGTGAGATCGAAGCGACACCTTCGGTTGGTGGTGCAAGCGTTCAATTAAACTATTCGCTACCGGGTAGTAAGCTGTTATTCGAATCCATTTCGTTCTCAGTAGAATGACGAGTACTTTGAAAAGATACAACTCAAATTGTCTTCCCTCGTCTGTTGTAACTCGTAGAGGCACACCGAAACGGGTGACCCACTCCCGGAAAAACGCTGTCGCGACAGCCTCGGCGGTAATATCGGCGATCGTGATAACCTCGGGTCAGCGTGTAAAACGATCGATGGCTGTAAAGCAGTGGGTGTATCCTTCTGCTGGTGGAGGAGGTCCTACGAGGTCTAGGTGGACATGCTCAAGTCTATGACGTGGAGGAAGAAACGTGCCAAAATGTGACCTGCCGTGCCGGCTAACTTTATTTCGTTGAAAGGCCACACACTATCGCACATATTGTTTGCAATCTTTATCCATGTGTGGCCAGACAGAAGATCACATCACCATGTTGGTAGTTGATCGTACTCCAGGGTACGACATGTGCTGTGTAATGCTACGTAGAAGTGGCAACTAAGTATTTGTGGTATATCAGTTGTGTTTCTGTAAATGCGTTCAAGTAGTTCGAGGTAGAGAACGTCATATAATGATGTATGTCGATGTTAACACGAAAACAAATGCAGGAGTGTGACGAAATGTCCCAATTGGAAGTATCCATGTTGAAGAGATACGGAAACATCAGTCAGTCAGCAAGATAGACGAACAACCTTGTTCGCTGCTGAACTAGTGTACTCAGACAACCATGTTAGTCAGTCTTCTGTTCTAAAAATCAGAGGTGGGAAGGAAATCGAGATTTTTGGATTTTAAATTTTCATCTCTTCTCGTGGTAGATTTTATTACATGGAAACAATGACACAATTTGCGGACCAGTATCACGTCAAGAGGAATGGATGTGGATGCGACAGTGAGGAGTCAATTCTTTCCTGACTAGAAATTAAGGCCCTCATCTCTGGAACTGGCATTAATGCATCGGCATTTCACAGGCTTCGCTCTCAACTGGAACAGCAGGCTCCATCAACAGAATGGGATCCAATGTTGGAGTCAACAGCAGAATGGTTCTAGCGACATACTTGATGGCAGGCAGACACAGTGTTTCCAGTCAGCTCATATCAACAGCGACAATGATGGTGAGCATAGCTTGCAGCTTCGGCGTGTTAAAACCACCACGAAACGGGAATTCATAACTGTCTTCAGATTCTCTTTCCGACATTCGTTAGTGCAGTGTCAGTTGCATGGTTTCTCCAGTCATACAAAAAATCTCTGTAACTAATATTTCGGCAGATTGAGTCAATCAAATATCACCAACTTATTATATTATGATATGCTAATTCTGATCCCACCAAGCAACTTTGCCAACTGATTGATCCGTTACCTACTTCTCATAATAATACTCTCTGTCTGTAATGTTCTCAGTCTCATGATTTATTTACTGAAGTGTGTGTCTGCATCACGATTAGTTTCGATACAGTTAACTTCACTAACAAACGCATGGTATCTCGCATAAAATGGCGGAAGATCCTGTGATGCAGTCAAAACGTAAGCATTTTTCGTTTTAATGATTCATTTTAAAATTTGTGAACATTTACAACCACGTTATTTATTGAAACGATGTGCTGGTGCAAATAACTAATTTTGTTTCTACGCGTTTGTTTATTCTGTTCCACATATATTTCGTTATCAGTGTCGTGATATCAGCGTTTAAAATTTTGGAAGTGTGAGGATTATTCAGTGAGTTTACTTGTTTGAGACATTAGCTATGATGTTCTTTTGAGTAAACCATGTTCTTCAGTGTTTCATTTCACCGAGAACCAAAGGTGAAACACGGCTAGAACAAAAGTAGGCTAGTAAGAAATTAACAAATGTAATGGAGCAAAGTCTAGGTAGGTTTAATGGTGACTCAAGAGAGAAACAGTTGCTCTTCCCCATGGAACAGACACGTCCGAACGTTATCGGTAATGAAATAATTGGGACAGACAACGTAATCTCCCCTTTTCCTGCTAAAACCTTGCTGTGAGTGTCATATGAACTTTACGTTTGCCTTAATTTCAGGTCACACAAAGGTAGACCACAGAGGCGAGGAGCGTTAAGATAGTAGAACAACAGTGTTCATATGATTGCATAAATGGACTTTTTAAGCGCTGGTGTTCCTCTGTTTTACTTGTTCGATAACTGGCAAAGCTAATAAAAGGTTTACCTATGTGTACATGGATCCTTTATTCAGTTTCAGAACCGCTCCCATTTGTTGGTAGCGTTGCAAAATTCAGCAGTTGCTGAATAATATCGAACTATTTGCAAACACGACCACAAATATAGATGCTGATCTCACCTCACATATTATTGTTACTCATTCAGCTATCACAAATATTATTCCACGAAGGATAAATGCCTGTTCTCGCTTTGACACCTACAGGTATATTTTCTTTCTTTAAGATGCAGCAAGTGAAATAAAAATATCACGAATGAATCCTTGTCCTTATTTAGGAACCTTTAAAGGCACATCTGCGGGAAGAGCAGATTTTACGCACAAAACATTTGAAAGATAATAAATAAATAAAGTATCAATTAAAAATTAAGTGCTGTGAACGGCTGTATCGGTTGTAGGATTCAACCACAGAAGCAAACATAGAATTACATCCCTCAATTACTTTGTGAAGCGAACAGTACCTTTTTGTTTTAGAAGCGAACCAATATGGACGCTTTTCTGTGATTACGGCAGATTTATAGGTCACACCGCCATTATCATTTATATCTTCCAAGAGGCGCAATCATACTAGGTGCATTTGCATATTGTTGCATATAGTAACTGAATTAATGTAAATCTCATAGTAAATTTATTGTTTATGCGTGATAACTGAATACAGTGATATTACTTAATATTTGCTTCACTTTATTTTAAAAGTCATAGTCAACTATACTGGGTCTTGACATGACGAACGGTCCCGTGTTCATTAAATGCACATAAATAGCCCAATACGAGCCATTTCTTCTTGAGTAAATGTTTTCGAAGTCCGACAAAAGAAGTTTTCATTAGGACAGATACCCATGTTCAAAGAATCAGAACGGGCCTTACACAGAAAGTCACTGTCAAGCAAGCCAATCTAGAAAAATAAATTAACAAAATTATTTATATATGAAATTATTGAATTATTTTATTAAGTATGGCTCACTCCCTAGCTTTTATCCATGCACGAACACGTGAGAAATGATAATAAAAGAAAATTTAAAGGCTGTGACTCAAATGTGATTTAGTCTCTTTTAGTCTCTAACTATTGACAACAAATACTATTGGTTTCAGGCGTCAGTTACAAAATAGGGAACTTGAAAAAAGACATTAATATTTCCGTATCTCTCAATAAAAATGAAAACGAATTAAACGTACAACAATCGCAACAATCGCAAATGATCTACTCAGAGAAAATTTAATTAATGTCAGTTCACAGCAATGGTTCACTGGTCACGAATCTCATCTATTTGACTTTACGATCCCCCTCAATTTCATCAGTCACTTTCAACGCCATTCTTCAATATTACCAGCGTCCTCAACATAGCATGACAGACTCACTTCATCTCACAATACATGTATTGCTCAAATTAGTTCTACATTCAACGAAATTTATCCGGAGACTTAAAATACCACCTCTCATAAACTCATGTGTCCTGTGATTTCAATTTTGAAGATTTTCGCTTGATGAATTAATATTTCATAATCGTCAAAACTATTACATCTTGTGTATTACCCAGTAACAACGATCATAGTTGAGAGCTATAACACATATTATTATTCCAAGCAAAAAACACTTGTCTGCTGCATTTACATGTTGCTTTTCTTTGCATCCACGCAGTCATCACGGATACGGCACATACAGTAGTAGAAACATGCAACGCTAAAACGGAAGTGCTGCGAACAAAGCGTCATCGCACCTCATCCATCTCGGCCCAAAAACGTTTTTTGAATTGCGTCTTGTATAAACTTTTCAGACACAATTCCTATTTTTTTTGTTATGATTAAATAATTATATAATATTCAAATACTAATTAACAGTGGTTGTATTTACAATTATTTTACGACTCTTCTTGGAGATAGATAATTATGATCTTTATGTCTTGCCAGTATCAATGAGCAAGACTAGTACGTTTGAGAACTACGTTGAAAGCCAAACGAAGAAACAGAAAACGAACTGAACTGTTCAAATTTCTATGACACTGACTGACTCGTAATTCACACGGCAGTACATATTATGAAGTTCGTGGAACTGTTTCAATTTCATGAAACACGAACGTAGATATCGTTCAGTTGACATACTCCAAAGTGAAATGGAATCCTCATATTTTGTCCATGGCCAGCATGACAGTATTCGCATGAGTATTTATGCTTCAATTTCCTGTCTTGCTGTTTTAGAATGGTTTTGTAATTAAAAGCCTCATTTCTCTCCTCATTGATGAGAAAAGGACAAAAGCGGGGGGGAAACTCATTAAAGTTGACTGTGAAGTTGACTCGTGGTCTTCACCTTACTCAGGTTAACAGCAAAATTGTGTGCCATTACTCTTGCAGGTTCGCACAGTTTAAAAGTTGAAATGAAGTAAAAGGTCGTACCATAGTCTTGAAGAATCGGTGGGTTCATAAGCCTGGATTGCGCCTCGATTATGCAAGTAGTTAGCAGTCAAATACATTCTTGTGATCAGCTCTCGACTGTTGATCTTCCTGAAGGGTATATTAAAAGCAGCAATTATTCCTTTCCAGTTTGGAAGGCAGGAGACGAGGTACTGGCAGATGTAAAGCTGTGAGTACCGGGCGTGAGTCGTGCTTCGGTAGCTCAGTTGGTAGAGCACTTGCCCGCGAAAGGCAAAGGTCCTGAGTTCGAGTCTCGGTCGGGCACACAGTTTTAATCTGCCAGGAAGTTTCAATGATTCCTTTGTTTCTTGCCACATTTTTCGTCTGAGTATGATCCTATGTCATCATTCTCAGATCAGCACGATTATTTTACAAGCAATAATTCTAATTATCTTATTTTGGATTGTTCCGTTACCTTTTGGTAGAGCAATTCCATATTTAAGGTTGAATAACAAGTAACTACACTGTTTTCGTTCTACAGATATTTGTTTATTTCAAACTAGTTTTCGGCTTGTTGAGCGATCTTCAGCAAACAACTGATTAGTGTCTGAAAGGAACACTAGTTCTTAGGTGAACAACATTATAAGCTAAGATAAAATCCATTTGCATAGTGCGTAGCGCATCAAACATCTTTCTAAATGTTGAAATTACGCGCTACACAATGGTCAATTTTAAGCACAACAAATAATTAAATTACTCAATATTATTGGTTAAATAGTTATAATGGTAAAGTTAGTGAGGACTTGACATTGGCTGAGAAACTGTTAAACCAAGCATTCTTCATTTATGTTGTGTATTTTAATTATTCTGTATAATATTGTGCATTGCCTGGAGTTTAATTTACAAAGTTAAGAAAAAATAAACATTTCTTTTTTGCACAACACAAATGACTTCTGTTTTTATGTCACAACAAAGTGGAATAATCTTTTAAGCGCTTACTATCAGAATCATTAAACCGTTTGTGTAGTATATTTCTGATCTAATGCGCGTTTGGTTATCGGGCAACCAGTATTTGTTGAAAAATTTATTATCAAGGTGCGTGAACGCCTTACAGCCTTCAGTTAACTCTAAACAATTATTGTATAACTCAGGATCGATAAAACTTAATACGTAGTCCAATTTACGTCGCTTCCCCCCAATGCACCTGAAACAGGTAATTGAACTATAACAGAAAGGCTTCAGGAGAGCTCTTCCCATTAGGCTTAAACATGTGGATCCTACCGAATCCGCATTTACAACTGTGGATAAGTGCTGTGAAGGTATAAGTGCCGTTGAAAATACTGGGTGTTGGTTAACGGCCGTTATAGATTATTACGCATGCGGGAATTGCTGTACCTCCCTAACGGCACGTACTGGCTCCGTTAAATCATTGCACAGTACTTGTAATGGTCGAACCGCAGTATAAAAATGACGCCTTACACTTGCTACGTTTTCTTCGACCCGTTTAGCCACAGACGCCACTATGTGTTAGCGATTTATTCGCAACTGAGCTTGTTTCCTCAGAACAGCTCACAGTTAATTGTGGGACTTGCTCCGCACGTTGCTGCAACTTTATTGTGTGTCCCTCAGTTTGCTTTGATAACTGCTGCTGGCAAGCCTGTACAGATCGGTTAATGGCTGCTTATAGGGCTTTGTTATCCTCACTGAATTACTTTTTTAAGGTTATTCTGTGTGATATTAGTAACTATGAGTAACGCCAGCAGCAACAGACAACACGAGAGCAGCGTCTACCTATCGATACCCCTGCTAGCCGTTCTGTGAAGGACGCACAACTTTGGCCCTCTTGTTAGTCTCCTGTTCCATATCCTCAGCACATCTCAGTGCTGAAGCCCACCCAGAAAAGCAACTGAAATAGCCAGCACTATACTGTCAGACCCTGTCTAACTCAGCTGGCGCGCGGTTGAATTATTTATCAAATATGAATGAAAAAAGACAAGCCAAACGGTTTAAGTTTTCATGCACAGCCACTTGTGTATGTTAAGGTGAAGTTCTCACCCCACTTACATTTGAGATACTGCCTTTAATTCCGAGAGACTTCTAAAAAGTTGTAAAAATATTAGTCAAGATAATAAGATTTTCTTATTTTAACAGCAGATCCAAGTGCTGTGGATCACCACCACTGGTCTCTGGATGCTGACTGGAAGCTTCCCTTGAAATGCCTCCACCAGTCTCGACAATCGTGCACTGCAGCAAACAGAAAACACGAATTTTGCAGTCTACCGATTACGGTATGAGTGTTACTTCCGTCAAGACGGTTTCCTTTTATTTTCTCCAAGGACACACTGCAATTCAGGGAATAGTTTCTGCAACGTCAAAGGCAATGTAGGAACATCTCCAGTCTGAATATTTAACAACGCCAGCTCAAAAAAATCTGGAAGAAAATCGCTAACCGTTACTGAGAACTGTTGGATCTACTGAACTGTATTGGTCGCACAGACGGAAAACATATCAGAGTCAAAGCTCCGACTAAATCTGTAAGAGTATTTTATAATTACGAAGGTTTTCCTGCCTTAGTTTTATAGCTGTTTCACATTTCATATGGATTATTTTCATCAATTGTCGTTTGGGGGGTGGGGGGTAGTGTCACATCAGTTACAGGAGAGGATAAAAAGAAAGTTTGTTTGGTAAAGTATTGTTTAGGGCGATCTCTCGCTTCCTAACCCTAGACCTGTGTCACAGGAAGACTTCAAATTTCCTCATTATTTTTCTGCGGGTGAAGCTTTTCCTCTCACAAATCATATTACGAGACCAAATCATCCTAGTCAATTACCTAGTGAAAGACACAGTTTAATGACATATTATCTAGGGCAAGAAGACCTGCAGAATTTTCTTATCGTAAGTTAGTTTCAAAGTTCCGTATGTTGGAAACTGTGACGTGCATAAGACCGATATGATAGTTGAAGTTATTTGTGTGCTACATACCTTTACACAGATTCATAATGGTGGAATAACTTCATACGCATTCATAATGGTGTATACAGGAAACAAACAAAGACTAGAACTTGACTCCACAGTTTTGTTCATAGCCCAAATGGACCATTATCGCCGCAGAACAAATTTTGTATTTGACTACATACTGAAGGGGTGTGTTATTACGGTACATTCAGGAAACTAGTAAAAACATTTACTGATATGTTTCACACAAAGCCACAGTACATACTTCTATTCAGCTGTATCTTCTTTGTCTTCACAGATAAATGAAATTAATTTCAATTACTGTGTCTGTCAATATTGAGTTGATGTAACTCGCAGGATACTTTATAATATCGTGTCGGAAACCTTTTGCCCAGCCTAGTGCAGCAACTCAATGTGGCATTGCCTCAAGTCCTTGGAAGTCCCCTGCAGTGGTAATGAGCCATTCTGCCTCTCTTGCCGTCCATAATTGCAGAACTGTTGCCTGTGCAGGATTTTGTACACGAAGTGATCTCTCGATTATGTTCGCTAAATTTTCGATGGAAATAATCGCGGGCGATGTGAGTGGGTAAATGATTCGCTGGAATCGTCCAGAATGTTCCTCAAACCAACTGCAATCAACTCAGTGACATGGAGCATTGTCGTCCATAAAAATTCAATCGTTGTTTGGGAACATGAAGCCCATAAATGGCTGCAGATGGTCTCCAAGTAGCCTAACATAATCACTACCAGTGAGTGCTCGGTTCACTTGGACTAGAGGACGTACTCCATTCAGTGTAAACATAGGCCACACTATTGTGGAGCAACCACCAGCTTGTACAGTGCTTTGCTGAGAATTTGGGTCCACGGCTTCTTGCGGTCTGCGCCACACCTGAACCCTAGCATCAGCTCTTACCAACTGAAATCAGGACTCCTCCGAGCAGGCCACGGTCTTCCAGTCGTCTAAGGTGCAGCTGAAGAAGCAACGTGACCAGGAGCGGCGCTGTGGGTGATGTGCTGTTAGCAAAGGTACTCGCGGTCGTCTGCTGCCATATCCAATAAACGCCTAATTTCAACACATTGTCCTGATGGATACGTTTGTCGTACGTTTCACGCTGATTTCTGCGGTTATTTCACGCAGTGTTGATGTCTTTTAGCACTGACAACTCTACACAAACGCTCCTGCTTTCGGTCGTAAAGTGAAGGCCGTCGGCCACTGCATTGTCCGTGGTTACAGGTAGTGCCTGAAATCCGGCGCAGACTTGACACAGTGGATCTCGGAATACTGAATACCGTAACGATTTCCGAAATGGAATGTCCCATGCTTCTAGCTGCAGCTACCATTCCGCATTCGAAGTCTTTTTTTCCCTTTATTGTTATTTTCACACCTGATACAGGTAGGTCAGCAGCGGCATACTACGTCACTCTTCGGCCACACATATGACTAATGGTGCAAAACGAGTCAATCGCAGAACAGACATGGTGGACATGCAAACGTAGACATACAAAATTAAAACACATGGAGCTGTTCACGGGCGCAGTGTCTGAAATAAAAATGTTCAGAAACGTGGACACGCACAGAGATGACAGAGTTGACACACGTAAACGTTGGGGCACAAACGATGAAACACTGGAACACTGGAACACGAACACGACGGCACACACAAACACTAGGCGATGATCTCCGGCACGTGAAAGTTCACTATACATGTACGAGTCTGGGGACCTGCCACAAAGGGGAAAAGGTGGGGGAGGAGGGAGAGGGGAGGGTGTAGATGCCAGTGGCAGAGGAGATGGGAGGGGAGGAAAGACGGTAAGGGGGTTAGGGGAGGCCCGGTGGAGAGGAGGGATGGAGGAAGGGAGGAGGGAGAGAAGGGGAGAGGGTGCCATTGCGAAAAAACACAGGGCATGGATGGGGAGGATCTAGGTTGGTAGGAGGGGTAGATGGAGAGGACGAGGCCATCATCAGGGAGGGGGAGTTTGTGGAAGCCACCTTGGGTGAGGGTATGGAGAGTGGAGAGGTGGAGAGCAGGTGGGACATGGGAATACAGGCACAGCAGGGGATGGGGGTGGGAGAGGATGGGAGAGAAAAGCGGGTGAGGGAGATCAAGTTTGCGGGAGGTGTAGAGGATCTGTATCCGTTTGAGGAAAAGGACTAGGTGCAGGAACGGGATGAGGTCATATAGGATCTGCATGGGGGATGGGAGGTGGATGTGATAGGTGAGGCAGAGTGCATGGCGTTCTAGGATTTGAAGGGATTGAAAATGGTAGGGGGGATGAGTGTAGCAGAGGATAGAGTGGATGGGGGATTTATAGGTGTGGAGGAGGGTGGAGGGGTCTGGACCCCATGTGCGGCCAGAAAAGCGCTTGAGGAGGTGGAGGCGGGAGTGTGCCTTGGCTTGGATAGTCCAAGAGATGAGGGGTCCAGGGGAGGTGACAGTCAAGGGTGACGCCAAGATACTTGAGGCTGGGAGTAAGGGTGATAGGACAGCCATAAATAATTATATAGAAGTTGAGGAGACAGAAGGAATGGGTGGTTTTGCCTACAATGATCGCCCGCATCTTGGAAGGATTGACCTTGAGCAAACACTGGTTACACCAAGTGGTGAACCAGTCAAGATGGGATTGGAGAAGGTGTTGAGGTCGTTACAGGGTGGGGGCGAGGGCAAGGAAGGCGGTGTCATTGGCACATTGGAGAAGATGGACAGGGGTGGGGGGGATTAAGGCAGCGGCATGTCCGCCGTATACAAAAGGTATAGAAGAGCGGAGATGATGAAACTTTGGGGCAGACTGGCGGAGGGGTAGAAGGTGTAGGAATCCGTGTTATGGATGGTGACATAGGAAGGACGTTGGGGAAGAAGGGACAGACGTAGATGATAGGAAGGGCGAAGGTTTGGAGCTTGAAGAAGAGACCGGAATGCCATACATGGTCGTAAGCGCGTTCAAGGTCGAGGGAGAGGAAGGTGGCAGAGCGACAGGAGTTGAGCTGTTCGGAGAGGAGATGAGTGAGGTGAAGGAGAAGGTCATCAGTAGAAAAGAATTGTCGAAAGCTGTAGTGGACTGACAAGACAGACAGTCCACAGTGACGGGTAACCGAAAGGCACGCGCTTAAACTCACGCAGGTTGGCGTGAGGTCTGAAACAGGATACGTAATGAATGCTATAAAGAAATGGACGTAGCTTCTGGAATACTTAACTTTAATCCACAATTGGTGAACATTGGTCTTGTTGATACAGTATATGCCTCATTAGATACATAGCAAAGGATAATTAGTGCCTTGCTAGGTCGTAGCAATTGACTTAGCTGAAGGCTATGCTAACTATCGTCTCGGCAAATGAGAACGTAATCCTCCGTGAACCATGGCTAGCAACGTCGGCTGTACAACTGGGGCGAGTGCTAGTAAGTCTCTCTAGACCTGCCGTGTGGCGGCGCTCGGTCTGCAATCATTGATAGTGGCGACACGCGGGTCCGTCGTATACTAATGGACCGCGGCCGATTTAAAAGCTACCACCTAGCAAGTGTGGTGTCTGGCGGTGACACCACAAAAGCCACACTGGGTAACGGGAAGGAGGCAGTGCTGTCGGAGATGCTGGTGGATGCACCGGGTAAGGATGGATTCCAGGACCTTGCTGAAGACCGAGATAAGGCTGATGGGATGGTAGATGGAGACAGCGGACGGTGGTTTATTTTGTTTGAGGAACATCAGGATCTGGGAGGTTTTCCACAGGTCGGGGTAGAAGCTGGTGGACAAGACCACATTATAGAGTCGGGATAGGGTGGAGTGGAAAGAGGTGGGAGCTTCATGGAGATGGCGATAGGTAATACGATCGTGATCGTGAGCGGTGTGGCGTTTCGGGAGGAGAGTAGTGATGATATCCTGTGATGGGGGCATTGAGTTTGACATCTCGACCAATGCATAGCCCTTTTATACCTCGTCCACCCAGTACTAGCGCCATCTGTATATGCCCATATCTCTACCCCGTGACGTTTGTCACCTCATTGTATCTCGAGCATTCCTGTTGCCGTATTCAGCAGCAACGATATTGTTGCACAACAACAAAATGAATATTAAAGTCAGGATCGTCTCTCATTTTCCTTCGTGCAAACAGAGTCGCACAATCAAAGGATAAACGTTCGTACTCCGCCACTTGCATGGACCAGGCACGTGGCTGATTTTGGAGTAGGACGCATTTAGTCTGGCAGTGGCGAGGGACGTCATGACACTCAGGCAGGGCGACCTCCGGGGTGACTTGGTATGTGGAGTGGCACATAGGATTAAACACACACAGTGTACTGTTGCACAGGTGAGCAGCCGACAACCTGCGGGCCAGATCTGGCCCACGGAAGAAATTCGTTCAGGTAGAAAGAGGCAGTAACTTTCTAGGATATTTCCACGGGCAGTCTCCAAAAGTTTTTTTGGACAAATGTTTTAAAAAATAATTGCTAATAGTGTTTGTGGATATTAATACACTGAATTTCGAACACTCGAAGGTCCTG
Source organism: Schistocerca serialis cubense (assembly GCF_023864345.2). Taxonomy (NCBI): domain Eukaryota; kingdom Metazoa; phylum Arthropoda; class Insecta; order Orthoptera; family Acrididae; genus Schistocerca; species Schistocerca serialis. Next base: position 851,367,212 of record NC_064641.1, on the reverse strand, counting down.
CCTGAGGCGAGAAATCACACAGTTACTCCTTATTAATAGCTTGAATACATAGTATTAGTGTTCCACAGTAATTATTGTGCAACATTAATACTGTGTGTTCAGGTCTATGTTCCTCCAAGAACCGACGGAATATTCCGTAAATACAGGGTGTATGAAACGGATCATCCGATTCTAATAAATCATAACCATGATATTATTTGAGATAAGTGCGTGAACAACGTAATGTTGGAAACAGCAGATTCTCAAGTTTTGCATGGCACTGCCACACTGGTATCTGGAAGTTCAAAAAATGGCTCCGAGCACTATGGGACCTAACTGGTGAGGTCATCAGTCCGCTAGAACTTAGAACTACTTAAACCTAACTAACCTAAGGACATCACACACATCCATGCCCGAGGCAGGATTCGAACCTGCGATCGTAGCGGTCGCGTGGTTCCAGACGCATCTGGAACTGCGGGAATTTTTAAACCAAGGGATTACTTAACGATGAATCGGTCGCACTGTACCAAATTATTCAGCCTTACAGTATCGGCCTCGAAGGTCACCGGACCTGACTGTGATTATATCTTGTGAGGGGTTTATAAAAGACTCTGTTTATGTGCCTCCGTTACCAACAACAATGAATGAACTGATACATCGGATAACTGCAGCTGTGGAAGCTGTATCTCAAGACATGCTCGCTGCAGTGTGGGACAATTTGAATACCACGTTGTCATGTCCTGTGCATCTCGAGGGGGCATACTGAACACCTATGAAAAGGTATAAAAAAGAACTATTTGAGTTTCCCGTTCGTCAGAAAACAAAATTAATTGTAAATGTTTATTAGTTTTCGAAATATAGACGTGCAAATTCGGATAGTTATTTCTGATTTTCCCGACTGCTTGTCGACTGGAACTGCCCATTCACTGCCGTATTTTGTTTTTCTATGCTTTCTCGTATTAACGTTAGTGAATATGCTTGTCAGTTGTGGACTTACTAGAACAGTGTAACCGTTGAAGCAGAAGGTAATTTATAAAGAATTACCTGCGAATAGTTGCTTTTATGGTAGTTATTGCTCCAAGATGATATTTCAAGCTGCCTGGCATCCCATCTACAGAAGCTGCTTTTATTTGAGGGTCATGACCACTTTATTTAGTAATTTCGTTGGATAATTTTACAAGAGAACTTTTTAAGACAGCTATTGTAAAGCATCCTAAGTAAAGAATCAGTGCTCTGGACGCGTATAAGTTAATGTGTGGAAATGAAATGAAGGCATTCTAATAAAAAAAAGTGTTTTGAGACATAATTTGCTGGCCTGGTGTGTCAGAAAAGGGGTACCATTTGTATCGTTGCGTTACCCCACAAACATTAACGTCACGGAGGCCATAGTGTTGACTTGGTGCGCTAGGGGCGCTGTTGTCGCGCCATGTGAGGAGGCGGCCGACGAACTTAAGAATGTGACTCAGGCCCGCGGGTCACCAAGACTTGCTCATGCCTGGTCGAAAGGGTCAGCGCCTACCGGACTGATGCGACTTAAACTGAGATGTATGGCACGCCACGCCACTGCCACACGAATGCCGTGTACTCCACTTTTTGCCACGTGCCACGTCTCTCCTACTAACGTTTCTGCTTTGGTCGTGCGTTTGCATCTGTACCCAGGAAAATGACAAATGATCCTGAGTTCAGTATTTATATTTGTTGGTCTAATCCTAACGGAAAAGTACCCATGTATTATGGTCACAGCAATACTGAATACGGCAAGAGGGAAGTTCAACATAAAGCAATGGAAAGGACTGCTAATGCAGCACCATACACGGCTTGTATTTCGTTAAAGTTTTTCGTCGAATAGAACGAAGGTATAAAACTAAATAGAATTACGTAAGGTGGTTTTCTATAAAACATCTCTTCACTGATTTGTTTAATCTAATGTAATAACACATCGTTTCTCTATGTGGCTACATACACACATCGTTGCTTTGTTCTAAAAGACAATGCTTCACTTGTGCTAAGTGACTACCACTCCGGATGTAGTCATGACTAAGAATACAGTGTGCCAAGAGGTTGCGATCACCGGATGAACTGAAGGGAGGCATCAGCAGCATGCCAGAAAGGTACGTTTCGAGAGCATTCACCCGTGTGGCTTTCACCGTTGTTATGTTCGCCCCGATAGCACAGTAGGGCCGGCACGTTAGCTCAGCGCGTTCGGTCAGAGGATCAGGTGCCCTCTGTTATAAAGAAACTTAGTGAACGGATCAACAATAACCTTGAGCATGGGTCATGGCACGTCCGCAACGAAAAAAAAAAAAAAAAAAAAAAAGAGACAGAGAGTGGTCAGCGCGACGGAATGCCGTGCGAAGGGCCCCTAGTTCGTTTCGTGACTGGGTCTCAGGTTTTTCCCCGCTCAGGGAGTAGATCTTGTGTTGTCCTCATAATCATCATCTCATCCTCATCGACGCGCATTCGCTGAAGTGGCGTCAACTCTAAACCCGACGGGAGACCCTAGCCACACGACATCTTATTTTTCCATTGTTGTTTACAGCCACGCCGCTGATTTCTGCATAGTGTTTTAATTCCCGCCCCTTCTCACCTATTGTCTGACCGGGACTTCTTCTAGTATTCCGTTCCATGGCGATTAATGCCTCTCTTTCCCGCCCACATATTTGTTTCGTGCTTTCGATTGCAGTGCGGCAGGAGACAGGTGACTTTTAGGTGTGTGCACATATATACACACAGTGGTCCATTGATCGTGACCGGACCAAATATCTCACGAAATAAACGTCAAACGAAAAAACTACAAAGAACGAAACTTGTCTAGCTTGAAGGGGGAAAATAGACAGCGCTATGGTTGGCCCGCTAGATGCCGCTGCCATAGGTCAAACGGATATTAACTCCTTTTTTTTGAACACGAACCCCCATTTTTATTACATATTCATGTAGTACATAAAGAAATATGAACGATTTAGTTGGACCACTTTTTTCGCTTTGTGATAGATGGTGCTGTAATAGTCACAAACATATGGCTCACAATTTTAGATGAACAATTGATAACAGGTAGGTTTTTTAAATTAAAATACAGAACGTAGGTACGTTCGAACATTTTATTTCGGTTGTTCCAATGTGATACCTGCACCTTTGTGAACTTATCATATCTGAGAACGCATGCTGTTACAGCGTGATTACCTGTAAATACCACATTAATGCAATAAATGCTCAAAATGATATAAGTCAACCACAATGCATTTGGCAATAGGTATAACGACATTCCTCTCAACAGCGAGTAGTTCGCCTTCCGTAACGTTCGCACATGCATTGACAATGCGCTGACGCATGATGTCAGGCGTTGTAGGTAGATCACGATGGCAAATATCATTCAACTTTCCCCACAGAAAGAAATCCGGGGACATCAGATCCGGTGAACGTGCGGGCCATGGTGTGGTGCTTCGACGAGCAATCCACCTGTCGTGAAATACGCTATTCAATGCCGCTTCAACCGCACGCGAGCTGTGTGTCGGATATCTATCGTGTTGGAAGTACATTTCTGCCATGCAGTGAAACATCTTGTAGTAACATCGGTAGAACATTACGTAGGAAATCAGCGTACATTGCACCATTTTGCACCATTTAGATTGCCATCGATAAAATGGTGGCCTTCCTCCAATAATGCCGCACCATACATTAACTCGCCAAGGTCGCTGATGTTGCACTTGTCTCAGCCATCGTGGATTTTCCGTTGCCCAATAGTGCATATTATGCCGGTTTACGTTACCGCTGTTGGTCAATGACGCTTCGTCGCTACATAGAACGCGTGCAAAAAATCTGTCATCGTCCCGTAATTTCTCTTGTACCCAGTGGCAGAACTGTACACGACGTTCAGAATCGTCGCCATGCAATTCCTTGTGCATCGAAATACGGTACGGGTGCATTCGATGTTGATGTAGCATTCTCAACACCGACGTTTTTGAGATTTCCGATTCTCGCGCAATTTGTCTGCTACTGATGTGCGGATTAGCCGCGACAGCAGCTGAAACACCTACTTGGGCATCATCGTTTGTTGCAGGTCGTGGTTGACATTTCACATGTGGCTGAACACTTCCTGTTTCCTTAAATAACATAACTATCCGGCGAACGGTCCAGGATACCGAGCAGCATACATAGCACTCGCCCGTTTGGCATTTTGATCACAATAGCCATATATCAACACGATATCGATCTTTTCCGCAATTGGTAAACGGTCCAGTTTAACAAGGGTAATGTATCACGAAGCAAATACCGTCCGCATTGGCGGAATGTTACGTCATACTACGTACTTATACGTTTGTGACTATTACAGCGCCATCTATCACAAAGCGAAAAAAGTGGCCCAACTAAAACATTCATATTTCTTTACGTACTAAACGAATACGAATACACGAATATGTAATAAAAAATGGGGGTTCCTGTTTAGAAAAACGCAGTTGATATCCGTTCGACCTATGGCAGCGCCATCTAGCGGGCTACAATAGCGCCATCTGGTTTCCCCCATCAAGCTAGACGAGTTTTGTTCTTTGTAGTTTTTTCGTGAGATATTTGGCCCAGTCACTATCAATGGAATAGCTTACACACACACACACACACATATATATATATATATATATATATATGGCAATGTCTTGTCTGATTGACTGACTCATTATCGCGCAGCCCAAACAGCTAAGGACAGAAACTTGAAATTTGGAGAAAGTGTGGATCTTATGACGTTCAAGAAGGGGTTGTCCACACTCCTAAGTGGGTGAATCAGGGGAAGAAAGACTTTTTGAAAGTACGGTAATTTTGAAGCTAGAACTACAAATAGCGGTATTTTGTTTCTCGGTCAGAAAATAAAAATACTTGCTTCAACGTTTTTGGAAATTCAACCTCTAACGGAGTAAAATAGTGGTAGAAAGTGCTTCTGAAAATAAATAATCACTAAAGAACACCAACAGATTTTTAAGCCTGCATCTATGACAATTGGTATTTGATCTCTTTATTGGAAATTAAAAAAAAAAATAATTTAAAAACGTGTTTCAGTGACTCTGGAAATTAAACTCCTAAGGGAGTGTAATAGTGGATGAAAATTTTTAAGAAATTATTTCGTTACATTAAAAATGGTGTAAGGATCAGTTTGTGAAAATTTGTATTTCACTTCTCGGTTACATAAAAAGAAATATATGTTAGGGAATGAAAGTTGCTATGGCATGATTAACAAAAACTTCAGACTCCAGCTACCAGAACTGCTGTTTGGTTAGACGTACATTTGGAAAATGCTTTGATGACCTTAATTAACGTGAAAAGCTTAGAAGGTGTTGCAGTTTGTTAGCAACATAAAAATTCAATTAAATAAAAACAAATAGAATTACGCAAGCGAAGCAGTGGACGCTAAGCTAGTCTACATATATACTTACAGGCCCAACAGAAATTTTAATAACAAAATTTAAAGTCATTATTAACCGAATTTAAAAACCTTAAAATGTCATGATCTGCTACGCAGGGGGTATATGTTAAAAGTTTCCAAAGCTGTCGTTGCTTAAATCGTAAATATATGTCTGAGTGATTTTGATGTTATTACCCTTGCATAAAGAAAAGTATTGTCCTCTCAATAACCTTGAAATCGTGAGTTACACCTTTTATTTTTATATATGAAATTAGTGAATTTATTTACGTCACTGTTGTTGCCTATGTCTGCAGTCACTTTCAGAACTCAAATTAATAATCAAATTAGCTAATTTAATAAAACTGAGCCGTGAATTGCTGTTGCACCCATGTATCAACACGGTAAAATGAAAACAGTGAATAGGAATGAATAGTAGGTATGAGAACAGTGGCGTATTTAAGTTTGCAAAAATAATGACAAGATTTTATTAATCCTTTTATTACTAGAAGTAGCTGATGAATCTTATAAAAAAATGACAAACACATATCAGGAAAGGGATGGTGTCTGATTGGCAAGGCATTCATTGTGGTGGAAGCTATACAAATTCTCCCCTGAATTAATCCTTTTTACAATGCAATTTGTCTTTGTTTACATGAATCCACTGTGAGGCCCAACTTCATTCAAATGGAATCAACTACGACCAGGTACAGCACACACTATTGTTCACGGAGAACAGGGAGCTGTGAATATCATTTAACAACCCTACGCCGGTGCAGCAGTACTTACGACGGTGCATGCAGGAATTCTCAAATGCCAGACGGCCGGCTCTGGACGAATAAGTCCACCCTCGTGATACACGATATGTCCGAAATGTTAAGCTGTTCCTCTGTCGGTACAGTTGGAAACTGTCCCTGGCTCTTAGTCCATCACAAGATACAGACCACATATCTCATCCACTAGGGAAAGACCTGAAGTTTTCCACCTGGGGAGTACCAGAAGACGAAGGAGCGAAGAATCACAACCGCTCTCCAACAAGCTCAGTATGGGACCCGAATTAGCAGAAACGAAACTGCCTCCTCATTGTACAAACCAGTCGTATTATTCTGTACTCTTTGAATCTCCCCTGTTCTGTTCTGTTGGCCTGGTAGCCAATCCAAACACAGCACAAGAGTTCCCACGCTGGGGGACCAAGCCTCTGGTTTGTCTATCCTGAGAGGAGCCAATCACAGACTCTCTCTTGTCTGGTAAAAGAAGTGTTTAGACTGGTGAGGTGTCCTCACAGTAAGCATGGCCATGTTTCGGCAAAAAAGTCTACCTAGATAGGAACGCAGTCCCTCATTTACGGAGAGATCTTTCCAGACCGACTGCTTCCATTTTCTAAAAGAAGGTTATTTAGCTTCCCAGACCGTTGTGCCGTGAAACATATGTTTTTGCCGCTCGATAAAAGAGCTTCCTGTCGTCAGGAGAGTTACAGTCTTGCCTCCCCTAAACACGTGCAGCAGCCACTCTGTCAGTATCATCCCATCTTCTAAGACGAGAATGCACAGTTGTATGACCTTCCCACTATTGACCAAACGCTCAGTTTATAGCAGTCTCGACCCACTTTGCGCCAACTGGTCGCCTTCGCGGCAGACTGCCACCTGGCCTAGGTAAAATGTCTTTCGAACCGGCTCCCTTCTCTTTGAGTCTAAGAGGATGGTGTAGAGGGCTTCCGTCAGAAGTCCCTCTGCAGGTACGACCCACAGAGTGCTGCTTTGCAGGATCACTCACACAGCCCAGTCACTGCACCCAGTGTTTATGGCCCCCAATTCACCCCTCTCCTTGTTCTGTCTCACCTCCGCTAACGCCCCTGAGGTACAATTTTTGTACAGGCTACACACTCACTTATATGAACATTCTGTCCACAATTTCCTCATGTAAAAAAGTCATAAGCCACATTAGGATAGGGAACCAATGGTCGTAAATGGATATTTATGGTGTTATTGACATATAAGGCGTACGCCGTATAACAACAACGTAGCTCATAATAACTGTTCAAAGTGAAGACCGCCTGGCTCAATACACGCATGGCAACGATCCATGAAGTTATGCCGTACACTCTCAAAGATCGTGGGTGTCCGTTGTACCAGGAGACGGGCAGCTTGGATCCAAGCAAGCAGGTCTTCTTCCATTTCTACAGGGATTTCGTACAGCAGCGTTTTTACTTAACCGCAGAAAGTCCAGAGGTGTGAGATCTGGCAACCGCGCTGGCCATCGGACAGCACCTCTTCATCCAATCCAGGAATGATGGTACGTACTTCTCAGGTGCTCGCGGTCATTACCAGCGATGCGGGCTTGTGCGCGAACCGTCGTATTGAAATCACGTCATTTCGCAGACAACAGACTCCAAGACTTGTGGTACCACGTCTCGCCATTGCGTTTCATGCATTGAGACTGGCGGTCGTCCCTTTGAACAATTACTATCAGCGACGTTATTGCTATGCGGTATATACTGTATGTCCATGTTACAATAAATACGTATCAGCTTCCGACCGCTGGTCCCATACCTCAATGTAATTGCTAGTGCACCAGCTATCAATTGTTTTCATTGGACCCAATCGGTTTGAGTCACCCCGTGTACGTCTGAATGCACCACCAAAATGATAACGTTTTACCATACATATTTCAGGAGATACAACATCATAGCCATTTAGATGAGTGAAAAACTATCGTCTGCTTGAAAAGGAGTGAATATCACCCAGGCCGTATTTATCCAGTGCGTCATAACAGCCACTTCCAACAATCTTTAAGTATAACTTCAAATTTTTCCTAAACTTTTTCTCGCTTGCATGTTTTAAGTCAAATATTTAGTACACTATTGATTGATTGATTGATTCAGTATGTTAAATCATTTGTAAAGTAATTAGACGTTTGAAGCTGTTTTATGCTAGGTGCCAATAAGCATAATCATCACTCTGAATTTTACGTGCCTGCATGTCCCTACATGAATGAACTGAGACGGCCGCGGTGGTCTAGCGGTTCTAGGCGCTCAGTCCGGAACGGCGCGACTGCTACGGTCGCAGGTTCGAATCCTGCCTCGGGCATGGATGTGTGTGATGTCCTTAGGTTAGTTAGGTTTAAGTAGTTCTAAGTTCTAGGGGACTGATGACCTCAGCTGCTATGTCCCATAGTGCTCAGAGCCATTTCAACCATTTGAATGAACTGAGGAAAAGTTACAAAAATAGCTCTGAGCACTATGGGACTTAACATCTATGGTCATCAGTCCCCTAGAACTTAGAACTACTTAAACCTAACTAACCTAAGGACATCAAGCACATCCATGCCCGAGGCAGGATTCGAACCTGCGACCGTAGCAGTCGCGCGGCTCCGGACTGAGCGCCTAGAACCGCTAGACCACCGCGGCCGGCGAAAAGTTCACCCCCAATGTAACTGTTGATGTGCAACATGCCATTTGGCATTCTGAAAGCGATCCAACAATTTTATTTTACAAATAATGCTTTATCAGATGATGAAGGTCGATGGTGTTTCCGAACCTCACTTAGTGTTGTGACTAGTTACTGAAATTGTTGGCAATCCGTCTGCCAGTACTGTAACCAGAAAGCTAATATATTGTTTCTAAATAACGCACTGCAAGACAAATGGTATTTTCTTATTCACTGATAGTCATTATTAAAGCATAATTAATTCGGAACGATGAAACTGAAAGTAATCTGGTCAACATGGAGCATAATGAAGTGCAAGGAATACAAACAGTTACTTCTCTTAACTGAAACGGCCTGTGATGTAAGTATGTTTAAGTTGAAACTGTTTGAAATTTTACTTCCCCTTCCTGTAAAAGTTCCGTTTGCTTTAATAATTCGATTCTCAATCTGGACAGAGTAAAGCATGTGATTTTATGTTCCTGTTTAATGTCGCTCATATGACTACGTTAGTGGAAAGAAACTCGAATAGTTTGCGTGATGCCTCGTAATTAAGAGCGCTCGACATTGTAACAGTTAACTTTATTTCTTTGTTTTCCGATCTCTGTCAATACAATGAGTGCTAGTACGAAGTTAATGAGTTTCTGTGCGTATTTGCAATTGTCTATTGCGTTATCTATGTCAGAGGCAACGAAATTATGGCGTGAGTCCAATACGCGTACTTATTTACACCGCAATTTCAAAGCGTAGCGGCGCACAGAGCTAATTAGCTACAATTACAACAGTTGGGGAATGTTTAATTGCGCTTGTCGCTTTTGTGTGCTTATTCGAATGGAACAGATCTACGTGGATGAAAGCGACATGCGCAAATTATTGATTACGCGTAGATTTATATTCTCATATTTTTTTATGTGACAAAGAGTTAGTTAAATTCGGCGTCGAATGTATTGATTTTGCGGCTGTTTTGTTCAGTGGGTTTAGCAGGCTACAAACAGCTGTACTAATGTAGACCAGCCGTAAGCAAACTGTTAGTCGACCACACAAGTCGGCACGACAGCTCAGTATGCTCGTTCAGGAAAACTGTGAGTTATTTTCATTAAATAAATTTGAGATATATCAAGTGACCTCCACCAAGCTAAAGGAGGAAAACCACGAAGAAATATATAGAAATAACCAGAAAGAAAAGGTTCACTTACACGCTGCTATGTAGTGGAGACCGACATGGAGGTTCGAATTCTGCTGGTGGAATACATTTTCACCACCGGCTTATGGCCAGAAAAGAGAGAATAAGTCGTGAAATAAAACTCATGATAATCGGACATTCCGTTAATGTACTGAAGTGAATTCCGAAGGTCCGCAAAGTGTCTCACGGATTGAGGGCACGTGACACCGTTGATGGGGTCGTTAACTGCCTTTGACTCCTAACTACTCTTGATGAGTAGTAGACTATTTGGCGGCACCGAAGTTAAGGCTTTTCCTTTTCTCATCCCCATACAATACAAACACGACACCACAATACTGAAAAGTACATTTAGTAATTTGCACTCAGCAGACACAGGATGGATTAGTGTAGCGTTTGTACACTACTGGCCATACAAATTGCTACACCACGAGGATGACGTGCTACAGACGTTAATTTAACCGACAGGAAGAGGATGCTGTGATACGCAATTCATCAGCTTTTCAGAGCATTCACACAAGGTTGGCGCCGGTGGCGACACCTACAACGTGCTGACATGAGGAAAGTTTCCAACCGATTTCTCATACACAAACAGCAGTTGACCGGCGTTGCCTGGTGAAACGTTGTTGTGATGAATCGTGTAAGGAGGAGAAATGCGTACCATCACGTTTCCGACTTTGATAAAGGTCGGATTCTAACCTATCGCGATTGTGGTTTATCGTATCGCGACATTGCTGCTCGCGTTGGTCGAGATCCAATGAGTGACAGCAGAATATGGAATCGGTGGGTTCAGGAGGGTAATACGGAACGCCGTGATGGATTTCAACGGCCTCGTATCACTAGCAGTCGAGATGACAGGCATCTTATCCACATGGCTGTAACGGATCGTACTGCCACGTCTCGATCCCTGAGTCAACAGATGGGGACGTTTGCAAGACAACAACCATTTGCACGAACAGTTCGACAACATTTGCAACAGCATGGACTATCAACTCGGAGACCACGGATGCGGTTACCCTTGACGCTGCATCAGAGACAGGAGCGCCTGCGATGGTGTACTCAACGACGATCCTGGGTGCGCGAATGGCAAAACGTCATTTTTTTCGGATGAATCCAGGTTCTGTTTACAGCATCATGATGGTCACAGCCGTGTTTGGCGACATCGCGGTGAACGCACACTGGAAGCGTGTATTCGTCTTCGCCATACTGGCGTATCACCCAGCGTGATGGTATGGGGTGCCATTGGTTACTCGTGTCGGTCACCTCTTGTTCGCATTGACGGCACTTTGAACAGTGGACGTTACATTTCAGATATGTTACGACCCGTGGCTCTACCCTTCATTCGATCCCTGCGAAACCCTACATTCCACGACGGCATGTTGCAGGTCCTCTACGGGCCTTTCTGGATACAGAAAATGTTCGACTGCTGCCCTGGCCAGCATATTCTCCAGATCTCTCACCAATTGAAAACGCCTGGTCAATGGTGGCAGAGCAGGTGGCTCGTCACAATACGCCAGTCACTACTCTTGATGAACTGTGGTATCGTGTTGAAGCTGCATGGGCAGCTGTACCTGTACACGCCATCCAAGCTCTGTTTGACTCAATGCCCAGGCGTTTCAAGGGCGTTATTACGGCCAGAGGTGGTTGTTCTGGGTACTGTTTTTTCAGGATCTATGCACCCAAATTGCATGAAAATGTAATCACATGTCAGTTCTAGTATAATATATTTGTCCAATGAAAATCCGTTTATCATCTGGATTTCTTCTTGGTGTAGCAACTTTAATGGCTAGTAACGTATTTGATGGTGTCTGTACAGTCTGATGCAATGTTCGTTAGGGCACGCTTGCATGCATGCATCGAACTTTACGGGCAACGTGAAATACTGGCGCTGCACTAATTTACTCTCTAAGGGAAAAGGAAGACACACCAGGAACAATGGTTCGAATTAGAAAGAAATCGGTTGATATAATGTGCATGTACGGAAAAACATATGATTAGAATTTCAGAAAAATTGGTCGAATTATTCAAAAGAAAGGGTTTTACAAACTGAGCAAGCAAGTCTTGGCCAACTTCTTTCTCCTATGCAAGCATTTATTCAACGTGGCACTGACTGAGTTGTTGGATGTCCTCTTGAAGGATATGGCACCAAGTTCTGTCCAGCTGCCGCTTTACATCGTCAGAATTCCAAGATGGTTGGAGGGCCCTGCCCATAATGCTCTAAACGTTCTGAACTGGAGAGAGATCAGGCGATCATGCTGGCCAAGGCAGGATTTGGCAAGCACGAAGACAAACAGCAGAAAGTCTTGCCATGTGCAGGTGGGCATTATCTCACTGATATGTAATCCCAAGACGGCTTGCCATGAAGTGCACCAAAACGGGGTACAGAGTATCTTCGACATAGCGCTGTTTTTTTGGGTGCTGTGGATGACAACCGAAGCCATCTCGCTGTGATATGAAATGGTACCCCAGAACATCACTTCTGGCTGTCGGCACGTATGGCGATCGACAGTCAAGTTGGCATCTCGTCGCTGACGGGGCATCTCCTGACACGTCGTCGCTGGAATGTGGGCTCAATTTGAAGCTGGAGTGTCACTGAAAACAATTTTACTGCAGTCAGTGAGATCCAGGTCGAAGACGTCCAACATCTAGTGTCTGAAGGTCTGGGGTGCCGTTTCTTTCCGTAGCAGGACTCCTTTGCCTGTGTTCTGTGTCAGCCTTACAGCACAGCGGTACGTAAACGATATTGTTGCCCCTATAGGCAAGTCATCCTGAGCTTGCATTTCAGCAAGATGATGCCACACAGTGAAAGTTTTTACTGCTTGCCAAATCCTTCCTTGGTTAGCGAAATCGCCGGATCTCTCGACAATGGAGAAAGTTCGGAGCATTATGAGTGGGGTGGCCTCCAACCGTCTCTGGAACCAATTGGAAAGAATTTGGTACGATGTCCCTCAGGATGACATTTACCAACTCTGTCAATCGATGCCAGGTCGAATAACTGTGTACGTAAGGGCCTGAGGTGGACCACCCCGTTGCTGACTTACTCAATTTGTAAAGACCTCTCTCTTGAATAGCACTCCGTCTTCAGGCCACAAGTGGTCCATCGGGATCATCCGACCGCCGAATCATTCTCAGCTGAGGATGCGGATAGGAGGGGCGTATGGTCAGCATACCGCTCTTCCACTCGTTATGATGGTTTTCTGTGACTGGAGCCGCTACTATTCGGTCGAGTAGCTCCTCAATTGGCATCACGAGGCTGAGTGCACCCCGAAAAATGGCAACAGCGCATGGCAGCCCGGACGGTCACCCATCCCAGTGCCGGCCACGCCCAACAGCGCATAACTTCGGTGATCTGACGGGAACCGGTGTATCCACTGCGGCAAGGCCGTTACCCCTTTCTCTTGGATAAATCATCAAAATCTGCTGAAATTGTAATATTTTGTTTGTCAATACAGTTACATCATACCTACCGATTTCCGCCCCACTCCGGTAATACTTTCTTAGTCCGCCTTTTTTACCCTCCGGGTGTATTTAGCCCACCCTGTTCAAGACACGACTCTTATACAGCAAGTGAAATAGCACCACTATGTGCAGACCCTTTCCGAATAGTCAGCTGAACTACCTCTCAGTATCTCTCAGGCAACAATACTACACCACTCTTTCCTTTCTTCAGATTTATTTCTATTCACTCTCTTACAAAGATACAAAATAACTATTTTTTCGTTCTCTACTGATCTCAGTGACGTTGATAAGTAGCTAGCCACCTTCACCCCGTAACAGCGTAGAGTTTTCTTCTTTGGGAAAGCAAATAAAAGTGTCATTAATGAATATCTTCATAGTCAGCTCCAAGCATTCACCACAGGACACAAAGATAGTGAGCATCTTTGGTTGGAATTTAAAGGTATTGTCTACCACGTGATAGAGAAGTATGTGCCAAGCAAAAATATATGGTAGGAAAAGGATCCATCTCGGTACAACAAACATATTAGGAAGTTGCTGAGAAAGCAGAGAATTTTGCACAGTCGTTTCAAACATAGTCACTGCCCCATGACAAACAAATTATGCGAAATGAAAGCAGCTGTCAAAAGGTCAATAAGAGTTTCTTTTAAGGAATTTGAAAGCAATGTTTTATATGCAGATTCTAAAAATAACCACAAAAAAAAAAAAAAAATTGCCGGCCGCGGTGGTCTCGCGGTTCTAGGCGCGCAGTCCGGAACCGAGCGACTACTACGCTCGCAGGTTCGAATCCTGCCTCGGGCATGGATGTGTGTGATGTTCTTAGGTTAGTTAGGTTTAAGTAGTTCTAAGTTCTAGGGGACTGATGACCACAGCTGTTAAGTCCCATAGTGCTCAGAGCCATTTGAACCACAAAAAATTTTGGTCGTACGTAAAACCTATGAATGCTACAAATAATTCAATACCTTCTCTTGCTGACAGTACGGGTTATGTAACGGATGATGATACACAGATGGCCGAAATTCTAAACCTAGCTTTCAAAAAATCGATTACGGTAGAGGACTGCTGCACCATTCCCCATTTCAATTATCGAACAAACGAAAGGATGGCTGACATAGTGTTTGGTGTATCTGGGATTGTAAAACGGTTAAGATCCTTAGAAACTAGGGAGGCATCTGGCACAGACGGTATCCCCGTAAGATTATATGTTGACTATGCTACAAATATAGCACCATTCTTATCCATCATCTATCAGAGATCATTGGGACAGCGGAAAGTTCCACGGGACTGGAAGAAGGCCCAGGTCTATCCGATGGCATATGCGGTTGGATAGAAAGTTTTCTAACAGACAGAGAGCAGTATGTAGTCCTGAACGGGGTGACTTCAACAGAAACAAGCGTAACTTCAGGTGAGCACCCGTGCAGCGTAATAGGTCCGCTGTTTTTTACGATTTACATAAACGATCTGGTTGATGCTATTGACAGCAGCATTAGACTGTTTGTCGATAATGCTGTAGTCTACAGGAAAGTAGTATCACACGCAAGTTGTGAACAAATCAATGAGGAATAGCAGAAAATATATGCGTGGTGTAATGACTGGCAGTTATCTCTCAACATTAGTAAGTGTAACCTAGTGCGTATAACAAGGCGAAAATCCCCATTAATGTATGAGTACAAAATGAATGCCCAGTCTTGGGAAGCGGCAAAATCTGTCAAGTATCTGGGTGTGTCTATTCGAAATGATCTCAAATGGAATGATCAGGTTACACAAATAACGGGTAAGGCGAACTCTAGAATGCGGTTTATTAGTAGAATCCTGAATCAGCAAAGGAAATTGGTTACAATACGTTGGTTCGTGCAGTATTAGAGTATTGTTTGTCTATATGGGACCCTTACCTGTTGGGTCTGATTCAAGAGATTGAGAAGGTCCAAAGAAGAGCAGCAAGATTCGTGACTGGTACATTTAGCCATCGCGAGAGCGTTACTGATATCATGGAAAGTTTGAAGTTGGATACACTTGCAGACGACGCGCTAAATGGAAGGGGCTGCTCACTAAATTCCGAAATCCGATATTCGCCGAGGATATAGAGCATATATACCACCAACTTTCAAATCGCGCAATGATCACGATTCAAAGATAAGGGAAATTAGAGATCGTACTTGGACGTTCAGACACTCCTTTTTCCCTCGTGCGATTCGCGAGTGGAACAGAGGGGTGGAGGAAGGGGGGGGGGGAATATGACTTTGGTGCGAATTGTACCATCCGCCACACACCGCTTGGTGGCTAGCGGAGTATATACGTAAATGCAGATGAATCAGTTCATTTGAATTCTCTACTGTACATGGCGGAGGTACTTTGCACCGTTGCTAGTCATTCATTATTCCGTTTCACTTGCAAAGTCTATGTGTTACTGCATGAACATCGACTTTTCTTTTCCAATTTTTCACGTCTCTTACACGACATGTATGTTGGTGGGAGTAAGACTGTTTTGCAGTCAGTCGAAAATTCTATTTTTGTAAACTAGTCACTCGCGAAAAGAATGTCTCCTTCCCTTCAGGGAGCCGAATTTGACTTCACTGAGCATTTCATAAATACTCGAGTGTTGATCTAATCTCCCGGTAACAAATCTAGCAACACGCCGGTGAACTGCTTTGATATCCTCCTACAATCGTACCAGAAATGGATCCAAAAGCTCGAGCAACATTCATGAATAGGTAACACTAGTATTTTATACGTGGTCTCATGTACACATGAGCTTCATTTCCTTAGAATTCTCCCAAGAAACAGAAATAGACCATACGCCTTCACTACAAGCTTACACTACTGGCCATTAAAATTGCTACACCAATAAAAAATGCAGATAATAAACCGGTATTCATTGGGCAAATATATTATACTAGAAGTGACATGTGGATCCATTTTCACGCAATTTGGGTGCATAGTTCCTGAGAAAAACATGGTTCAAATGGCTCTGAGCACTATGGCACTTAACTACTTTGGTCATCTACTTAGAACTACTTAAACCTAACCGAAGGACATCACACACATCCATGCCCGAGGCAGGATTCGAACCTGCGACCGTAGCAGTCGCGCGGTTCCAGACTGTAGCGACTAGAACCGCTCGGCCACTCCGGACTGCAGTTCCAGAGAAATCAGTACCCAGAACAACCACCTCTGGCCATAATAACGGCCTTGATACGCCTGGGCATTGAGTCAAACAGAGCTTGGATGGCGTGTACTGCTACAGCTGCCCATGCAGCTTCAACACGATACCACAGTTCATCGAGATTAGTGACTGGGGTATTGTGACGAGCCAGTTGCTCGGCCACCATTGACCAGACGTTTTCAATTGGTGAGAGATCTGGAGAATGTGCTGGCCAGGGCAGCAGTCGAAAACTTTCTGCATCCAGAAAGGCCCATACAGGACCTGCAACATGCGGCCGTGCATTATCCTCCTGAAATGTAGGGTTTCGTAGGGATCAAATGAAGGGTAGAACCAGGGGTCGTAACACATCTGAAATGTAACGTCCACTGTTCAAAGTGCCGTCAATGCGAACAACAGGTGACCGAGACGTGTAACCAATGTCACCCCATAGCATCACGCCGGGTGATACGCCAGTATGGGGATGACGAATACACGCTTCCAATGTGCGTACACCAAGATGTCGCCAAGCACGCATGCGACCATCATGATGCTGTTAACAGGACCTTGATTCATCCGAAAAGATGACGTTTTGCCATTCGTGCACCCAGGTTCGTCGTTGAGTACACCATTGCAGGCTCTCCTGTCTGTGATGCAGCGTCAAGGGTAACCGCAGCCATGGTCTCCGAGCTGATAGCGCATGCTGCTGCAAACGTCGTCGAACTGTTCGTGCAGATGGTTGTTGTCTTGCAGACGTCCCCATCTGTTGACTCAGGGATCGAGACGTGGCTGCACGATCCGTTACTGCCATGCGGATAAGATGCCTGTCATCTCCACTGCTAGTGATACGAGGCCGTTGGGATCCAGCACGGCGTTCCGTATTACCGTCCTGAACCCACCGATTCCATATTATGCTAACAGTCATTGGATCTCGACCAACGAGAGCAGCATTGTGGCGATACTACAATCCGCTAACGTGATAGGATACAATCCGACCTTCATCAAAGTCGGAAATGTGATGGTACGCATTTCTCCTCCTTACACGAGGCATCGCAACAACGTATCACCAGGCAACGCCGGTCAACTGCTGTTTGTGTATGAGAAATCGAATGGAAACTTTCCTCATCTCAGTACGCTGTAAGTGTCGCCACGGGCGCCTACCTTGTGTGAATGCTCTGAAAAGCTAATCATTTGCGTATCATAGTATCCTCTTCCTGTCGGTTAAATTTCGCCTCTGTAGCACGTCATCTTCGTGGTGTAGCAATTTAATGGCCAACCGTGTAGCTTTCGTTGCTGTGTTACACCTACGTATTCAATCGAAGTAACTGTGTCAAGCAGGACACCACTAATATTGTATTTTCATATTCATCTGCTTCCAACATTTGGAGCAAGCTACCATTCATCACACCAAATAAAAATTCTATCCAAGCCTTCTTGTATCCTTCTGCAGTCACTGAAGGAGATACTTTTGCGTCCGCTACAGTGTCACCACCAAAGAGTCGCACATCTCTTCTCCCGCTACCCGTCACTTCCGCTCATGTACACTGACGGAAAAAAATCCCAATACCAAGAAGGAGCCGTGCAAGATAATCGAACGTTTGTTGTCTCGTTTCTACATCTTAAAGACGATGTCTGTTCAAATTTTGCGCTAGTCGTATAAGAGTGACGCTACTATGAAGTTTGCTTTAAATATGCGCTACAACGGTCATGAGCGTTAGTTACCTTTGAGATTGGACGTAGTGTGTTATAGGCTGTCGAGAATGCCTTCAAGACGACAAAGACGATATCAACAGCTTACTCGGTTTGATGACAGTGCCACTAAAGCAGAGTTGGTAATCACGTTTTTCCCAAAATCCTTCACCGAAGAAGTAAATATTCCTGAATTCTAATCAAGAACAACTGCCAAGATGAGAAACATAGAAGTAGATATCCTCAGAGTAGCGAAGCAGCTTAAATCACTGAATAAAGGCAAGGCCTCCGGTCCAGATTGTGTACCAGTCAGGTTCCTCTCAGAGTATGCTGATAACATAGTTCCATATTTAGCAATTATATACAACCACTCGCTCACCAGAAGGATCCGTACCTAAAGACTGGAAAATTGCTCAAGTCACACCAATACCCAAAAAGGAAAGTAGGAGTAATCCGCTGAATTACAGGCCTATATCACTACCGTCGATTAGCAGTAGGATTTTGGAACATGTACTGTATTCGAACATTGTGAAGTACCTCGAAGAAAACGATTTATTAACACATAGTCAGCACAGTGTCAGAAAATATCATTCTTGTGAAACACAACTAGCTCTTTATACTCATGAAGTAATAAGTGGTATCGACAGGGGTTGTCAAATTGATTTCATATTTTTAGATTTCCAGAAGGCTTTCGACACTGTTCCTCACAAGCGTCTTCTAACCAAACTGCGTGCCTACGGAGTATCGCCTCAGTTGTGCGACTGGATTCGTGATTTCCTGTCAGAAAGGTCACAGTTCGTAGTAATAGACGGAAAGTCATCGAGTAAAACAGAAGTAATATCCGGCGTTCCCCAAAGTGTTATAGGCCCTTTACTGTTCCTGATCTATATTAACGACATAGGAGACAATCTGAGTAGCCGTCTTAGATTGTTTACAGATGATGCTGTCATTTACCATCTTGTAAAGTTATCAGATGACCAAAACGACTTGCAAAATGATTTAGATAAGACATCTGTATGGTGCGTAAAGTGGCAATTGACCCTGAATAAGGAAAAGTGTGAAGTTATTCACATGAGTACTTAAATAAATCAGCTAAATTTCGATAATGCGATAAGTCACACAAATCTGAAGGCTGTAAATTCGATTAAATACTTAAGGATTACAATTACAAATAACCTAAATTGGAACGATCACGTAGATAATATTGTGGGTAGAGCAAACCGAAGACTGCGATTCATTGGCAGAACACTTAGAAGGTGCAACAGGTCTACTAAAGAGACTGTTGACACCACGCTTGTCCACCATATTCTGGAGTATTGCTGTGGAGTGTGGGATCCGCATCAGATGGGACTGAGGGATGACATCGAAAAAGTACAAAGAAGAGCAGCTCGTTCTGTATTATCGCGAAATAGGAGAGATAGTGTCACAGACATGATACGTGAATTGGAGTGGCAATCATTAAAACAAAGGCGTTTTTCATTGCGACGGGATCTTCTCGTGAAATTTCAATCACCAACTTTCTCCTCCCATTGAGAAAACATTCTGTTGGCACCCACCTACATAGGGAGAAATGATCATCACGATAAAATAAGAGAAGTCAGGGCTCGCACAGAAAAATGTAAATGCTCGTTTTTCCCGCGTCCATTCGAGAGTGGAACGGTAGAGAGACAGCTTGAAGGTGGTTCATTGAACCCTCTGCCAGGCACTTTATTGTGAATAGCAGAGTAATCACGTAAATGTAGATGTAGATGAATGTGGAGGTATGATAGGGCTACGAGAAGCTGGATATTGCTTCTGAGATGCTGCAGAAAGACTTTGAAGGAACATAGCCACTGTACGTGATTGCTGGAACGCTGTTAACGAGAATGTACGGTCGCAGTAAAGACCGGGCTCCGGACGGTCGCATGGCACTACCGAGAGACAAGACCACCGTGTTCGGCGCATGGCTCTGGCGCCTCGTACTGCATCTGCAGCAGCAGTCTGAGCACCTGTTGTCACCACAGTGACACAACCAGCTGTTACGAATCGGTTACTTCAAGGCAGCCCCGAGACAGACATCCTGTAGCGTGGATTCCACTGACCCCAAACCACCGTCATTTGGGACGGGCATGGTGTCGAGCGAGAGCTCCTTCGAGGGCAGAGTGGAAATCAGCTGCGTTTTCTGATGAAAGCTGGCCGTGTGTTGGTTAGAAAGAGGCTAGCTGAGTGCCTACAAGCAACCTGTCTGCGTCCTAGACACACTGGACCTACGCCTGGAGTATTCTCGCGGTTATCCCACGCATCCTGACTACAAAACTGTTACTCAATCTGCTAATTCGACCTGTTGTGCTGTCAGTCATGAACAACAATCTCAACAGGATAACGTTCATCCACGAACCGCTGTTGTAGCTCAACATGCTTTATAGAGTGTCGACATGTTGCCTTGGCCTGTTCGATCACCAGATGAGTCTCCTATGGAACACATATGGGACATCATCGGACGACAACTGCAGCGTCATCCACAAACAGCGTTAACCGTCCCTATGTTGACCGACCAAGTAGAACTGGCTTGGAACTCCATCCAACAAACTGACATCCGACACTTGTACAACACAATGCACGTCCGTCTCCATACTTGCATATATCAATCATTCTTGAAGTTACGCCAGTTATTAATGTACCAGAATTTCACATTTGCTATGACTTATCTCGCGCTTCAACTAATCTATGATCTTATAACTTTAATCAAACATGTTACCTAGATAAATGTACTACCAACATTTCATTACTATCCATTAAATATTTTTTGGTATTAAGATATTTTACGTTAGTAAATTTAGAGAGGAAGAACGAATCTATCAACTTCTCTGGGGCTTACCTACCGATACCCTATGTCTCCAATGAACACTTGCGATCCGGTGCAACACACTGCATTTCATTACTTAAAAAGTTTTCGAGCAACACACATATCTGGAACCCTCTTCCCGTACGCTCAGAACTCTGTTATCGGTCTTATGTGTGCCATGTCAAACGCTTTCCGGAAATCTAGGAACATGGAATCTGTCCTTTACCCTTAAAGCATGGTATGCAGCATATGCTGTTAAAAAGGTGTAACTGACATACATACAAGCGATAATTTCTAAATCCGTATCGGACTGTGGATAGAAGATTTGTATCTAATCTACGTGAACATCTGTAGTCTCGAAACCATTGTGAGTGTATAGTAGATGATACGTCCAATTGTGCGTTATTATGGCGGGAAGGATGACTGCTTGGACGCCACTGTGGTCACTGAAATTAGCGTATTTTTGTCTTCGCGATGCCTGTGGGAACGACAACTCGGGGGTTTCAGTATGTTCCTAGGATCATCACTTCAAGTTATTTCTAGAAAATTTTACCTAGTTTGCCCGGAAGACTTCGTGTTTGTCTTCCAACTCTCCAGTTCAGTTCTTTCAGAATCTCCGTGACACTCTCCCATGGAACTAACAAATCTGTGACTACTTGTGCTGCCCATTTTTGTATCCATTCAATATCCCGCATTAGTCCTGTATGGTAAAGGTCCCACACAGCTGAGCAACCTTCTAGAATTAGTTGCACGAGTGTTTTGTGTACACTCTCTTTTGAAAAATGTTTGGTTTTTCCCATCATTCCACAGGTTAACAGCAGTTTACCACATACTTCATCTACGACTGAGTCTATGTTATCGTTTAATCGCTACCTGTGGGTCCAAAAGATTTGGTTAGCCATACTCCTGATCCCATCTCCACCATGAACATGATCTCTTACAACCAACACCAGCAATAACACTAGCATCAGTGATTACACTGAGGTGCCGAAAGTCAGGGGATAGAGATGGCACATATACAGACAGGGCAAGGATCCCGTACACAAGGTATAAAGGGGCAATCTATTGGTGCAACCATCATTTGTACTCAGTTGATTCATGCGGAAAGCTGTCCGACGTGATTATGGACGCACGACAGGAAGTAACAGACCTTGACCACATAATGATAGTTGGAGGTAGACGCATGAAACAGTCCATGTCGGAAATCGTTAGAGATTTCGATATTCCGAGTTTCTAAGTGTCAAAACCGTGCCGAGAATTTCAGATTTCAGGCGTTACCTCTCACCACGGACAACGCAGTCGCCGACGGCCTTCACTTAACGACCGGGGGCAACGGCGTTTACTTAGAGTTCTCAGTGCTAACAGACAAGCAACACTGCATGTAATAACCGCAGAAATCAATGTGGGACGTACGACAAACGAACCTGGTAGGACAGTGTGGCGAAATCTGGCGTTAATGGGCTATGGCAGCAGACGAGCAGCGCAAGTGCTTTGCTAACAGCACGACATCGCCTGCAGCGCCTCTCCTGGGTTTGTGACCATATCAGTTGGACCCTAGACAACGGGAAAACCGTGGCCTGGTGTGACGCGTTCCAATTTCGGTTGTAAGAGTTGATGGTTGTCCGCCCCCAGTAGCTGAATGATCAGCGTGACGGATTGTCAACCTTCAGGGACCGACTTCGATTCCCAGCTGGGCCGGGGAACTTTCTACGCCCAGGGACTGGGTGTTGTGCTGTCCTCATCATCATTCTACCATCCTCGTCGACTGCGGGTCGCCGAAGTGGCGTCAAATTGAAAGGCCGGCACCCGGCGAACGGTCTGCCAGACGGAGGGCTCTAGCCATACGATTAAATAAATAAAGCCGATGATAGGGTTCAATTGTGGCGCAGGCCCCAGAAGCCATGGACCCAAGTTGTCAACAAGGCACTGTGCAGGGTGATGGTGACTCCATAATGGTGTGACCTGTGTTTACATCGCATGGACTGGGTCCACCGGTCAAACTGCGCTAATCGTTGACTAGAGGTTATTATGTTCGCCTGTTTGGAGACCATTCATGAACTTCATTTTGCCAAACAACGATGGAATTTTTATTGATGGCAATGCGCATTGTCATCGGGCCACAATTGTTCTTTACTGGTCTGTATAATATTCTGGACAGCTCCAGCGAATGATATAGCGACGCAGATGACCCCACGTGATTCCCATCGAACATTTATGGGATATAATAGAGAGAACAGCTCGAGCCCCAAATCCGCCACAGGCAACACCTTCGCAGTTATGGACGGCTATACAGGCAGCGTGACTCACTATTTCTGCAAGGGTCTTCCAACGACTTGTTGAGTCCATGCCACGTCGAGTTTTTGCACTATGCCGGAAGAAAGGAAATCCAACACGATATTAGGAGGTATCGAATGACTTTTTTCACCTCAGCGTGTATTTAATTTGTAGTGTGCAATCAAATAAAAATTTTGTAAATCATAAAGACTGACTATCGTACTGACCCCTCTCCCCCCCCACCCCCCACCCCCCACCACCATGAACCATGGACCTTGCCGTTGGTGGGGAGGCTTGCGTGCCTCAGTGATACAGATGGCCGTACCGTAGGATACCAATGATACGATTCGCTGATGACATTGCTATCCTGAGTGAAAGTGAAGACGAATTAAATGATCTGCTGAACGGAATGGACAGTCTAATTAGTACACAGTATGGTTTGAGAGTAAATCGGAAAAAGATGAAGGTAATGAGAAGTAGTAGAAATGAGAACAGCGAGAAACTTAACATCAGGATTGATGGTCACGAAGTCAATGAAGTTAAGGAATTCTGACGGACGGAGCAAGGAGGACATCAAAAGCAGACTCGCTATGGCAAAAAAAGCATTTCTGGCCAAGAGAAGTCTACTAATATCAAATACCGGCCTTAATTTGAGGAAGAAATTTCTGAGGATGTACGTCTGGAGTACAGCATTGTATGGTAGTGAAACATGGACTGTGCGAAAACCGGAACAGAAGAGAATCGAAGCATTTGAGATGTGGTGCTATAGACGAATGTTGAAAATTAGGTGGACTGATAAGGTAAGGAATGAGGAGGTTCTACGCAGAATCGGAGAGGAAAGGAATATGTGGAAAACACTGATAAGGAGAAGGGACAGGATGATAGGACATCTGCTAAGACATGAGGGAATGACTTCCATGGTACTAGAGGGAGCTATAGAGGGCAAAAACTGTAGAGGAAGACAGAGATTGAAATACGTCAAGCAAATAATTGAGGACGTAGGTTGCAAGTGCTACTCTGAGATGAAGAGGTTAGCACAGGAATGGATTCGTGGCGGGCCGTTTCAAACCAGTCAGTAGACTGATGACAAAAAAAAAAAAAAACCGTAGGAGCAACCACAACGGAGGGGTATCTGTTGAGAGGCCAGACAAACGTGTGTTTCCTGAAGAGGGGCAGCAGCCTTTTCAGTAGTTGCAGGGGCAGCAGTCTGGATGATTGACTGATTTGGCCTTGTAACACTAACCAAAACGGCCTTGCTGTGCTGGTACTGCGAACGGCTGAAAGCAAGGGGAAACTGCAACCGTAATTTTTCCCGAGGGCATGCAGCTTTACTGTATGGTTAAATGATGATGGCGTCCTCTTGGGTAAAATATTCCGGAGGTAAAATAGTCCCCCATTCGGATCTCCGAGCGGGGACTACCCAGGAGGACGTCGTTATCAGGAAAAGAAAACTGGCGTTCTACGGATCGGAGCGTGGAATGTCAGATCCCTTAATCGGGCAGGTAGGTTAGAAAATTTAAAAAGGAAAATGGATAGTTTAAAGTTAGATATAGTGGGAATTAGTGAAGTTCAGTGGCAGGAGGAACAAGACTTTTGGTCAGGTGATTACAGGGTTATAAATACAAAATCAAATAGGGGTAATGCAGGAGTAGGTTTAATAATGAATAAAAAAAATAGGAGTGCGAGTAAGCTACTACAAACAGCATAGTGAACGCATTACTGTGGCTAAGATAGACACGAAGCCAATGCCTACTACAATAGTACAAGTTTATATGCCAACTAGCCCTGCAGAGGATGAAGAAATTGATGAAATGTATGATGAGATAAAAGATATTATTCAGGTAGTGAAGGGAGACGAAAATTTAATAGTCACGAGTGACAGGAATTCGAGAGTAGGAAAAGGGAGAGAAAGAAACATAGTAGGTGAATATGGATTGGGGTTAAGAAATGAAGGAGGAAGTCGTCTGTTAGAATTTTGCACAGAGCATAACTTAATCATAGCTAACACTTGGTTCAAGAATCATAAGAGAAGGTAGTATACATGGAAGAATCCTGGATATATTAGTAGGTATCAGATACTTGAGGACAATATTATAGAAATGGGAGAGGATGTAAATGAAGATGAAATGGGAGATACGATACTGCATGAAGAGTTTGACAGAGCACTGAAAGACCTGAGTCGAAACAAGGCCCCGGGAATAGACAACATTCCATTAGAACTACTGACGGCCTTGGGAGAGCCAGTCCTGACAAAAAACTACCATCTGGTGAGCAAGATGTATGAGACAGGCAAAATAACCTCAGACTTCAAGAAGAATATAATAATTCCAATCCCAAAGAAAGCAGGTGTTGACAGATGCGAAAATTACCGACTGTCAGTATAATAGGCCACGTTTGCAAAGTACTAACACGAATTCTGTACAGACGCATGGAAAACTGGTAGAAGCCGACCTCGGGGAAGATCAGTTTGGATTCAGTAGAAATGTTGGAAAACGTGAGGCAATGCTGACCTTACGACTTATCTTATAAGAAAGATTAAGGAAAGGCAAACCTACATTTCTAGCATTTGTAGACTTGGAGAAAGCTTTTGACAATGTTGACTGGAATACTCTCTTTCAAATTCTAAAGGTGGCAGGGGTAAAATACAGGGAGCGAAAGGCTATTTACAATTTGTACAGAAACCAGATGGCAGTTATAAGAGTCGAGGGGCACGAAAGGGAAGCAGTGGTTGGGAAGGGAGTGAGACAGGGTTGTAGCCTCTGCCCGATGTTATTCAATCTGTATATTGAGCAAGCAGTAAAGGAAACAAAAGAAAAGTTCGGAGAATGCATTAAAATCCATGGAGAAGAAATAAAAACTTTGAGGTTTGCCGATGACATTGTAATTCTGTCAGAGACAGCAAAGGACTTGGAAGAGCAGTTGAACGGAATGGACAGTGTCTTGAAAGGAGGATATAAGATGAACATCAACAAAAGCAAAACGAGGATAATGGAATTTAGTCCAATTAAATCAGGTGATGCTGAGGCAATTAGATTAGGAAATGAGCACTTAAATTAGTAAAGGAGTTTTGCTGTTTGGGGAGCAAAATAACTGATGATGGTCGAAGTAAAGAGGATATAAAATGTAGACTGGCAATGGCAAGGAAAGCGTTTCTGAAGAAGAGAAATTTGTTTACATCGAGTATTGATTTAAGTGTCAGGAAGTCGTTTCTGAAAGCATTTGTATGGAGTGTAGCCATGTATGGAAGTGAAACATGGACGAATACTAGTTTGGACAAGAAGAGAAGCTTTCTGAAATGTGGTGCTATAGAAGAATGCTGAGGATTAGATGGGTAGATCATATAACTAATGAGGAGGTATTGAATAGGATTGGGGAGAAGAGAAGTTTGTGGCACAACTTGACTAGAAGAAGGGATCGGTTGGTAGGACATGTTCTGAGACATCAAGGGATCACCTATTTAGTATTGGAGGGCAGTGTGGAGGGTAAAAATCGTAGAGGGAGACCAAGAGATGAATACACTAAGCAGATTCAGAAGGATGTAGGTTGCAATAGGTACTGGGAGATGAAGAAGCTTGCACAGGATAGAGTAGCATGGAGGGCTGCACCAAAGCAGTCTCAGGACTGAAGACCACAACAACAACAACAGATTGTAAATTACGTTTTTGTAAAGAAAGGTAAATTGAAAATGTATCTATTTATTCTAAAGATGAAATGTTTGTTTTTATTTAAAAAGGAGAGACGAAAAAAGAAAGAAAGAAATGAAGGCTTACAATATCTCGAACTACGTAACCAAGATCATATGGTAAAAGAAGTATTATAATGGTGAGTAAAGATTTTAATTGATGCTACTCTGAAGGGAAACGTCGATTACGTCCGTAGGGTAGATGTATTCGCGGAAATGGCAGTCAAGTCTTCACAGTTCATAACAGGAGAAGCTTTACGAGCATAACAAGGGAAAATTTACCGGAGCACGACAACAGGCTTACATAAAGTTTCAGATGCTTTCAAGCCACGTAGAAGGAATCTTTCCAGCTGTTGGCTCCAGAGGGATGTCAGCTGTGCTTAAGAAATAGTAGTGTACTTCGTAAATATCATTTCAGAGCGAGAGTAAGAGATGAGGGAGGAGCACTTAAATTAGTAAAGGAGTTTTGCTGTTTGGGGAGCAAAATAACTGATGATGGTCGAAGTAAAGAGGATATAAAATGTAGACTGGCAATGGCAAGGAAAGCGTTTCTGAAGAAGAGAAATTTGTTTACATCGAGTATTGATTTAAGTGTCAGGAAGTCGTTTCTGAAAGCATTTGTATGGAGTGTAGCCATGTATGGAAGTGAAACATGGACGATAAATAGTTTGGACAAGAAGAGAATAGAAGCTTTCGAAATGTGGTGCTACAGAAGGATGCTGAAGATTAGATGGGTAGATCACATAACTAATGAGGAGGTATTGAATAGAATTGGGGAGAAGAGGAGTTTGTGGCACAACTTGACTAGAAGAAGGGATCGGTTGGTAGGACATGTTCTGAGGCATCAGGGGATCACAAATTTAGCATTGGAGGGCAGTGTGGAGGGTAAAAATCGTAGAGGGAGACCAAGAGCTGAATTTACTAAGCAGATGCAGAAGGATGTAGGTTGCAGTAGGTGTTGGGAGATGAAGAAGCTTGCACAGGATAGAGTAGCTTGGAGAGCTGCATCAAACCAGTCTCAGGACTGAAGACCACAACAACATCGTACTGCATTTCAAAAGCATTTATTTTCATCTGATTTTTGTCTATTTTAAAAATCCTATTAAATACGTAAGTTCTTTAGGCGAAGAGCAGTTTTATTCTCTGCTGGTCCGCCCCTTCGAGGGAAATCGAAATAACTACAACGAGTTAAAGAAAAATATCGAAGATAAGAAAAGAAAAAAACAGACTGCGGGTGGACACACATTCGACTGATTGTGAGGCGACAGACTTTCATTCAAATTAACGAAACTAGAACTCCCGACCAAAGCAGTCGACTAATCGAGACGCAAGTAACAGGACGAATATGTGAGGTACACTTCAGAGACATTTTGTTCTGTGTAATGCCTGTTAATTACCTACATTTAATTCCCACCACCATCTGTTCAAATACAGGTATATGTAAACTGGCAGAATACGGTACTGCGGTTGACAACACCTATAATAGACAACAGGCGTCGGTCACAGTTGTTAGATCGGTTATTGCAGCTACAATGGCAGGTTGTCAAGATTTAAGTGAATTTGAACGTGGTGTTATAGTAGGCACACGAGGGATGGGACACAGTATCTCTGAGGTAGGAATGATGTGGGGATTTTCACGTGCGAGCAATTCACGAGTGCACTGCAAATATCAGGAATCCGGTAAAACATCAAATCTCCGACATCACTGCAGCCGGAACAAGATCCTGCAAGAACGAGACAAACGACGACTGAAAATAATCGTTCAACGTGACAGAAGTGCAACCCTTCCGCAAATTGCTGCAGATTTCAATGCTGGGCCAGAAACAAGTGTCAGCGTGTGAACCATTCAACGAAACATCATCGATATGGCTTTCTGAGACGAAGGCATACTTCTGTACCGTCGATGACTGCACGACACAAAGTTGTGACATTGAACTGTTGATGACTGGAAACTGGTCGGACGAGTCTCGTTTCAAATTGTATCCATCGGACGGGCGTGTGCGGGTATGGAGACAACCTCAAGAATCCATGGACCCTGCATGTCAGCGGGGAACTGTTGAAGCTGGTGAAGGGTCCGTAATGGTGTTGGGAGTGTGTAGCTGGAGTGATATGGGACCCCTGATACACGTAGATACGACTCTGACAGGTAACACATGCGTAAGCATCCTGTCTGATAACCTGCATCCGTTCATGTCCATTGTGCATTTCGACGGACTTGGGCTATTCCAGCAGGACAATGCGACACCCCATACGTCCAGAACTGCAAGATAGTGGCTCCAGGAACACTCTTCTGAGTTTCAACACTTCCGTTGGCTACCAAACTCCCTAGACATGAACATTATTGAACATGTCTGGGATGTCTTGGAACGTGCTGTTCAGAAGAGATATCCACCCTCTCGTACTCTTACGGATTTATGAACAGCCCTGTAGGATTCATGGAGTCAGTTCCCTCCAGCACTATTTCAGACATTAGTCGAGTCCATGCCACGTTGTGTTGGGGCACTTCTGCGTGTCCGCGGGGGCCCTACACTATATTAGGTAGGTGTACCAGTTTCTTTGGCTCTTCAGTGTATATATATATATATAGTAGACACACGAGGGATGGGACACAGCACCTCTGAGGTAGGAATGATGTGGGAATTTTCACGTGCGAGCAATTCACGAGTGCACTGCAAATATCAGGAATGCTGCCACCTGCCATCTTTGAGTAGTTATTACACGATGACGTCCAACACAGGCTGTGTTCACTGTACAGTGACTGGAGCGTGTATTCTGCGTGTATTCACTTGGGCTTCCATGAAACATGTGAAGGTAATCAAATGCACCAGCTATTAAATATGGCCGTGCTGCTGCTAGGGTCGCAGGTTCGAATCCTGTCTGGGACACGGATGTGTGTGATATCCTTAGGTTAGTTTGGTTTAAGTAGTTCTAATCTAGGGGACTGATGACCTCAGATGATAAGTCCCATAGTGCTTAGAGCCATTTGAATCATTTTTTATTGAAATGTGAACATTATTGTGGACCACCAGCAGTTCTACAGATTTGCTATATCCTTCCCAAAGGCAATTACATCTAGCCGCCTTTCACAATACCAGAGAGCATGGTAGCCACTCAGCCATGAGATTCGCCTAACGTGAACCGAATGAAACGCATGTGGGATGTTAGGGGGCGCCACCGTTCCGTAATTTATTTGAATTGTGTGACCTGCTTATTGACATCGGGTGAGACAGATCTCCAGAAATCTACGAATGACATGTCGAATCCACACCACGGCGACGGCTGCCATTCTACGTTCCAAGAATCGACCAAAATGTTATCAATCAGAGGTCATAACGTTTCAGGTCATTAGCGCACAACGTAAGTATAGATTCGATCGTGGCGCGCTGTTCGTTCTGCTCTTTCGACAGCGTAACATGAAAATATTTTGTCGTGGCTGTCCACGGCGTCGGTCTTCCTCGCACCACCAGTGGTAGTAAGTTTGTAGCGACCCTGTTCTGGCTATTGATGACCGGCTGGATCTTTATGGCTTTGTAGAAAATCCATCACTAAGTGTGCAAGCAGCGGGGTTATATGTGTCTTCTGCAGACGTAGCTGCAGTATGTGCCAGGCTTACCGTGGGTGTGAGGCACATACGAAACTAGCTGTGACACTTGTTCCTCGACATGTGTAACGTGTATAAGACAACGCCTCTTTGGGTCAATCCATACGACTGTTCTGTCATTGGATGAAATGGATTAAGTAAAAACATCGTGGATACTTCGTGGCATTCATGAAGGCGGAATTATTAAACATCATTTCCCGTCTAGCCATTCCTGGTTTATTAGTCTGCACTTGCTGTCAAAGACCGTTTTCACACGTGTATATTCCCGTTTGCATTTCATTTGCAGCATTTCTATACTATCTCTTTTCGTCAGCTGAGAACAGTATATCGTGCATTATCCAAGGACTTCTAATCGATCTCCCCTTTTTGCCCATTTTATTCTTAGTTGCGTTCACTAGTTTATCTCTCAAGGTTAACCATTAACCTCCTGTTATGTTTCTTACTTCTGTTCCAGTCAATATTTGTCTAATGCTCCCCCTTGTAACTTTCAACAAACTGTGCATCTTTCAGCGTATCCAGGTGAAATCTCCTTAATATCCTACTCTTCTGTAACATCTTCAGTTTTAATGTACATTTTTTAATTAGCACGAAATAGGGGAGACATTTGGTAAGCGCGTTGGTGTGACTGTCATTAAAACAAACGCGTGTTTCGTTCACGCAGTTACTGTCACCAACTTTATTCTGCGGATGACACTTTTTTTTTTAAATCTCGCCTTCACTGTGGCCATGGTGATACAACAAGGAAAATCAGAGCTCGCACATAAACATCTTACCACATGCTATTCGAATGAGGAATGGTAAAGAAATAGTCTGAAAGGGGTTCTACGTCTACATCTTTAGTCTGCAAATCACTTTAAAGTGCATTGCAGAGAGTACTTCCCACTGTAACAATTATTAAAGTTTCTTCCCATTTCATTCACATGTGGCAAGCGGTAGTCATGATTGTTGAAATGCCTCCGTGCATGCTTTAATTACTGTAAGCTTGTTCTCACGGTCCCTGCGGAATCGATATGTCTAGTCCTAGAGCCATCATTTAAAGCCGGTTCTTGGAACTTTGTAAGCAGGCTTCCTGGGGGTTGTTTACGTCTTTCTTAAAGAGCCTGGAGGTCCAATTTCTGCTCCATCTGTGTGAGACTCTGCCACCGGTCAGATAAACCTGCGACTATTCGAGTTGGCCTTCAGTATATACGTTCAATGTCCCCTCTTAGTTCTGTTTGGTACGGGTCTAACATACTTGAAAAATCGGAAATTTGTGGTAAGGTCTTATAGGACCAAATTGCTGAGGTCATCGGTCCCTAAGCTTACACACTACTAAACCTAACTTAAACTAACTTACGCTAAGGACGACACACGCACCCATGCCCCAGGGAGGATTCGAACCTCCAACGTGGGGAACCGCGCGGACCGTGACGAGGGCTCTAGACCGCGCGGTTACCCCGCGTGGCTCACGTACTTGACCTTAGGATTTGCCGCACGAGTGATTTGCAAGCAATCTCCTTTTTACTCCGCATTTCCCTAGTATTCTACCAGTAAACCCTGTGTCAAACACTTAAGGGTGAGCTAAAGAGTAATCATAGCGATGTAGCTGTACATATAGACCTAGAGGGGGAATGGCGGTTTCCTGTCGGAAATAAGTCAACAGCCAAAGCATGGGACTGAGAAAACGCATGGATTCTGACAATTGCCCACTACAAGATGTACGAAACGAGTAGACGACTGACGAAGCTGCTTCTTATTTCTGAATTCAACATAAAATATTTGGGTACAAGTTCAGCGATGTTTCTTGAGTGTTTTGGCATCAAGGGTCCGTTGTCACCGGTGGCTTGTTCCATAGCAACTATGCAATTACGATTTATTTGCTTTCTTGGTTCAAATGGCTCTGAACACTATGGGACTTAACATCTATGGTCATCAGTCCCCTATAACTTAGAACTACTTAAACCTAACTAACCTAAGGACATCACACAACACCCAGCCATCACGAGGCAGAGAAAATCCCTGACCCCGCCGGGAATCGAACCCGGAAACTCGGGCGTGGGAAGCGAGAACGCTACCGCACGACCACGAGATGCGGGCTTGCTTTCTTGCTTCAGCTTAAATTTTTCTCTGTAAAAATGCATTGACAACAGTGAGAAAGCTTCTAATACGCAATCACAAAAGCCTACAACACACAACACAGTGTAATGGAACAAGCTTCAGACAGATCTTGAAGTACTGTGGCGGGGTCTTAGTCTCTACAGAAATAGTATAGCACCGTGTTGCCGATCTTCCACTGCGTTGAATGAACCCGTACACATGATGTCTATTGGGTAAGGTTTCATCAGTAAATCTCTCCATATTCCTCTATTTCATTGTAAACCTACAACTAAAATTATCGGAAAAAGATACGCGTGGCAGAACCGGGCAGTACAGAAGACAAACTTAAACTGAAGAGAAAACTGAACATTACTGTTGTCAGTAGGAAGTACTGTGGGTGAATGGAAGAAGATTGTTTCCGAACAAGATACGCAGCGCACAGCATGGACATTAGATATTATCAGTCCAATGTCCATCCCTGGTAGCTGAGTGGTCAGCGCGACGGAATGTCACAACTACCGGCCCGTGTTCGATTCCCGGCTGGGTCGGAGATTTCCTCCGCTCAGGGACTAGGTGTTGTGTTGTCCTTATCATCACCATTTCATCCCCGTTGACATGCAAGTCACCGAAGTGGCATAAACTCGAAAGACTTGCACCAGGTGAACGGTCTACCCGACGGGA
The DNA here is from genome assembly GCF_023864345.2 of Schistocerca serialis cubense. Classification (NCBI taxonomy): domain Eukaryota; kingdom Metazoa; phylum Arthropoda; class Insecta; order Orthoptera; family Acrididae; genus Schistocerca; species Schistocerca serialis. Next base: position 851,333,823 of record NC_064641.1, on the reverse strand, counting down.
GGTCCTAGCCACACGGTATTTCCATATCAGTGCAATACAGACTGAAAGATACACTGGAGCGCCAAAGAAACTGGTATAAGCATGCATATTAAAATACAGAAATATGAGAAAGGCAGAATGCAGCGCTGCGGTCGGCAACGCCCATGTAAGACAACACTTGTGTGGCGCAGTTGTTAGATTGGTTACTGCTGCTACAATGGCGGGCTATCAAGATTTAAGTGACTGTGAACGTGGTGTTACAGTCGGCGCACGAGCGATGGGACACAGCATCTCCGAGTTTGCGATGCACTGGGGATTTTCCCGAATGAGGTTTTCACAAAAGTACTGTGAATATCAGGAATCCGGTAAAACATCAAACCTCCGACATCGCTGCGGCCGGAAAAAAAAAAAATCCTGCAGGAGCGGAACCAACGACAACTGAAGAGAATCGTTCAACGTGATAGAAGTGCAACCCTTCCGCCAGTTGCTGCAGATTTCAACGCTGGGCCATCAGTAAGGTAATAATTGGCAACCAGTGCTGTACAATCGCAACAAAGTCATGAGATGTTCAATTGTCTCTTTTATTAGAACATGTTACGCGTTTCGGGATTACACCCATCTTCAGACGTCACGAACTTCTACTCCTTCCTAACGAACCAGGCGTACAGCCTTGACAACTCAAAGAAAGTGTCGAATAACATTTGACTGCGACACACGCAGTCTTGACTCAGTTGCAGTCAAATGTTATTCAACACTTTCTTTGAGTTGTCAAGGCTGTACGCCTGGTTCGTTAGGAAGGAGTAGAAGTTTGTGATGTCTGAAGATGGGTGTAATCCCGAAACACGTAACATGTTCTAATAAAAGAGTCAATTGAACATCTCATGACTTTATTGCGATTGTACAGCATTGGTTGCCAATTATTAACATAAAAATGATCGCAGGTCTGAGACGGGACTTTATGTGCTGTATATCATCCATCAGTAAGTGTCAGCGTGCGAACCATTCAACAAATCATCATCGGTATGGGCTTTCGGAGCAGAGGTCCCACTCGTGTACCCTTGATGACTGCACGACACGAAGCCTTACGCCTCGCCCGGACCAGTCAACACCGATATTGGGCTGTTGAAGATTGGAAATATGTTCCCTGGTCGGACGAGTCTCGTTTCAGATTGTATCGAGCGGTTGGACGTGTACGCCGCGCTGTTTCGTATAGTACCGAGAAGAACCGAGTAATGGCAAGTGATGGGCCGGAACTCTGCCGCGCATGCTCCACGCCTGACCTCTCATGCATAAAACATCCGTTTAACGGATCGCACTGTTTGTCACGTCGTATGTCCTGAACAATGTGCCGGACAATGACAAAATTTTACGTGTACATGCACTCTCTGCAAAGTGTTTCGTAAATAGATTTCGTGCTAAATAAGTAACAAATTAAAGTATCATGTTGAAAGTTGTAAATTTTAAAAAATATCAACATTTTTGTAATTGTAATTTGTTCTAGGTTGAAGATGTATTAAAATGTGTGTAGTTCCATCTCTGACAAAATTAGTATTCCGTTTTAAAAAAAAAGGAACTTAATTACTCTTCCTACAAATCATAAAAAAAAATCAGTTCTCTAGTACCTGACTACGAATTTTGAAATATTCTCTAAAGTCTCCTAACAACCATACTGCCATGCTCCTGACAACGTACCTCGTCTTGCTGCTACAACTACTTGACCAGCAAGATGCTAAAATAATTCAAAAGAAATACTGCGATCCATGCAGAGTGCAACGCGTGGTCACAACCCTTGATACAAATACTGCCATAATTTTTTTTATATAAATTGAATGATCAGGAGTGTTCCGGTCAACAAGCTTTCATCGGTGTAAAACCAAAATGAAAGATATAAAAAAAAAAAAAAAAAATTTAATTTGCTATATTCAGGAAATTGATGATTTAAGCACTGACAGACTTTACACAGCCTACCCTTTTGTTCGACTGTACGATCAGCAACAACTTTCACTATTCCACAATGTCTATAAACAATAATCACGTATTTGCCCACAACGAAAATACGAATCTTACTCTCAATGTACGCATACATAAATCTGACAAAATCCATCCAGTGCGCAACCAAGCAACAACTACGTGCAGAAAAAGGCAAATTACCAAAAATGCTCAATTAATACCAAAGTCTCCTTCGGCGCCACTAGCACCATCACGGCAGTCTGCAATCTCTCATGTCGCGCCGCTTCTCTCCACCAAAGGCTGCGTCCGGCCACTTCCGACTCCTCTCAACAACTGCTCGCTCGCTACTATTCGCGATAATAATATCTCAGACTCAGAGTTTGTGCGTGCACGCCACAGCACAATCAGTGGCCAACTTTCCAAAGAAATATTAACGTCCAACTTTTAATGCCTGATACTGAAGTTCACCGCATGAACAGCGGAAACGTGTCGTTAACAAAATCCTGTTTCCTTTTTTTGGAGCGGGGAGGGGGGGGGGGGGGGGAGGAGTGGGAAGAGGGGGTTGTCAGAGAAGTTTTGAAAAGGCTTAAAGTAATGTGAGAGTCCTGCAAGTCACTAGGAGCCCTCTGTCTCAAATACGGGATGAACGTGTTTGTGTAATTTGCACACTGTCAGTTACGATGCCTCAAAACACATACACAGAACTTTAATACCCGACTTATTGTGTTAAACCAATATTATACTAAGTAGATTACGAGAGCATACTACATTTTTAAATTCGGTCAGTGATTATACGAAATACTGAAAATCAAACTTTTTTTAATAAATTTGGACAACATTGTCCGTGGAGCGCAGCGGTCAGGTGCTAATTCTGATTAAAGCAACAGTCGAGATAGCAATTACATTTTTTTATTATGGTTTCGGCTAGTGTTAAAGCCATCCTCAGATTTTTTTGGCTCCCTATGGCCAGTGCTGGCGGCTCCTCTGTTTTACATCTACATTTATGATCCGCAGGCCACCCAACGGAGTGTGGACGAGGGCACTTTACGTGCCACTGTCATTACCTCCCTTTCTTGTTCCAGTCGCGTATGGTTCGCGGGAAGAACGAAGGCCGGAAAGCCTCCGTGCGCGCTCGAATCTCTCTAATTTTATATTCGTGATCTCCTCGGAAAGTATAAGTAGGGGGAAGCAATATTTTCGATACCTCATCCAGAAACGCACCCTCTCGAAACCTGGGCAGCAAGCTACAGCGCGATGCAGAGCGCCTCTCTTGCAGAGTCTGCCACCAGAGTTTGCTAAACATCTCCGTAAGGCTATCACGCTTACCAAATAACCCTGTGACGAAACGTGCCGCTCTTCTTAGGATCTTCTCTATCTCCTCCGTCAACCCGACCTGGCACGGATTCCACACTGATGAGCAATACTCCAGTATAGGTCAAACAAGTGTTTTGTAAGCCACCTCCTTTGTTGATGGACTACATTTTCTAAGGACTCTCCTAATGAACCGCAACCTGGCACCCGCCTTACCAACAATTAATTTTATATGATCATTCCACTTCATATCGTTCCGTATGCATACTCCCAGACATTTTACAGAAGTAACTGCTACCAGTGTTTGTTCCTTCTTTCCATGTATTCGCAATACATTACATTTGTCTATGTTAAGGGTCAGTTTCCACTCCCTGCACCAAGCGTCTATCCGCTGCAGATCTTCCTGCACTTCGCTGAAATTTTCTAATGCTGCAACTTCTTTGTATACTACAGCATCATCCGCGAAAAGCCGCATGGAACTTCCAACACTATCTACAAGCCATTTATATATATATTGTGAAAAGCAATGGTCCCATAACACTCCCCTGTGGCACCCCAGAGGTTACTTTAACGTCTGTAGACGCCTCTCCGTTGAGAACAACATGCTGTGTTCTGTTTACTAAAAACTCTTCAATCCAGCCACAAAGCTGGTCTGATATTCCGTAGGCTCTTACTTTGTTTATCAGGCGACAGTGCGGAACAGTATCGAACGCCTTCCGGAAGTCAAGGAAAATGGCATCTACCTCGGAGCCTGTATCTAATATTTTCTGGGTCTCATGAACTAATAAAGCGAGTTGGGTCTCACACGATCGCTGTTTCCGGAATCCATGTTGATTTCTACAGAGTAGATTCTGGGTTTCCAGAAATGTCATGATACGCGAGCAAAAAACATGTTCTACAATTCTACAACAGGCCGATGTCGGAGATATAGGCCTATAGTTTTGCGCATCTGCTCGATGACCCTTCTTGAAAACTGGAACTACCTGTGCTCTTTTCCAAATATTTGGAACCTTCCGTTCCTCTAGAGACTTGCGGTACACGGCTGTTTGAAGGGGGGCAAGTTCTTTCGCGTACTCTGTGTAGAATCGAATTGGTATCCCGTCAGGTCCAGTGGACTTTCCTCTGTTGAGCGATTTCAGTTGCTTTTCTATTCCTTGGACACTTATTTCGATGTCAGCCATTTTTTCGTTCGTGCAAGGAACGCTGACGATGGCTTTAACATAAGCCGAAACCGATCATAATAAACAAATGTTATTGCGATTTCGACTGTTGTTTTTGTCAAATTATTTTTGCCGTTCGCAGTTAGACACGCGCCCTCCAGGTTGGAATGGGTGGCCGGTTGACCGTTTTAAATTCGTCGCGACTACCTCACCTCATGCATGTGAAGTAATACGGTGCCATCACTGTTATTCCTCATACTGTGTGCCCAGATCGCCAGCGTCTCCCTTTTTCCTGCACCTCTGGCGAGGATCCGGCAAACTGCGGACATGGGGTTATTCCAGCCAGCTGCTGCCCCGCGGCTCGACCTTCAGAATGAGCGCTGTTTAGCTTCGCGTCTGCTTTTAGACTTCCGCGTGAGTGACTCCCGACACAGAGCAGCTCCCTGCTCCCGGACTCTGCAGCCAGAATTTCCGCCTTCAAGAAGCGCGGCCAGAAATCAGCTGTTTACTCCAAATCGGCCTTCTTCTACCCACCCATACACCCTTCTGTCCCAACCGCTTGAGCTTCTGAGAGCTTCTATTACCTCAAAAGTTTGCTCCCATCATTTAGTTCCGGTATGATGAACGCAGCGGAATTATGAGGAGAGTTTGAAGAGATTGTAAGACGTGGTCTGGAGAACTATGTGACTAGTAAGTGGGTTAAAGATGGAAAAGACACACCGTTGTTTAATAAACGGTCCCTGACTTCAGCCGTCGCACGGACGCCAAAATGGAAAATATTGAAATAAACGATATCGGAATTGAAAAACAACTGCTATCACTTAGTAGCGGAAAAGCATCCGGACCAGACGAGATACCCTTAAGATTCTACAGTGATTATGCTAAAGAACTTGCCCCCTTTCTATCAGCAATTTATCGTAGATCGCTGGAAGAACGTAAAGTACCTAGCGACTGGAAGAAAGCGCAGGTCGTTCCCATTTTCAAGAAGGGTCATAAATCAGATGCGAATAATTATAGGCCTATTTCGCTTACGTCAATCTGTTGTAGAATAATGGAACATGTTTTGTGTTCTCGTATTATGACGTTCTTAGATAATACAAATCTCCTTCATCATAACCAACATGGATTCCGCAAACAGAGATCATGTGAAACTCAGCTCGCCCTATTTGCCCAAGAAATTCACAGTGCCGTAGACACTGGCGAGCAGATTGATGCCGTATTCCTGGACTTCAGGAAGGGATTTGATACGGTTCCGCACTTACGTTTAGTGAAAAAAATACGAGCTTACTGAATATCGGACCAGGTTTGTGATTGGATTCAGGATTTCCTAGAAGAAAGAACACAACATGTCATTCTTAACGGTTCAAAATCTGCAGATGTAGAGGTAATTTCGGGAGTACCGCAGGGAAGCGTGATAGGACCTTTATTGTTTACAATATACATAAATGACTTAGTTGACAACATCGGTAGCTCCGTGAGGCTATTTGCAGATGACACGGTTGTCTACAAGAAAGTAGCAACATCAGAAGACTCGTACGTACTCCAGGAGGACCTGCAGAGGATTAATGCATGGTGCGACAGCTGGCAGCTTTCCCTAAACGTAGATAAACGTAATATAATGCGCATACATAGGGGCAGAAATCCATTCCAGTACGATTATGCCATAGGTGGTAAATCATTGGAAGCGGTAACGACCGTAAAATACTTAGGAGTTACTATCCGGAGCGATCTGAAGTGGAATGATCACATAAAACAAATAGTGGGAAAAGCGGGCGCCAGGTTGAGATTCATAGGAAGAATTCTAAGAAAATGTGACTCATCGACGAAGGAAGTAGCTTACAAAACGCTTGTTCGTCCGATTCTTGAGTATTGCTCATCAGTATGGGACCCTTACCAGGTTGGATTAATAGAAGAGATAGACATGATCCAGCGAAAAGCAGCGCGATTCGTCATGGGGACATTTAGTCAGCGCGAGAGCGTTACGGAGATGCTGAACAAGCTCCAGTGGCGGACACTTCAAGAAAGGCGTTACGCAATACGGAGAGGTTTATTATCGAAATTACGAGAGAGCACATTCCGGGAAGAGATGGGCAACATAGTACTACCGCCCACATATATCTCGCGTAATGATCACAACGAAAAGATCCGAGAAATTAGAGAAAATACGGAGACTTACAAGCAGTCGTTCTTCCCACGCACAATTCGTGAATGGAACAGGGAAGGGGGGATCAGATAGTGGTACAATAAGTACCCTCCGCCACACACCGTAAGGTGGCTCGCGGAGTATAGATGTAGATGTAGATGTAGAAATTCGGGTAGTGCTGAGAAAGCAAAGGCTGTTCCACTCTTGGTTCAAAAGAGAACGGTCAAATGACGACAGGTAATCGTTAGTGGAGATTATTGCATCCGTAGAAAGATCGATGCGTGAAGCATATACGAGGGTAATCCCAAAAGTAAGGTATCCTCCAATTTTTTCGTAAGTACGTAGACCTGTTTATTTCTACAATGGTTTACATCAGTTTACAGCTTGAACATTTATTTTTCGACACGATCACCATTTCTGTCGATGAATTTTTGTAGACGCTGTGGCAGTTTTTGAGTGCCCATGTCATACCAGCTCGCCGCCATGCTGTTCAGAAAGTTATGAACCACTTCTTTCACCTCGTCGTCCGAGCTGAATCGCTGGGATCACAATTAACGATGACAGCTACTGTCAGACTCTGACAGAACCGGAGACGAGGAATGTTGAGCAAGGGCGTACACATTCTCCATGACAATGCTCGCCCACACATCTCTCGGCAAACCATTGATCTCCTGCAACAGTTTCATTGGAACAAAATCACCCACCCACCCTATAGTCCTGACTTGGCGCCCAGTAACTATCACCTGTTCCCTAGGTTAAAAGAACATTTGGCCGGAAAGCGATTCAGCTCCCACGACGAGGTGAAAGGAGAGGTTCATAAGTTTCTGAACAGCATGGCGGTGAGCTGATATGACATGGACATACAAAAAAAAAAAAAACCACAGTGTTTACAAAAATGCATGAACAGAAATGGTGATTATGTAAAAAAGAGCTAAATATTCTAGCTGTAAACTGATGTAAACCATGGTAGAAATAAACAGGTCTATGTACCTGTAGAAAAATAGGAGACCTTACTTTTGGGATTACCCTCGTAGCAAATACCGCTGTCATACTTTACCAAAAGATCAGTGCTTGGAACTCGAGAAAATACTCGTATGTCTAAGGTATGTAAGGTATCCAATCACTCGTTGACCATTGTGGTATGGTTGTATAGGTGTACAAATTAGCTTTATATCTGATCTACATCTACATCTACATAGATACTCCGCAAGCCACTGTACGGTGCGTGGTGGAGGGTACGCTGTATCACTACTAGTCATTTCCATTCCTGTTTGTAAGGGGTCCGTAGGCCCTTACTATAAATTTGCACTCGGCACAGGTCGATAGGGCGAACAATCGATTGTGTCGTGTTGCGAGAGCGAGTGTGGAGTTGAGCCAGTAACATGTTGCGGATAGAGGTGTGTGGAGGTCTTTGTTGAAATACAAGGCTTTAACGGAGAAGGGAGTCGCCATCGCCGTGGTTAGACCTCTTTGTACTAGAATAATACCGGGAAGGTGAAGAAGTATCATTACGAAAGTGATCAGTGACATTTCTAGGGCCGATATTTGGTTTCGCGTCTACCGCGCCGGCATCACCGAAGAAGCCTGTGCTGAGATTAGCCGTAATTAGATATGTATGACGAAGGCAGTGGCTGTCTCCTTTTTTGTGTTTTTGAGAAGAATATAGGTTCGTAATTAGTGAAACTGTGTTGGTGTTTTTCTTGTTACTAGACAGTTCATTATTACAGTATTGAACAGGACGAATTGGAAAGTAACAACTTTCGTAGCAGTCAATTCCGATTACCAGCCCCATTAGGTACACGGTCATATTAACAATAAATATTGGGCTGCTATTCTATCAGATCGGGACGGGATAATGAACGGAGGTGTTACATGTTCCACTCGCAAATGGAGCGAGGGAAAAGCAACTGTCTGTATGTATGTCTCAGTATGAGCACTGTTTTCTTGTATCTTATCTTCATGATCGCAGCGTATGGTGGTGGCGGTAGAATCGTTGGGCAGTCAGCTTCAAATATCTATTCTCTAAATTTTCTCAACAGTATTTCTCGAAAAGAACATCGCCCTCCCTTCAGAGATTCCCATTTAAGTTTCCAAAGCACCTCCGTAACACTTACGTGTTTTCCAACCTACCGGCAACAAATCTAGCACCCTGCCGCTGAATTGCTTCGATGTCTTCCTTCAATCCCAGCTGGTACTGATCCGAGCAGCACCTCTACATCTACATCTAAGTGATTACTCTGCTATTCACAATAAAGTGTCTGGCAGACGGTTCAGTGAACCACCTTCAAGCTGTCTCTCTACGTTTCCACTATCTACATCTACATCTACATCCATAATCCGCAAGCCACCTGACGGTGTGTGGCGGAGAGTACCTTGAGTACCTTTATCGGTTCTCCCTTCTATTCCAGTCTCGTATTGTTCGTGGAAAGAAGGATTGTCGGTATGCCTCTGTGTGGGCTCTAATCTCTTTGATTTTATCCTCATGGTCTCTTCGCGAGATATACGTAGGAGGGAGCAATATACTGCTTGACTCCTCGGTTAAGGTATGTTCTCGAAACTTCAACAAAACACGCGGGAAAAACGAGCACTTTAATTTTTCTGTGCGAGCCCTGATTTCTCTTATTTTTTCCAGAAAAGAAGGAGGCATTTCTGTCCCATGCGGCCATACCACAAACGTATCATCTACACATCTCCAAAAACATTTGGGTTTCAAAACCGTCGTCTGGTGCTTTGCCCTCGAAATCTTCCATAAAAAGATTAGCTACTATGGGAGACATAGGGCTACCCGTAGCAACACCGTTAGTCTGCTCAAAATACTGGTCGTTGAATAAAGCTTCCTCCTTTTCTGGAACATCTGAACTCCCTCCATCCAAGCATCTGTTTCACCATGGAGGCCGAGAAAGATTGTGAGCTCCCGTTTCTGGATGTTTTGGTTTGTAGAAAAGGAGACGGCTGCTTGGGTCACAGTGTGTTCCGGAAGCCTAAGCAAACAGACTTGTATTTACAAGCTACGAGCTGTCATCATCCCTCACAACACAGCGGTGTATTACGGACGCTAGTGCCTAGGGATAGAGCCATCAAAGATCAGGACAGCTTATCGGCAGAGCTTAGCCATCTCCGCTCTGTTTGCCCAGAACGGGTACTCCGAGAAGCAGATCCGGAATGCATTTCGACCAGCAAGCTCCAAACCTCAAGAACAGCCTGAAGAAGCAGAGAACACCACGGGGTTTGTTTCTCTACCGTATGTCAGTGGCGTGTCTTTTAAGATGGACAGAATTTTCAAGAAATACGGGATTAAATGTGTTTTCCGGCCTGCAGCACGAGTGCAACCAATGCTGGGCTCTGTTAAAGACAACCTCGGCCTGAGGAGACCAGGAATATATAAAATCCCGTGCCACTGTGGGATGTCTTATGTTGGCCAGACGTGTCGTACGGTTAAAGACAGATGCGGCGAACATAAACGTAACACGAGGTTGGGTCAGCCAGAGAAATCTGCGGTTGCTGAACACTGCCTTGACACGGGACACGGCATGAACTATGAAGAAACCAAGAACCTCTCGTATGCTTCCACATACTGGGACTCCATCATCAAAGAGGCGGTCGAAATACGTATAAGCAGTGACCTAATAAACAGAGACACAGGGTTTCACCTGAGCAAAGCCTGGGAGCCAGCCTTGGCAGCACTAAGGAATCGTCAGCCGGAGATTAGCAACTGCACAGAGTCAACGCAGATGGGAAACCTTAGCGCAGATGCTTAAATCGCGCGCCAACACCTCGCGCGCGCGATCGGGGTCCGTTGCTCCCGGCCGTATTTTGCCGCGCCGCGGCGCGCTTCCGCAGACCGCGACCCGTTTCTCCAGCTGTGGGCTCTGGTATTCGACGCCGTCTACGATTGGTCTTCGATGACGTTATGCTCCCGCTGGCGCCTGCGCTGTCCTAGAAAGCCAACATATAAATTGGCGAGCTTCTCAGCGACGCGACAGTAGCACCTGAAGATGGCGGGCAGTTGTCTCGTTGAAATGTTGTGCGGTTTTTATAATATTATCCGGCATAATCCCCGGGAACCTATGAAGTATATCCGTTATCTCTACACACCGAATACACACAACATCCTAAACAATGTATGCCAGCATACTGCTGTTTCTGGATAGTTGAAATATCCGACCAATGCTCCTCTCAGTTTTGTAAAGAATTTCAAATCATTTCCGTCTGCTCTTTGTAACGGGACATCCTCTTCTACCATCACTTTTTCGCCACAGTAGTTGTCGATACCAGTATTATTCTTCGTATTTTAGACAGGTCGGTATTATCTCAACATCTTATATGAACACTTTCTTGTAAGTTTATACACAGTATGTTATATTACAACCTAAAATTTGTGAGAATGAATAACTTTATTGAGAATGTTGTGACCGATAAGTGCTAGTTCTGAATGTACAGTTAAAATTATTTTTTTAGAAACATTTGAAATTTCGAATTGTTTGGCACACTTAAAATTTCTATTATTAATTACGCAATCTAGTACTGTTTATTATGTTTATTGCTGGATTCAATTATGGAAACTGATAGAAATTCATTTGTCAAGAAAAATTGTAAGCCATTTGGAATATTTTTATCTCCGCTGAGTGAGACAGAAGTAAGCATGCGTCTGATGTGATCGGACGTATTTTCGTATTTTGTGCTAAGACTCTAATTTCGGCTTCGTTAATGTAAAAATCAAAAGACTGTATGATATACTAAAATGTGACAAAATATATTAATGTAACAACAAAAATTCTGCAAGAATAATCTTCAAATTTATTTAGATTAGTTCAAGCATGAGGACCTAAAACGTGAGAATTTCAGCTTCAAGAATCAGATCCCTGGACAAGAACGGGAGCCAACTGTACGTGAAGAGATAAATAACTAGAAAGTTTCTTGTAATCTTCGCTTCTCTCAAATCTTCATAAAACGCTATTGTTGACAATAGCTGCAAGTAGGAAGGAGAGGGTAGATTACAAATTCCTCTCTACAATAACTGTTTTTAATTGTTTTATCCATCTGTAATACCAGATTTCAAGCGTTTCCTGTTTATTTTTCCCGTCTTGATACCGTTCACTTTTCACGTCTGTTCAAAATGGTTCAAATGGCTCTGAGCACTATGGGACTCAACTGCTGTGGTCATCAGTCCCCTCGAACTTAGAACTACTTAAACCTAACTAACCTAAGGACATCACACACATCCATGCCCGAGGCAGGATTCGAACCTGCGACCATAGCAGTCCCACGGTTCCTGACTGCGCGCCTAGAACCGCGAGACCACCGCGGCCGGCTTCACGTCTGTACAGCGTTGTGTTCTGGTTGTGGTGAAACGTCTGTTAGCAGAAATTTCGATGAGAACTTTTTTTTACCTCATAATGTCTGCCTTGCGCCATCCATTTTATATGACCTTAAAATTAACCCTCTAACGGTAAAGTGAAGTTTCCTGTCATAAACGGTAAGGTGGGGTTGGACCATACCCCACCCTCCAAATATCGATTTTTCGGGGTAAAAAAAATTAATAATGGGAAAATGTTTTGTTATCAATTAAACACATATAATATTTTTTATAACAACAAGTTTTTTATTTTTATAGTCAATAAGTAAGAATATAAAGTACTTTGGAAAAAAATAGGAACTTGATTACAGAAAATACCTTAATAGAAATTATCTCTATAAAATTATTAAAAACATAGTAAAAATCAATATATTCAGTCATCACCTAGGAACTTGAGTGCTTTAGAAATTCTAAAGATAGGAGCTAAATGAGACGCATCTCTTACTAATTGTAGAAAATAATTATAGTGTCAGCAGTTTCGAAATATAAAGTTCTCAATAATAAATGTGTTTGTACACATAATGTAATAGAAACAAATAATAAATGTATAATGTTATCCTGGAAACGATCACATACAGCCCTGTAAATACATATTCGGCACAATTTATCACATCTCAGTTTCTTTACAGCCAGGGCATATAATAACTTTATGCTCCCCACATATAGAACGATTACACTTACTACAAAAAGCTTTCCCCTTCCTATCTTTTGATGTGTCACAAAAATCACATCTTCTTTTCTTTAGTGGCTGTGCTTCGGTAGACTTGTCTAATGGGGAAGATGTGTGTTATTCAACCTCTTTTCCATAAGAGGTTTTGTCACAGAGAGCGCAAGATTTTTGAGAAATGATATTCTCGCGTCATTTGAAAAGCTGTCCATTTTGCTATTGATTTTGTAAATGATAAAACTATTTATAGCAGCGATGTCTAAAATAGCATAAAAGTAACGCATGGGCCATCTTCTCGATTTTCTTTTTGTGGTCCTGCTGTGGCAAAGCATATCTGATACATCGACCACTCCTTTAGTTAGATTGTAGAACTCCACAATTTCAGGCTTATTTGATTTTTCATTTATCTCTCCAGACAAGTGCATAGACGATATCAGTAAAACTTTTTTATTTTTCTTTGGGTTAAATGACACCAAAGTTTTGTCGTCCTGATACATAAATGTTGAAGAGCCTACTGGAGCGTAAAGCAGCATTGATGGTGGTATTTGCGGTTTGTTCGTCCTCAATGTACCTACAAACGTGAGTTTCTTTTGGAGGAGGGCGTCAGTCACCTCCAGTGAGGAGAACCAATTTTCCGCTATAATGTTTCTATTAGAACCCCTGATAGATTCCGTCAGGCGCAAAACATACTGGGCAGGTAAAGGCAAATCTCCAGGTCTCTTCTTTATTCTGTTGTCCTTGCCAGTGTATGGAATGCTACGCGAAAAATAGAATGTCCTTGCATCGCATAGTGACATTATTTTCAACCCATGTTTGTCGGGTTTCTACATCTACATCTACATACATACTCCGCAATCCACCATACGGTGCGTGGCGGAGGGTACCTCGTACCACAACTATCATCTTCTCTCCCTGTTCCACTACCAAACAGAACGAGGGAAAAATGACTGCCTATATGCCTCTGTACGAGCACTAATCTCTGATATCTTATCTTTGTGGTCTTTCCGTGAAATGTAAGTTGGTGGCAGTAAAATTGTACTGCAGTCAGCCTCAAATGCTGGTTCTCTAAATTTCCTCAGTAGCGATTCACGAAAAGAACGCCTCCTTTCCTCTAGAGACTCCCACCCGAGTTCCTGAAGCATTTCCGTAACACTCGCGTGATGATCAAACCTACTAGTAACAAATCTAGCAGCCCGCCTCTGAATTGCTTCTATGTCCTCTCTCAAACCGACCTGATAGGGATCCCAAACGCTCGAGCAGTACTCAAGAATAGGTTGTATTAGTGTTTTATAAGACGTCTCCTTTACAGATGAACCACATCTTCCCAAAATTCTACCAATGTATCGAAGACGACTATCCGCCTTCCCCACAACTGCCATTACATGCTTGTCCCACTTCATATCGCTCTGCAATGTTACGCCCAAATATTTAATCGACGTGACTGTGTCAAGCGCTACACTACTAATGGAGTATTCAAACATTACAGGATTCTTTTTCCTCTTCATCTGCATTAATTTATATTTATCTATATTTAGAGTGAAAGGTGGCTACACTGAGTCACAGCGCCAGAGATTACGCCAAAGAGTTTTATTCCGCCGCCTTCACTGGCAGTGTTTGTTGAGATGTTGCAGTAGTGTGTCGTAGTTGAGAAGTTGCGGTAGTGAGTGCTTGTTCAGAAGTTGTAGTATTGTTTTGATGGGCTAGACACCAGATGTTGTTGGATTGGGGATGCTGTAATGAAAAGAGTGTACTTTTTGTAGTGACGTAACAAGACTGTTACGCCACACGGTAGTAGCCGATTGAAAGGCACGCATACACACACGCCGACTGGCGTCAATTCTCGAACCGGATAACTATTGAATGGTAGCAAGAAAAGTACATAGCTGCTTCATACTTAACTTTTATTATGTGATGAATACAGCGTTCTTCTTGAGACATTTATACTATAACTCTCAAAGTAGGTAAGGCTAATGGCGCCTTGCTAGGTCGGAGCCATGGACTTAGCAGAAGGCTATTCTAACTGTCTCTCGGCAAATGAGAGGAAGGCTTCGTCCGTATTGTCGCTAGCAATGTCGTCGTACAACTGGGCGAGTGCTTGTTCGTATCACGAGACCTGCCTTGTGGTGGCGCTAGGTCTGTGATCACACAGTGGCGACACGGGGGTCCGACATGTACTAAATGGACCGCGGGCGATTTAAACTACCACCTAGCAAGTGTGGTGTCTGGCGGTGACACCACACTTTTCGTCAATATATATGAAGGTAAAAAATTCCTTTTTTTCCATTATTTCAATGTCTTAAACAATAATGCCTCTTGGTCACAGGTTCAGTCAACAAAGCATCTGGCTCGTGTTCTTGTATTAGACTGTATTTCTGGTTTCTATGTGCAATTATAGTATTTCTGTTTATTTTTTTTAATTAGTTCAGTATAAATGGTATTTAAAATATCTTGTCTTATTGAGGAAGAACCGTGCCAGAACAGTTACACTTGTGCTTTGGTTTCGTAGGTTTTATAGTTGCTGGGGACTTAATTAATTAATTGTGTTAACGGAAATTTTCTTTTCATTCTTTGTTGTTATTCTATGCAGTCAGATTGCGGAGTAATACTAGTCAGGGCCAACCATTGACGAGACTTCGTAGCCGGACATACAGCGACTAAAAATTAAAAGCATTTGCATTTTTCCTAATTAAGCCCCCATGTACGTGGCGTCCGCTGCTTCGGATCGTCCCTTGGAATTCTTCTGATTGTAAAAATAGCAGACAGTAGTATTGTTGTAGTAATTTGTAGGTTAGTGATTGTAGTCTATATTGCATGTGTAGATTTGGTAATGAACATTTGTAGTTGTCTTGTCTTTCTTCTAATGGTATTTTGCAAAATTTAATTTTTGATGTCTTGTATACGCGTTTGACAATTTTGTGCAATTATGAAGATTTTAATTGTTCGTTAGATGTGTTTGTCGGGAAACATTTCGTGTGAATGTTATTGTTGGTGATAAAGTGTTATATTGTGTGTAATTTTCGTATAGTGACGAGTTTTGTATGTTTTGTAAATGATTACGCGATCGATGAAAAATGCAAAAATGATGAATAGTGAGAATGACGAAATTGTTAACATGGCGAACTCGCCAACACAGGAGTACAGTATGATGAATAATGAAGTTGAAAACAATTTAATAAGTCGGGAAAATAGTCCGGAACCATTTCAAAACTTTTCACAATCAAAAAATTTTCAGAATACGAGATTAACGACAGAAGATTCTGGAATAGTATCGAACACAGATAGCTTTACAGCTTTGACGGAAGAAGTTGGTTTTGCGGGAAATGTTAGGGGTGAAAAGAATTTCGAACCAGTTAATATGGAGCAGTTGATGAGTGCAATATTTAATTTGGGATCTGAATTAAAAATAGTGGGATCACAGTTACGATCTGAAATTAAAACTGATATGGGAACAATGGAAACACGGTTGGACTCACTGGGATCACACATAGGAACAATTAAAACAGAGATAGGAACTATTAAAACCGAGATGGAAACAATGGAAACAAAGTTAGGCTCACGAACAGGGACATGTTTCAAAAACATGAAAGATGAATCAAAGAAAGAAATTAGAGAAGAAGTACAACCGATTTTGAATGCTCACAATAGTAGTTTAATTTCAATAGAAATCAGACAAAAGGAACAGGATAGAGAACAGAGAGAAAGAGATCGCGTGATAGTACAAAAATTTTCAGAGTTAAATTTACAACGTGCACATGATACTGAAGAAATATTTGAAACAATCGAGGAATCCATACCGAATAAAAGAATAAATAACCTAACACAACAGTATGAACAGTTAACTACTAAATGTGTCAATACCGAAACCCGAGTCGCGACACTTACGGAAGACGTATATAAACAAGAAGAACAGATAGGTGACTTATCGGAAAGGGTTGAGGAGATTTCAGATAAATTGATAAGTCTTAGTCTAAATGGGGACAGTGATGCAGATGATACAGCTCCATTGCCATTTGCAGAAACCGAAGAGTACCAGAGCATAAATAAACATGTTGAAAATCGGGGAAAATTTAATGAACGCGTTAAAAAGGAATTTGAGGCATTACGAAAGCAAGTCAAACAAATTGAAGACGAATTGGTAGGAAAAGACAGCAGAAGAAATTTAGAATCACAGATAGCAGTGGGTCTTGAAGAAAATAATTTGTTTTATTTACGGGATGCAACAAGAGAGCGCCAGGCGCGCGAACTTGACAATAATCGACATTCGGACTGGGACAGACGCGGTAGGTCTTTGTCGCCACGAGGCGAAAACTTTGACTATAAACACTTTTTGACTGTTCGGAAATTTAAGATCTTTTGCAATTCGAAGAATAACATACATCCATGTTCATGGTTAGATCAATTTATGTACGCACTTCCACCAAATTGGCCACTAAGTCACAAATTGGAATTTATGTGCAGCTATTAAAGTCCTCAGGGGATTAGCTACACTAAGTGAATATGTGCCGTAGCGTTCACAGGGCCCCGAGATGTAGTGGTGCCATTTCCCTTTTAGTTTTCTGCACCGCTGCCTACTCTTTTACTCTTCTTTGTACCTATAAAAACAACTCTTCAACTCTCAATCTATCTAGAGAATAGGTAAACAATAACCGGATTTGACTATTTTACCCAAAAGTGATTTCGGATATTACTGTTTGGAATTACTGTATCTTCTGCAGCAGTCATTCGTAGCTTAAACAAAACTGTTTATCTTCGTGACAATATTACTTCATATGTTGACGATATTCTTATTGCTAAACGTTCTTGGAGTGAGCACAACAAAATTTTGGATTCATTATTACGTATTTTTGCAAGAGTTGGCATTTCAGTGAACTTGGAAAAATCTGAATTTGGTCGTTCTCAGGTGAAATTTCTTGGTCGTATTATTTCTACGGAAGGTATTCTTCCTGATCCAGAGAAACTAGACGCTATTCGTAATTATGCTGTTCCTACCACAAAACGTGATGTTCGTAGTTTCCTTGATGTCTGTAATTTTCTTAGACGCTTTGTTAGATTGGACAATTTGGCCACACCTCGTTTATGTGAACTATCTGGAAAGAATTCTAATTGGTGTTGGGATGAGGAAGCTCAATCAGAATTTGAGCAACTTCGTGATGCTTTAGTTGCTGCTCCACTTCTTTCACATCCGGATTTATCTAAAGATTTTTGTTTGGCTACGGACTCATCATACAAAGGCCTAGGTGCACACTTATTTCAAGAGATAGAAGAAAATGGCGTTATAGTACAGAAGACTATTGCATTTGGAAGTCGTGTTCTCTCTAAATCAGAAAAGAATTATTCGATTACGGAACTTGAAGCCTTGGCTGTTGTATGGGCTTTCACAAAATTTCGGACATTTTTGTTTGGCAGACACACTAAGGTTTACACCGATCATCGAGCTCTGGAATTTCTTACGTCAACAAAATTAACTCATGGCAGATTGTCACGATGGGCGCTGTATCTACAGGAATTTGATGTTAGTATTGTTTACATACAGGGTTCTTCAAATACTATTGCTGATGCTTTATCACGTGCACCTATGGGTTTGAAACAAAGAGCTGAAGAGGACTGCAAGGAAAACAATTATTGTTTGATGTATATTCAAGGTGTTGCGTTCGCAAATTTTATTTCGTCTTCCCTCCAGGACATCGCTAAGGAGCAAAACAAGGATCCAATCTGGAAGGACATTAAGGAGAAGTGGAGAAGAAAGGAAAGCGTAGCGATTAGACAGCATTTTTTAATTCGCAATGATATTCTTTTGAAACGAAAATCGGTCGACAACTCTGTTTGGTTAGTTTGTATTCCTGATGAGTGGGTTAATAAATTGATTTGGTACACACATTTCAGTTATGCACACTTTGGTCCGAGAAAATGCTTTCATAAATTACGAGAAAATTGCTACTTCAGTAATATGGAAAAACGTATTCGATCTGTTCTTGCCAAATGCAAATTATGTCAAAAGGCTAAGCCGCCAACTATTTCTCACAGAGCACCGTTGTTTCCTATCATTCCAGCGAAATTAAAGGACATGGCTGCAGTCGATTTGTTCGGTCCAGTGGTTCGTTCTACTAATGGTTTTGCGTACATTTTGGTAGCAGTGGAATTGACATCAAAATATGTGTGTTTTACACCTTTACGCAAAGCAACAGCTCGTTCAGTATCTAACGCTTTCATCAAACATTTTCTTAAAGAAGTAGGTCATGTTGATAAGGTTATATCAGATAATGGATCACAGTTTCGCTCTAAAATTTGGCTTTGTACTCTACGGCGTCATAAGATTAAACCAATTTTCATTTCACTTTTTCACCCTCAATCTAACACTTCAGAGAGATCGATGAAGGCAATCAATAAATTGTGTCGACTTTTTTGTCATCAGAATCACAGAACTTGGGATCAGTATCTTCATATTTTTCAAAACATTCTGAATGAACTCCCTAATGATTCAACTTCTTTACCGCCGATATTGATATTAAAATATAAAGCACCGACAAATCTCATTTCCGAAATCGTTCCTTTTCCACCTACACGGAAACTGCGGCATTCTGAAGTTGTCAACCTGGCTCTACAAAATATTGCGTCTGCGGCTGCTAGAAGAGAGAAATCAGCGAAACGTCCTGGTCGTTTAAAAATCTTGTCAGTTGGTCAAAAGGTGTTAATTAAGTCTCACCGTTTGTCTCACAAAGGAAAGGGCTTGTGTAGCAAATTTTTTCTGCTTTATAATGGTCCATATAGAATTTGCAAAATTATTCATGTCGAAGTAGAAACTCTTAAATCTCGGCGCTCTAAGGGAATACGTCATATATCTAACGCTAAAATTTTTGTGGAATGACATACTTTTGAGAAACTAACAGCTATACGTAAACACGTAGAGAATACAAGGATACCGCGCCGTGTTCTGGTGGCGGCATATACTCAAAGCAACAGTCAAGTCTGCGCGCCGCACAAGGCAGTCGTTGACCGCAAACAATTACTTCCTACGTCACGTGTACTTATAGCTGATCGAGCGCTCAGTGCGAATGCACTGACAGCCGTAAACAAATACACAGTCTAATTTCTCTGATTAAATTCAGTATAAAGCTATAGTGACTTGATAAATTATGTTATTAACGTTCAGTATTTTTCAGGATACAGTTGTATAAAATATTTAAGAACTTCAGGTAAATTCTGTGTGTGTCCCACGTTAAGAAGACTTGCTATCGAGAAATTTTCAGGAAGAATGTAATTTCGAAGAAGAAAGTAATAGACTAAAAAGGTAACTATTAATTGAGTTTATTTTTCAGGAAACATATTTCCACTTAGGTACGTACTTTAGACGTAATTTGCTGCTCGCGATTACGTGATTCATACTTTGTGCTAAATTTCATGTTCTATGAATTTACTTGTGAAGCGACGTGCTTGCGTACATTAACTGATTTTGACAATGATTGATTAATGAACAGGGTTGTTACTTGTGTATATTATGCATCGTTTGGCTGCACTGCTTTTTCACTGATGTCATATTTTTCTATTATGTGCCTGCTGTGCTTATTTATTTGAATTATAACTGTCACCTGATTAATTGTGATAATATGGTTATGTATGTAGGTTATACTTTGTGATGTATCTGCTTGCGCCGTCATGTTTACTTATTAAGATTACGTATGAACATTTATTTGCTTATGCTGATATGATGCTAATGACCAGTTTATTATGTAAGATATGTATTTACTGCTTTGCGTATGGATTGCATATTTACACATTTCTGTTTTGTTGTCATAACTACTCTTTAATTTGGTATATAGAAATACTGATACACTGTGTACGAACATGCAGTTTAGGTCACACTATGGTGTTAATTATAGATTGTTCGCTTGGCAGAGCCTCGTTGTAGGGATTGTGCTGCATCCACTTGTTGACATTCTGTTCTCCACTGGTATATTTACTCGCTAGTGCATGTTTTGCTTACACTCAGTGCTTCATATTTTAAGATAAGAAAATGAACTGCTATAATTCTACGAACGACATTGGTACAAGAAACTTCATTGAAGTCACATGAGCTGGAGGTTTTATGGAATCTGTATAAATTTGTGCTAATAGGAAGGAAGCTAACGACATGACATACCAACACTAGGTTTAGACCATTGACAGTTATTACACTGCATTCTTCGTGAGCAATTGAAATAGTAAGTGACACTTGACACAAGAAATACTCCACATGTTTGCTTCTGTTTTGCCATGATTCTTGAAGTGGTGTACACACTGTGAAATATTATGATTATTCACACTCCGTAATCGTACTTACTTACTGAAAGTTCTTCGAACTAAAGGCTGTTAGAGGTCATGTATGCATTTCTTTTATTTAATGATGGACAAGGTAACCAAAATGTATTTTATAATTCATAATGAGCAGAAGATTTGGTCAGATGGATTACACAGAGGTTGCGTGTTGACATTGTTTCTTTGGATTGTATGGGATGATGAATTGAAGTTTGCACTAGAATTTTATCTCTACTTGTTCGAGGAGACTGACTAGAGGAGAGAGTTGTTATGGAAGTGAAATGATATTGGCAGTAAGGTTTATATGTATCGACGTATTGAAGAGGTATTATTGAGGTATTGAGATTGTGTGAAGTTGATGATTATTGGAATTTTGGTGGACAAGAGGTAAGGTAAATGATATTGATGATAAGGTTTATATGTATCGACTTAAGAGGTATTATTGAAGTATTCAGATTATGTGATGCTGATGATTATTGGAGTTTTAGCGGATAAGAGGTAAAGTAAGTGAGGAGCATATTTTTTTTTTTGGTTTATATGGAACAAGGAGGATGAAGATGGCAGACTAGAACACTTAAGTAGAAGGAAGATTGTCTACACACACACTTTGTTAAATCAATAAGCAGTATATACTTTTTTTTGGAGAGAGGAAGCATTTGCATATCTTGGAACACTGACAGTTGTTCAGAAACCGTACATTTGATTTGGCTTGGCAGACATTGGTCTTGACATGATGACTATGACGTTGACTAACTATTATTGACTGTTATACATTGCTGCCACTACTACTTGATACTCATGTGGATCATCAAATCTTTGACAGAATTGCATTTACACAGTTAACACTATTCAACTACACAGTAGTACTTAATGTGGAAGAAAGATGAGTGTGTGTGTTTTCCTTTCCTAATCCCAGATAATTGGTACCGATCTATTTCCTAAATATTATTTTACTTGTTTGTTGTGGCTTGCACTGACACCCATAAATATTATAGGTTTACTGATATTTGTGTATTTGTAATAGTTAATATGACAATTATCTGATATCATTTGTGTGTTTATTATAATTTGTATGTTTAGTGTAAGAGCATTGAAAATAATTTTGTAAAAGCAATTGTGTGTGCATTCAAACTGTTTTTCATACCTGCACTTGTTCAACATTGATGTGTGCAACTTAGAAATGTTTAATTTCTGCTGATGACTGCTGATGAACTGTCTGATTAGTGATAGTGAATATTATGGACTGTTACCTGCACTTGTTCAACATTGCTGGGTGCCACTGATGGAAATGCTGCTACTGATGATGTCACTTGTTGCTGTCTGCACCTGCTCAACATTATTGGGTGCCACTGTTGGAACTGCTCAACCAGTGATGAGATGTTACTTGCTGTCTGCACCTGTTCAACATAGCTGGGTGCCACTGATGGATCTGTTTCTACTGACATAATGTCACTTGTTGCTGTCTGCACATGTTCAACATTACTGGGTGCTACTGCTGGAACTGTCAACTACTTGTTTATTGATATATTGACAAGATTTTATGTGAATATTTGTATAAACTGATTTTTTGTGTATTACTGTTTGTGAAATGTTTAGAGACTCTTACCTGCACATATTCGTTATTGCTGACGCTATTGATTGATTTGTTTAACCACATGATACTTGTGTAAACTATTATGTAAAGTCACATGTATGAAAGAATTTGTATTCCTTACTGTATTTTACATATTAGGTTATTGAAAGGTCAGTGCAAAACCAAAATTTTATCTAGTTATGTGATATTTACTTATTAATATTATCTTTTATTTTTTTGGACGAATTTGGTGGAATTTTCACCACCAATGCTGGCAAAAATACCATCAAATTCTAGCCCGTGGAGGAGGGGCATATGAAAGGTGGCTACACTGAGTCACAGCGCCAGAGATTGCGCCAAAGAATTTTATTCCGCCGCCTCCACTGGCAGTGCTTGTTGAGATGTTGCAGTAGTGAGTCGTAGTTGAGAAGTTGCGGTAGTGAGTGCTTGTTCAGAAGTTGTAGTATTATTTTGATGGGATAGACACCAGATGTTGTTGGATTGGGGATGCTGTAATGATCAGAGTGTACTTTTCGTCAATATATATGAAGGTAAAAAATTCCTTTTTTTCATTATTTCAATGTCTTAAACAATAATGCCTTTTGGTCACAGGTTCAGTCAACAAAGCATCTGGCTCGTGTTCTTGTATTAGACTGTATTTCTGGTTTCTATGTGCAATTATAGTATTTCTGTTTATTTTTTTTAATTAGTTCAGTATAAATGGTATTTAAAATATCTTGTCTTATTGAGGAAGAACCGTGCCAGAACAGTTACACTTGTGCTTTGGTTTCGTAGGTTTTATAGTTGCTGGGGACTTAATTAATTAATTGTGTTAACGGAAATTTTCTTTTCATTCTTTGTTGTTATTCTATGCAGTCAGATTGCGGAGTAATACTAGTCAGGGCCAACCATTGACGAGACTTCGTAGCCGGACATACAGCGACTAAAAATTAAAAGCATTTGCATTTTTCCTAATTAAGCCCCCATGTACGTGGCGTCCGCTGCTTCGGATCGTCCCTTGGAATTCTTCTGATTGTAAAAATAGCAGACAGTAGTATTGTTGTAGTAATTTGTAGGTTAGTGATTGTAGTCTATATTGCATGTGTAGATTTGGTAATGAACATTTGTAGTTGTCTTGTCTTTCTTCTAATGGTATTTTGCAAAATTTAATTTTTGATGTCTTGTATACGCGTTTGACAATTTTGTGCAATTATGAAGATTTTAATTGTTCGTTAGATGTGTTTGTCGGGAAACATTTCGTGTGAATGTTATTGTTGGTGATAAAGTGTTATATTGTGTGTAATTTTCGTATAGTGACGAGTTTTGTATGTTTTGTAAATGATTACGCGATCGATGAAAAATGCAAAAATGATGAATAGTGAGAATGACGAAATTGTTAACATGGCGAACTCGCCAACACAGGAGTACAGTATGATGAATAATGAAGTTGAAAACAATTTAATAAGTCGGGAAAATAGTCCGGAACCATTTCAAAACTTTTCACAATCAAAAAATTTTCAGAATACGAGATTAACGACAGAAGATTCTGGAATAGTATCGAACACAGATAGCTTTACAGCTTTGACGGAAGAAGTTGGTTTTGCGGGAAATGTTAGGGGTGAAAAGAATTTCGAACCAGTTAATATGGAGCAGTTGATGAGTGCAATATTTAATTTGGGATCTGAATTAAAAATAGTGGGATCACAGTTACGATCTGAAATTAAAACTGATATGGGAACAATGGAAACACGGTTGGACTCACTGGGATCACACATAGGAACAATTAAAACAGAGATAGGAACTATTAAAACCGAGATGGAAACAATGGAAACAAAGTTAGGCTCACGAACAGGGACATGTTTCAAAAACATGAAAGATGAATCAAAGAAAGAAATTAGAGAAGAAGTACAACCGATTTTGAATGCTCACAATAGTAGTTTAATTTCAATAGAAATCAGACAAAAGGAACAGGATAGAGAACAGAGAGAAAGAGATCGCGTGATAGTACAAAAATTTTCAGAGTTAAATTTACAACGTGCACATGATACTGAAGAAATATTTGAAACAATCGAGGAATCCATACCGAATAAAAGAATAAATAACCTAACACAACAGTATGAACAGTTAACTACTAAATGTGTCAATACCGAAACCCGAGTCGCGACACTTACGGAAGACGTATATAAACAAGAAGAACAGATAGGTGACTTATCGGAAAGGGTTGAGGAGATTTCAGATAAATTGATAAGTCTTAGTCTAAATGGGGACAGTGATGCAGATGATACAGCTCCATTGCCATTTGCAGAAACCGAAGAGTACCAGAGCATAAATAAACATGTTGAAAATCGGGGAAAATTTAATGAACGCGTTAAAAAGGAATTTGAGGCATTACGAAAGCAAGTCAAACAAATTGAAGACGAATTGGTAGGAAAAGACAGCAGAAGAAATTTAGAATCACAGATAGCAGTGGGTCTTGAAGAAAATAATTTGTTTTATTTACGGGATGCAACAAGAGAGCGCCAGGCGCGCGAACTTGACAATAATCGACATTCGGACTGGGACAGACGCGGTAGGTCTTTGTCGCCACGAGGCGAAAACTTTGACTATAAACACTTTTTGACTGTTCGGAAATTTAAGATCTTTTGCAATTCGAAGAATAACATACATCCATGTTCATGGTTAGATCAATTTATGTACGCACTTCCACCAAATTGGCCACTAAGTCACAAATTGGAATTTATGTGCAGCTATTAAAGTCCTCAGGGGATTAGCTACACTAAGTGAATATGTGCCGTAGCGTTCACAGGGCCCCGAGATGTAGTGGTGCCATTTCCCTTTTAGTTTTCTGCACCGCTGCCTACTCTTTTACTATTCTTTGTACCTATAAAAACAACTCTTCAACTATCAATCTATCTAGAGAATAGGTAAACAATAACCGGATTTGACTATTTTACCCAAAAGTGATTTCGGATATTACTGTTTGGAATTACTGTATCTTCTGCAGCAGTCATTCGTAGCTTAAACAAAACTGTTTATCTTCGTGACAATATTACTTCATATGTTGACGATATTCTTATTGCTAAACGTTCTTGGAGTGAGCACAACAAAATTTTGGATTCATTATTACGTATTTTTGCAAGAGTTGGCATTTCAGTGAACTTGGAAAAATCTGAATTTGGTCGTTCTCAGGTGAAATTTCTTGGTCGTATTATTTCTACGGAAGGTATTCTTCCTGATCCAGAGAAACTAGACGCTATTCGTAATTATGCTGTTCCTACCACAAAACGTGATGTTCGTAGTTTCCTTGATGTCTGTAATTTTCTTAGACGCTTTGTTAGATTGGACAATTTGGCCACACCTCGTTTATGTGAACTATCTGGAAAGAATTCTAATTGGTGTTGGGATGAGGAAGCTCAATCAGAATTTGAGCAACTTCGTGATGCTTTAGTTGCTGCTCCACTTCTTTCACATCCGGATTTATCTAAAGATTTTTGTTTGGCTACGGACTCATCATACAAAGGCCTAGGTGCACACTTATTTCAAGAGATAGAAGAAAATGGCGTTATAGTACAGAAGACTATTGCATTTGGAAGTCGTGTTCTCTCTAAATCAGAAAAGAATTATTCGATTACGGAACTTGAAGCCTTGGCTGTTGTATGGGCTTTCACAAAATTTCGGACATTTTTGTTTGGCAGACACACTAAGGTTTACACCGATCATCGAGCTCTGGAATTTCTTACGTCAACAAAATTAACTCATGGCAGATTGTCACGATGGGCGCTGTATCTACAGGAATTTGATGTTAGTATTGTTTACATACAGGGTTCTTCAAATACTATTGCTGATGCTTTATCACGTGCACCTATGGGTTTGAAACAAAGTGCTGAAGAGGACTGCAAGGAAAACAATTATTGTTTGATGTATATTCAAGGTGTTGCGTTCGCAAATTTTATTTCGTCTTCCCTCCAGGACATCGCTAAGGAGCAAAACAAGGATCCAATCTGGAAGGACATTAAGGAGAAGTGGAGAAGAAAGGAAAGCGTAGCGATTAGACAGCATTTTTTAATTCGCAATGATATTCTTTTGAAACGAAAATCGGTCGACAACTCTGTTTGGTTAGTTTGTATTCCTGATGAGTGGGTTAATAAATTGATTTGGTACACACATTTCAGTTATGCACACTTTGGTCCGAGAAAATGCTTTCATAAATTACGAGAAAATTGCTACTTCAGTAATATGGAAAAACGTATTCGATCTGTTCTTGCCAAATGCAAATTATGTCAAAAGGCTAAGCCGCCAACTATTTCTCACAGAGCACCGTTGTTTCCTATCATTCCAGCGAAATTAAAGGACATGGCTGCAGTCGATTTGTTCGGTCCAGTGGTTCGTTCTACTAATGGTTTTGCGTACATTTTGGTAGCAGTGGAATTGACATCAAAATATGTGTGTTTTACACCTTTACGCAAAGCAACAGCTCGTTCAGTATCTAACGCTTTCATCAAACATTTTCTTAAAGAAGTAGGTCATGTTGATAAGGTTATATCAGATAATGGATCACAGTTTCGCTCTAAAATTTGGCTTTGTACTCTACGGCGTCATAAGATTAAACCAATTTTCATTTCACTTTTTCACCCTCAATCTAACGCTTCAGAGAGATCGATGAAGGCAATCAATAAATTGTGTCGACTTTTTTGTCATCAGAATCACAGAACTTGGGATCAGTATCTTCATATTTTTCAAAACATTCTGAATGAACTCCCTAATGATTCAACTTCTTTACCGCCGATATTGATATTAAAATATAAAGCACCGACAAATCTCATTTCCGAAATCGTTCCTTTTCCACCTACACGGAAACTGCGGCATTCTGAAGTTGTCAACCTGGCTCTACAAAATATTGCGTCTGCGGCTGCTAGAAGAGAGAAATCAGCGAAACGTCCTGGTCGTTTAAAAATCTTGTCAGTTGGTCAAAAGGTGTTAATTAAGTCTCACCGTTTGTCTCACAAAGGAAAGGGCTTGTGTAGCAAATTTTTTCTGCTTTATAATGGTCCATATAGAATTTGCAAAATTATTCATGTCGAAGTAGAAACTCTTAAATCTCGGCGCTCTAAGGGAATACGTCATATATCTAACGCTAAAATTTTTGTGGAATGACATACTTTTGAGAAACTAACAGCTATACGTAAACACGTAGAGAATACAAGGATACCGCGCCGTGTTCTGGTGGCGGCATATACTCAAAGCAACAGTCAAGTCTGCGCGCCGCACAAGGCAGTCGTTGACCGCAAACAATTACTTCCTACGTCACGTGTACTTATAGCTGATCGAGAGCTCAGTGCGAATGCACTGACAGCCGTAAACAAATACACAGTCTAATTTCTCTGATTAAATTCAGTATAAAGCTATAGTGACTTGATAAATTATGTTATTAACGTTCAGTATTTTTCAGGATACAGTTGTATAAAATATTTAAGAACTTCAGGTAAATTCTGTGTGTGTCCCACGTTAAGAAGACTTGCTATCGAGAAATTTTCAGGAAGAATGTAATTTCGAAGAAGAAAGTAATAGACTAAAAAGGTAACTATTAATTGAGTTTATTTTTCAGGAAACATATTTCCACTTAGGTACGTACTTTAGACGTAATTTGCTGCTCGCGATTA
Source organism: Schistocerca serialis cubense (assembly GCF_023864345.2). NCBI lineage: Eukaryota > Metazoa > Arthropoda > Insecta > Orthoptera > Acrididae > Schistocerca > Schistocerca serialis. The sequence goes on along the minus strand of NC_064641.1, from coordinate 851,305,732 downwards.
CGTGATTCATACTTTGTGCTAAATTTCATGTTCTATGAATTTACTTGTGAAGCGACGTGCTTGCGTACATTAACTGATTTTGACAATGATTGATTAATGAACAGGGTTGTTACTTGTGTATATTATGCATCGTTTGGCTGCACTGCTTTTTCACTGATGTCATATTTTTCTATTATGTGCCTGCTGTGCTTATTTATTTGAATTATAACTGTCACCTGATTAATTGTGATAATATGGTTATGTATGTAGGTTATACTTTGTGATGTATCTGCTTGCGCCGTCATGTTTACTTATTAAGATTACGTATGAACATTTATTTGCTTATGCTGATATGATGCTAATGACCAGTTTATTATGTAAGATATGTATTTACTGCTTTGCGTATGGATTGCATATTTACACATTTCTGATTTGTTGTCATAACTACTCTTTAATTTGGTATATAGAAATACTGATACACTGTGTACGAACATGCAGTTTAGGTCACACTATGGTGTTAATTATAGATTGTTCGCTTGGCAGAGCCTCGTTGTAGGGATTGTGCTGCATCCACTTGTTGACTTTCTGTTCTCCACTGGTATATTTACTCGCTAGTGCATGTTTTGCTTACACTCAGTGCTTCATATTTTAAGATAAGAAAATGAACTGCTATAATTCTACGAACGACATTGGTACAAGAAACTTCATTGAAGTCACATGAGCTGGAGGTTTTATGGAATCTGTATAAATTTGTGCTAATAGGAAGGAAGCTAACGACATGACATACCAACACTAGGTTTAGACCATTGACAGTTATTACACTGCATTCTTCGTGAGCAATTGAAATAGTAAGTGACACTTGACACAAGAAATACTCCACATGTTTGCTTCTGTTTTGCCATGATTCTTGAAGTGGTGTACACACTGTGAAATATTATGATTATTCACACTCCGTAATCGTACTTACTTACTGAAAGTTCTTCGAACTAAAGGCTGTTAGAGGTCATGTATGCATTTCTTTTATTTAATGATGGATAAGGTAACCAAAATGTATTTTATAATTCATAATGAGCAGAAGATTTGGTCAGATGGATTACACAGAGGTTGCGTGTTGACATTGTTTCTTTGGATTGTATGGGATGATGAATTGAAGTTTGCACTAGAATTTTATCTCTACTTGTTCGAGGAGACTGACTAGAGGAGAGAGTTGTTATGGAAGTGAAATGATATTGGCAGTAAGGTTTATATGTATCGACGTATTGAAGAGGTATTATTGAGGTATTGAGATTGTGTGAAGTTGATGATTATTGGAATTTTGGTGGACAAGAGGTAAGGTAAATGATATTGATGATAAGGTTTATATGTATCGACTTAAGAGGTATTATTGAAGTATTCAGATTATGTGATGCTGATGATTATTGGAGTTTTAGTGGATAAGAGGTAAAGTAAGTGAGGAGCATTTTTTTTTTTGGTTTATATGGAACAAGGAGGATGAAGATGGCAGACTAGAACACTTAAGTAGAAGGAAGATTGTCTACACACACACTTTGTTAAATCAATAAGCAGTATATACTTTTTTTTGGAGAGAGAAAGCATTTGCATATCTTGGAACACTGACAGTTGTTCAGCAACCGTACATTTGATTTGGCTTGGCAGACATTGGTCTTGACATGATGACTATGACGTTGACTAACTATTATTGACTGTTATACATTGCTGCCACTACTACTTGATACTCATGTGGATCATCAAATCTTTGACAGAATTGCATTTACACAGTTAACACTATTCAACTACACAGTAGTACTTAATGTGGAAGAAAGATGAGTGTGTGTGTTTTCCTTTCCTAATCCCAGATAATTGGTACCGATCTATTTCCTAAATATTATTTTACTTGTTTGTTGTGGCTTGCACTGACACCCATAAATATTATAGGTTTACTGATATTTGTGTATTTGTAATAGTTAATATGACAATTATCTGATATCATTTGTGTGTTTATTATAATTTGTATGTTTAGTGTAAGAGCATTGAAAATAATTTTGTAAAAGCAATTGTGTGTGCATTCAAACTGTTTTTCATACCTGCACTTGTTCAACATTGATGTGTGCAACTTAGAAATGTTTAATTTCTGCTGATGACTGCTGATGAACTGTCTGATTAGTGATAGTGAATATTATGGACTGTTACCTGCACTTGTTCAACATTGCTGGGTGCCACTGATGGAAATGCTGCTACTGATGATGTCACTTGTTGCTGTCTGCACCTGCTCAACATTATTGGGTGCCACTGTTGGAACTGCTCAACCAGTGATGAGATGTTACTTGCTGTCTGCACCTGTTCAACATAGCTGGGTGCCACTGATGGATCTGTTTCTACTGACATAATGTCACTTGTTGCTGTCTGCACATGTTCAACATTACTGGGTGCTACTGCTGGAACTGTCAACTACTTGTTTATTGATATATTGACAAGATTTTATGTGAATATTTGTATAAACTGATTTTTTGTGTATTACTGTTTGTGAAATGTTTAGAGACTCTTACCTGCACATATTCGTTATTGCTGACGCTATTGATTGATTTGTTTAACCACATGATACTTGTGTAAACTATTATGTAAAGTCACATGTATGAAAGAATTTGTATTCCTTACTGTATTTTACATATTAGGTTATTGAAAGGTCAGTGCAAAACCAAAATTTTATCTAGTTATGTGATATTTACTTATTAATATTATCTTTTATTTTTTTGGACGAATTTGGTGGAATTTTCACCACCAATGCTGGCAAAAATACCATCAAATTCTAGCCCGTGGAGGAGGGGCATATGAAAGGTGGCTACACTGAGTCACAGCGCCAGAGATTGCGCCAAAGAATTTTATTCCGCCGCCTCCACTGGCAGTGCTTGTTGAGATGTTGCAGTAGTGAGTCGTAGTTGAGAAGTTGCGGTAGTGAGTGCTTGTTCAGAAGTTGTAGTATTATTTTGATGGGATAGACACCAGATGTTGTTGGATTGGGGATGCTGTAATGATCAGAGTGTACTTTTCGTCAATATATATGAAGGTAAAAAATTCCTTTTTTTCATTATTTCAATGTCTTAAACAATAATGCCTTTTGGTCACAGGTTTAGTCAACAAAGCATCTGGCTCGTGTTCTTGTATTAGACTGTATTTCTGGTTTCTATGTGCAATTATAGTATTTCTGTTTATTTTTTTTAATTACTTCAGTATAAATGGTATATATGAAAGGTGGCTACACTGAGCCACAGCGCCGGAGATTGCGCCAAAGAATTTTATTCCGTCGCCTCCACTGGCAGTGCTTGAGATGTGGTAGTAGTCAGTCGTTGTTGAGATGTGGTGGTAGTCAGTGCTTGTTCAGAAATTGTGGTAGTTAGTGCTTTGGTGAGAGGATGTCGATAGTTGTACTATTTGAGGCCATGTTGTGTGCAGATGTTTTGATGGGCTAGACACCAGATGTTGTTCGAGTGGAGATATTGTAATGATCAGAGTGCTTTTCGTCAATATATATAAAGGTAAAGAAAAAAAAATTTCTTTATCTTTATATATATTGACGAAAAGTACTCTGATCATTACAATTAATTAATTAAGTCCCCAGCAACTATAAAACCTACGAAACCAAAGCACAAGTGTAACTGTTCTGTGTGTGGAAGTGTGATTCAACGTACACATCTGGCACGGTTCTTCCTCAATAAGACAAGATATCTTAAATACCATTTATACTGAACTAATTAAAAAAAACAGAAGTACTATAATTGCACATAGAAACCAGAAATACAGTCTAATACAAGAACACGAGCCAGATGCTTTGTTGACTGAACCTGTGACCAAGAGGCATTATTGTTTAAGACATTGAAATAATGAAAAAAAAAGGAATTTTTTACCTTCATATATATTGACGAAAAGTACACTCTGATCATTACAGCATCCCCAAACCAACAACATCTGGTGTCTAGCCCATCAAAACAATACTACAACTTCTAAACAAGCACTCACTACCGCAACTTCTCAACTACGACACACTACTGTAACATCTCAACAAGCACTGCCAGTGGAGGCGGCGGAATAAAACTCTTTGGCGCAATCTCTGGCGCTGTGACTCAGTGTAGCCACCTTTCAAGAATTAGCGGCCATTCTTTACACCAATCACAAATCCTGTGCGAGTCATCTTGTATCCTCCTACAACGATGGGATATACGTTTTGAATCGACAGGCACCCCGAAAACTCAGTAGAGTTTCTCACTGTTAGATTCAATCATGTCCCACACTTCTCTGAAAGCCGCAAATTTGTCGTTGATACTTCTGGCCTCTCTGGTGGCCTTATCATCGAAGTGGAGGTTTTCTAGAAGAAACGCAAACCTTTTCTTGTACATAGTGCAACGGAATACCGGAGGTCCATAGGTTGCTGAGAACATATCATCTACACTGAGCACAGGTTTTTTTTAGGATACCAGTCATGAAGGGAAGGCCCATCAACCCTTTTATTTTAACGCTCTCTGTTGGTGAATGAAACCACTGGACCCTATTCCGCCGGCCGAAGTGGCCGTGCGGTTAAAGGCGCTGCAGCCTGGAACCGCAAGACCGCTACGGTCGCAGGTTCGGATCCTGCCTCGGGCATGGATGTTTGTGATGTCCTTAGGTTAGTTAGGTTTAACTAGTTCTAAGTTCTAGGGGACTGATGACCCCAGCAGTTGAGTCCCATAGTGCTCAGAGCCATTTGACCCTATTCCACTTTTGCCGTTTTCTCGATTTCAAGATTTGTGTACAAAACAATTTTTTCTATAATTTTCGAATCTATAAATAATAAAAATATTTCCAATTCACTAGTGACTCCCCTTGCTTCCCCACGTGGACCAGGGAGATGAGTAATAATATTTGACGGTGGTGTCCTAGAAAATTTTGTATGGATGGGTTTGTCGGTCCATATTGTCTTTAAGTCTTTACCTAGCTCAAAATTCCTCTCATCATCTACATCTGACTGAGAATTATCAAACTCGACTTCTCCTGCCGCACAATGATAATACATCATCCTCGGTTTCTGAACAGTTTTCTGCTTCGATATTGTCGCCATCCTCTGACTGAGCCTCCTGTCGGAGAGACTCGTTGTATATATCCTCAGGAGTTCTAAGGAGTTGATGCGCCATTTTAGTAAGATACTAGAAGAGAAAACAAAACTTAGATGTAATATAAACATCAATATGGGGTTGAATCCTCCCCACAAAAGAAACTAATAAATGTGACGTAAACAGTAAGGTGGGGTCGGATTCAACCCGAGCGCGGGCAATGTAGGTTTTGGATAAAACTGCAGGTCACTCACCAGACTGACATGGCCTCCTCGGCGTTCTCGGGACGACTGGCTGGTAGGGTAGCTGGAACCACAGCGCTCTCAGAAAAGGGAGTGGAGAGTTATAAACAAAACAGACTCGCTGGGGTCGGGTCCAACCCCAACCTTACCGTTAGAGGGTTAAAATTTTTCGCACATTTTATGCTATCTTCGTATGTCCTTATACACTCCTGGAAATGGAAAAAAGAACACATTGACACCGGTGTGTCAGACCCACCATACTTGCTCCGGACACTGCGAGAGGGCTGTACAAGCAATGATCACACGCACGGCACAGCGGACACACCAGGAACCGCGGTGTTGGCCGTCGAATGGCGCTAGCTGCGCAGCATTTGTGCACCGCCGCCGTCAGTGTCAGCCAGTTTGCCGTGGCATACGGAGCTCCATCGCAGTCTTTAACACTGGTAGCATGCCGCGACAGCGTGGACGTGAACCGTGTGTGCAGTTGACGGACTTTGAGCGAGGGCGTATAGTGAGCATGCGGGAGGCCGGGTGGACGTACCGCCGAATTGCTCAACACGTGGGGCGTGAGGTCTCCACAGTACATCGACGTTGTCGCCAGTGGTCGGCGGAAGGTGCACGTGCCCGTCGACCTGGGACCGGACCGCAGCGACGCACGGATGCACACCAAGACGTTTGTGCAGAGTGCCGTAGGGGACCGCACCGCCACTTCCCAGCAAATTAGGGACACTGTTGCTCCTGGGGTATCGGCGAGGACCATTCGCAACCGTCTCCATGAAGCTGGGCTACGGTCCCGCACACCGTTAGGCCGTCTTCCGCTCACGCCCCAACGTCGTGCAGCCCGCATCCAGTGGTGTCGCGACAGGCGTGAATGGAGGGACGAATGGAGACGTGTCGTCTTCAGCGATGAGAGTCGCTTCTGCCTTGGTGCCAATGATGGTCGTATGCGTGTTTGGCGCCGTGCAGGTGAGCGCCACAATCAGGACTGCATACGACCGAGGCACACAGGGCCAACACCCGGCATCATGGTGTGGGGAGCGATCTCCTACACTGGCCGTACACCACTGGTGATCGTCGAGGGGACACTGAATAGTGCACGGTACATCCAAACCGTCATCGAACCCATCGTTCTACCATTCCTAGACCGGCAAGGGAACTTGCTGTTCCAACAGGACAATGCACGTCCGCATGTATCCTGTGCCACCCAACGTGCTCTAGAAGGTGTAAGTCAACTACCCTGGCCAGCAAGATCTCCGGATCTGTCCCCCATTGAGCATGTTTGGGACTGGATGAAGCGTCGTCTCTCGCGGTCTGCACGTCCAGCACGAACGCTGGTCCAACTGAGGCGCCAGGTGGAAATGGCATGGCAAGCCGTTCCACAGGAGTACATCCAGCATCTCTACGATCGTCTCCATGGGAGAATAGCAGCCTGCATTGCTGCGAAAGGTGGATATACACTGTACTAGTGCCGACATTGTGCATGCTCTGTTGCCTGTGTCTATGTGCCTGTGGTTCTGTCAGTGTGATCATGTGATGTATCTGACCCCAGGAATGTGTCAATAAAGTTTCCCCTTCCTGGGACAATGAATTCACGGTGTTCTTATTTCAATTTCCAGGAGTGTATTTAGCAAGCATCTACCCTTCGCAGCTTCGGTCAGGCGTCATTCTTTTAGTTTTGGATGGAGCAGTTGTCTTTTCATTTCGATCAACAGTTCTTCTGTGCCATCTTCATCTGAGCCACAAGAAAGTAGTTGTGTCATTTTCAAACTTAGCCATCGACACTTTTATTACACGTTTTCGTCCCATTTCTCAACGTTTCTCCAATTCCTTCATTGGCTCTTCTACAACCGGGCTAACGATCAAATGGTATTAATCTGCAATTATGTGTCATGCCCTTTTTGAAACGAAAGATTTTCTTGTTTTCCATCGTCAACTATTGCGACTACGTTCATTACCTCTTTTGCATCAACTCGTTCCAAATACTATTTCCGTTGCAGTTCACTGATCCATATCGAAAGCTGGAAATATTGTCTTCTATAGTCTGAGAGAATGCAGTTTTGACGAATATCCTAGATATTTGGTTTTTTTCTTGCAGATTACAAAAGAAAGTATTCATCACTTCTTAATCACTTAGTTAGCCTTGGTAGCCATAGTTAAATGTCAATCTGTTGTAGCACTCATAAACACCCATAACACACGTCTGCCTTGAGATTTCTTTGCGTAAATGGCTACACACACAAAAAAAACTTTAATTTACGACTTAGGTGTAAATCGTTCTGTGGCTTGGTGAATATTCATTTGGCTCGATAGTTTCGTGCAGCTTTAAAAATGTTAATGGGTTTTCTCCTCCCTGTGTCTGCATAATCTGTCGTGTTACTGTATTTTTAATGATAGGCTGTTGAGTAACACGTTTCAAGGGCGGCTTTTCTGTCGTCTTCGCTAAAGCTGTTGATTACGCAAAACGTATTATCCTCATGCGAATTTTGAAGTTTTATTCAATAGTAGCCACAGTAGGTTAATGGTTTTTACCTTATCTCCATAGAGTAACAGTTCCGTGTCGAGCACTTAGCGATAGGCACTCAGAATTCGAAAACAATCAGACACATTGCACCACACGCTTTATTCTGTGTCACTTGGTGTTTCTGCGTTATTAGGCTATTTACGTCGTCTTCTTACAGATGATACAAGCACGAGAAGAAACACTAGTGTTATTCCTCTTACTGTAAAAACAACTCGTGAAGTATTTCCAAAGATCAACAGATGGTTCAACGAACAGAAATATCACTCGATATTGACGAGGCCTCTCACAAACAACTCGGCACTTCGCACACACCTTCACAAACTATGAAAGCAGTCGACTCAGGAAATGAAGTACAAGGAACGGAAATGTTGAAGCTTTAGGTAAAGAAACTGCCTAGAATTAATGAAGCGCCTCCCATCACTGCTATAGCAGGCTTAAAAGTGAAGTAACAATTGTATTCTCTATATTTCTATTCAGTAAGAACTTGCGGGGAAACAAGGTTAGCGTTTTTAGAACAGTAGTGGGTTATAAGAATTATGGATTATACTTGGTGATAGTTGTAGAATATCTGACAGAAACATCTTCAAAGAACTTTATATATATATATATATATATATATATATATATATATATATATATATATATATATATATATAAACCTCTTCAAAGAATTAATCACAAATAACCTAGTACATTAATTTTAAGAATATTTGGAAGCTATTCTTCAGTGGCTTAGAAGGGGCTATCCACCAGAATGTCAGAATGTTATTTCATTCAGTCTTACATTCTGTCACTTTGCACTTCGGGACATTACGGCTGCGCAGTCGACATAGCACTGAGGCTGTCGTACTGACCTGTACCGGGTGACCTTACAGTTAAACAAGGGACCTCATGAATTTCATTACAGATGTCACACAACAGATAGCTTAATGAACGGAGTTAATTAATAATCGATGGCCCTAACGTACATGAAATTTGGCTGTCGGAACGCACAAAGATGATAAAGGTAGGGTATTCAACAAACTACTGAATGACACAATGGTCACTATAGAGCCCTATTTAATATACAGTGAGGTGACAAAAGTCATAGGATACCTCCAAAATTTGTGTCAGAGTATAGCGACCCACAATTGTCAAAGTGTTGCAGGGGCAGGATTTCGTGCACCGCCTGACCTCTCGATTATTTACCATAAATGTTCGATGGGATTCAGGTCGGGCGATCAGGATGGCCAAATTATTCGCTCGAATGGTCAAGTTCTTCAAACCAATCGTGAACAACTGTGGCATGGTGACACGGTGTTTTGTTAACTATAAAAAATCCATCGTTAGTTGGTAACATGAAGTCTATGACTGCCTGAAAATGGTCTCCAAGTAGTCGAATACAACCATTTTCAGTCATTGATCGGTTCGATTGGACGAGAGGACCCACTCCATTCCAAGCAAACATAGTCCACACCATTGTGGAGCTACCAACAACTTGCACAGTGCCTCGTTGACAACATGGGTCCATGACTTCGCGGAGTTCGGGCCACACACGAGCACTATCATCAGCTTCAACCAACTGAATTTGGGACTCATCTGATGAACTCGTGTAGAGTCCACCGATATTGTCGCAAGCCCAGGAGAGGCGTAACAGGTGATGATGTGCTGTTAGCAAAGGCACTTGTGTCGGTCGTCTGCTGCCGTAGCCGATTAACGCCAAATTTTGACGCACAGTCCTAACGAATACGTTTGTCGTATGTCCCACATTGATTTCTGCAGTTATTTCACGGAGTGTTGCTTGTCTGTTAGCACTAGCAACTCTACGAAAATGCTGCTGCTCTCGGTCGTTCATCCCCCTTGAATTTTAATCCACTCTTGAACCGATCATTTATTTCAGTTATTGATTCTTCATGTATAGTTTGAACAGCAGTGGTGAAGGACTACATCCCAGTGTTACACACTTTTAAGATCGATCCCTTCGTTCGTGAACTTCCAGTCTTATTGTTCCCTCTTGACTCTTGTACATATTATATATTACCTGTCTTTCCGGGTAGCTTACCCCTACTTCTTTCAGAATTTAGAATTTTTTGTACTATTTTACATTGTCGAACGCTTTTTCCAGCTCAACAATTCCTGTAAAAGTGTCTTGAGTTTTGTTCAGTCTTGCTCCCAATATCAACTGCAACGTCAGAAGTGCCTCTCTGGTGCCTTTACCTTTCGTAAAGCCAAACTGATGGTCATCTAACAGATTTTCAGTTTTCTTTTCGATTCTTCTGTATATTGCCGGCCGCTGTGGCCGAGCGGTTCTAAGCGCTTCAGTCCAGAACCACGCTGCTGCTACGGTCGCAGATTCGAATCTTGTCTCGGGCATGGATGTGTGTGATGTCCTTAGGTTAGTTAGGTTGAAGTAGTTTTAAGTCTATGTTAAATCCCATAGTGCTTAGAGCCATTTGAGCCATTTTTTTATGTACATTATTCTTGTCAGCAACTTGAATGCGTGAACTGTTAAGGTGATAATATGATAATTCTAGCACTTACTAGCTCCCGCTATCTTTGAAATTGTGGGGATAAATTTTTTCAAAAAGTGTGATGGAATATCTCCGCTCTCATACATTCTACACACCAACGTGAATAGTCGTTTTGTTGCCACTTCCAGTAACGATTTTAGAAATTCTAATGTACTATTATGTATCGCTGCTGCCTTATTTTAGCTTAAGTCGTCTAAATATCTTTCACCTTCTGATTCTTATTCTCGATCCCCACCTCTTCCCTATCGACTCCCGTTCCTGGTATCAGGTGTAAATGTCGTCGATGAATATGAAGCTCACTAATATGTACGTTTGGACGCTATAAGCCGCTAGGAAGTTTTTGACAGAGGGTTCTTGGCAGTGTACCTCGTATTACGGTTTCTTCCGGTTCCATTGACGTACGGAGCGCGTGAAGAATGACTATGTAAGTGCATCTAGCACGCTGTAATCAGGGTAACCATGTCTACATGGTCCTTACGAAAGAGATAAGTTGTGGGTTGTAGTATATTCGAAGATTCCTCAATACTGGTTCTCGGAACTATGTAAGTAAACTTCCGCGTGGTAGTTGACGTTTTATCTTCAAGAATCTGCCATCGCAGATTTTTCAGCATTTCCACGACGCTCTCCTGTGAGTCAAATAAACCTCAACCCACGTTCAGTATGCCATGTTACTTGTATCTGATGTCGGTAAAACACATATCTACATCTACATCTACATCCATACTCCGCAAGCCACCTGAAGGTGTGTGGCGGAGGGTACCCTGAGTACCTCTATCGGTTCTCCCTTCTATTCCAGTCTCGTGTTGTTCGTGGAAAGAAGAATTGTCGGTATGCTTCTGTGTGGGCTCTAATCTCTCTGATTTTATCCTCATGGTCTCTTCGCGAGATATACGTAGGAGGGAGCAATATACTGCTTGACTTTTCGGTGAAGGTATGTTCTCGAAACTTTAACAAAATCCCGTACCGAGCTACTGAGCGTCTCTCCTGCAGAGTCTTCCACTGGAGTTTATCTATCGTCTCCGTAACGCTTTCGCGATTACTGAATGATCCTGTAACGAAGCGCGCTGCTCTCCGTTGGATCTTCTCTATCTCTTCTATCAACTCTATCTGGTACGGATCCCACACTGCTGAGCAGTATTCAAGCAGTTGGCGAACAAGCGCACTGTAACCTACTTCCTTTGTTTTCGGATTGCATGAGGAGTATCCTGGGACAGGACGAGCGAGTATTTCGGTGATTCGCAAGAATCCCCAAAAATGTAAGGGACTGTGGCCAAGTGAATGGTACTGGACCTCCATCGCTCATTAAAAGGTTCATGTGGCCAGCCACAAACCTCATAAGCAGGTAGATTTATTAATGTAAGAGTGCCCAGCTCATTAGTCAGTGGCCTATATAAAGCAACAACGGACCTTTCTGGATTTCTCAGCCATTTTGTTTCCATGAGTCTTTGTTTCCAACCGATCCGACGCTTTAATGTTATTTCGATAACTTGCTTCGTTCTCTTTGTCAGATGGCTACCCCCTCCCACATAATACCAGAGACTCTACGTGTCTTACATTACATTCTTTGCAACATACGTATACAAAAGGTCGTACATTTAATATGAAATTCAATTACAATCACAGTTTATATTCATTTACAAAAAGCAGAGCGAGAAAGACAATTCACAAGCAGTTAGATTTAAATTTTGGGCACAGGCAGCAACCCCCGTGAGAGAAAGGGTGTAAGAGGCAGACAAGAAGTGGAAGTTGCGTGTTCACTCCTCTGATTTTGAGGGCAGTGTGCCCTTGACCCGTGTTATGATACCTTCACCGAGGAGTCAAGCAGCACATTACTCCCCCCTACGTATATCTCGCGATTAGACTATGAGGATGAAATCAGAGAGATTAGAGCCCACACGGAGGTATACCGACAATTTTTCTTTCGACGAACCATACGAGACTGGAATAGAAGGGAGAGCCGATAGAGGTACTCAATGTACCCTCCGTCACACACCGTAAGGTGGCTTGCGGAGTATGGATGTAGATGTAGATGATATGAGGTTGTTATAAAATGTTGTTGCTTATTACATCAGAATACTACAAGACCGTTGGCCAAATAACAGTAAAACAACACACAGCAACGTCATGATCCTAAGAAAAATCTACATAACTCTCCCCTGTCAATAAACAAATCTATAATCATACAAGACGTGCCAAACCAAACAAGGTGTACAGCAGCTTACATTTATTACTTGTGGGTCCCCTAAACATGGAAAAGTTGTTGGACAGTTAAAGAATCCTAAAATTTCATTCGGATATGTTTATCACGTATTGTTATTTTCTCTAAATGATGGACACGGTTCCCAAGAAACTGACAGAGGGCAAATTTCTCTAAAATCTCGCTTTAATTTACACGAAACGACACTACATTGTGAGGAAGTACCAAATCATATGGAAGACTGTATGGATAAAACACAACGAAGTACTCCTCACCTGGGCAGCTCACCGTTTTAAAGTTAGTGAGAAAAACAATTTCAATTGGCTAATTAGTTTTTGTTGTGTGCTGATGTATAGTTATATTTACTTGCATTCTGTCTGTGTGAAGCTAAACTCGTGATTAGAGAAACAGTTAACCTCGTATTTAAGTTCGTAAGTAATCTCGTAATTCTTGAAAAGTGATCAACAATGCAAAAGTTAGATATGCGATATTAAACTGTGTACTGCAACGCTCATGCCGAGGTACAGTCTGTTCTGTTAAATTTAAGAAAACTGTGCTGTTAGCAGTAATACAAGCAACGTGACTGCGAGAATAATGTGAAATATAAATAACTTACAGAATGCGCTGTGTGAAAAGTATGTCACTGTTGAAATTTTAATTGTATCACAGGCTGATTATATATGGCCTACCTGTTAGTGCAACGAATAAGTGCTGTGCTGTTGCTATCTGCAAACTACTGTGGCTGCTGCTGCAATGCTAGCTAAAAAGTAAAAATTCAAATCACTAGCAACGCAATGTGCAGTGCTTGCTTTAAGCTATACAGACGTCCACAGAACTTCTGTGCTAGTTATTTTGTTACTGAGAAACTCGGGAAAGCAAAAATATACACGTGAAAGTTGAAATAAAGAGGCGAATCCTGATTGATGGAAAAACAGTAAAGTAACTGTGTTACCCACTCTACATCACTACGATGAAAAATTTTAAACATGTGCTATTAAGAATTCGCTTTACATTAATAGTGTGAAAACCTGAATAAACTCTCTTTATTTTCTTACGAACGCATATGCTATCCATCTTTGAAGAAAAATCAATAAATTACATGTTGCTACATTATCATAAAAGCCTAAATTCTAAATGCCTAACCAAATTAATTACTATGCTCGGATTTCTCGGCAAAATGCGCTATTACAGTTCCTTTTGAAGTCTTCAGAAAGAATTTACAAAATACCTTCCGATAAATGAAAAATAATATAAGAAAATTACTGCCGGCACACAGCACAGCCTAAACACGTCTTCCTACTTCACAAGATACAACTCGACTCCTCCAGTCTCTGTCTCCGAGACTGCACACCTTTCTTTCTTTCTTTCCTTTGCTACCGCCTTTATCCCGCATTGTGCGTAGAGTCGGCAGGGTTAAGTACGGAATTGGCATGGTTAATTTGAACGGGTGGCCGGATGCCCTTTCTGCCGCCACCCCATACCCCCCGGGACAGAAGTAGTGTAGGGTTGGGTTGGGTTATTTGGGGAAGGAGACCAGACAATAAGGTCATCAGTCTCATCGGATTAGGGAAGGATGGGGAAGGAAATCGGCCGTGCCCTTTCAAAGGAACCATCCCGGCGTTTGCCTGGAGCGATTTAGGGAAATCACGGAAAGCCTAAATCAGGATGGCCGGACGCGGGATTGAACCATCGTTCTCCTCAAAGGGGGGCCCATTAGCAGTGTAGCCCAGCTGTCTGCGTATATTGTAAATCGTGAAATAGTGTGAACGTGTTTCAAATGTCTGCGAGTCGTGTAACTAAGGCGGGACGTGGGGACCAGCCCGGTATTCACCTAGTAGGATGTGGAAAACCACCTAAGAACCACATCTAGGCTGACCAGCACACCGACCGTCGTCGTTAATCCGCCGGGTGGATTCGATCCGGCGCCGGCGCGCCTACCCGAGTCCAGGAAGCAGCGCGTTAGCGCTCTCGGCTACCGTGGCGGGTGTCTCCGAGACTGCACACCAATCAGAAGCAAATGTTCCTCTAACAGTCTATCGCAGCGCAACCTCTCTGGCAGAGACGTTGCCCGCTACTACTGAGATACTATTGAAGCTTTACTTTTTCGCGTGTTATCCGAAGTATTACCGAAATTACAATTTTCCGTATAAAACAAAACCCTTACAAAATCACAAATTGAAAGTCACATTGGCAACTCAAGTGGTTAGCCAGTGAGTAGTGAGTTGCTGAATTTAAGGACTGCACTACTGTGGATTGCATCACTTACATTTTCCTAAAATCAGCAAAGTGTGCTCCTATCAGCACCAGACGGCGGCCAGGAGACGAAAAGTCCTGATTCTTAATTCTCCCTACTCAACTCTCTACCTTCAGAAACCTCTACATGGAGGGGGTGGAATAATGGTGTCGCTAATGTGACGGGCTAGAATATCGCTTCTTTCACGACAAAAACAGGGGACCTTAGCACAAACTTCCCATTCTTGGCGTACAAAATGCACACTAACAAGCTCAAGGTTGGTACCAGTCTAGAGCAGTGTATTCTCCATTGGTCAGCTTGTTCGGAAGCATTGTGGCAGGGGCGACACTTTTGACTGGACACACCAAAAGTTTTGGAGCAAAAGAAACAGACTTTCTCATGCTGTATGGGTGGAGCTGATGTTTCTCGCCCTTTGGTGTTCATGCAGGGGATAGTGGTGGCTGCACAGTGTCATCTGGCGTCACCGAGGAAAGGTACTGGCTCTGCCCGCAAAAGCACGGAACAGGCTGCAGCTCCAATTCAGCGGAAACGGCTCACCTAGAGAGATTCGTAGCAAATACGTCCAGCACTCACAATAAAACAAACACGGAACAGTGGCAGAAAAGAAACAGTATTACAATGAAATGAACAGCCTTAGCTCCATACAGGCGTTGATATAAGTCAATGGGGACAGTTGAAAACGTGTGCCCCGACCGGGACTCGAACCCGGGATCGCCTACTTATATGCCAGACGCTCCATCCACCTTTTTTTTTCTTTATTAAAACAACCATATAAGCACATAAGCACAAAAACAAAATAATGAAATGCTGTAACTGCTTCAACACGAACTGTATCCTACAATAGACTGAAGAACACATTTAAATACAGTGCCATATAGTGCCATTTGTAAGCTTACAAAACAGAACAAAAATATGAAACTAACAATAGCACCTTCAGTGCAGACAGAGACATAGAACCAAAACGCAAACATATTAAAGAGATGGTTCAAATGGCTGAGCACTATGCGACTTAACTTCTGAGGTCATCAGTCGCCTAGAACGTAGAACTAATTAAACCTAACTAACCTAAGTACATCACACACATCCATGCCCGAGGCAGGATTCGAACCTGCGACTATAGCGGTCACGCGGTTCCAGACTGAAGCACCTAGAACCGCACGGCCACACTGGCCGGCGGTCTATTAAAGATAATTATATATATATATATATATATATATATATATATATATATATATAATTGACTCTCTTAACTAGAACTGCAGTTCTGCCAATTGAGACACAACCGTCCAAGTTCTTCACAGAAAATCATTTGGAGCATACAAACGGATAACAAAGACGTGCCCAGGCAACATAACTTAATGAAAACGTCATAATGAAGTTAATAACACCATTGAGAAGTCGGGAGCAGTCCTAGGAACAGGTGTAACCCCTTATTCGTTCTGTATTTTGTTCGCTACATAGTCTTGCATGTGATTTGTGTCCTCACCGGCGTCGTGAATTACCCTACGCGTTGTGTTTCAGAAATTATGTCTAACATGTTAGCAAACACCGTGAAATTTGGGTAACGTTTCATCTTCCAACGTGCCGTTCTTATATAAGCCTCGAAACTAATGAGATTATCTTCACTATTGTGGACGATGATATACGTCACAAACTGTCCTAACATCCACATCACGGTGTTGTTCTTGGTAGCGGGAAAATGTTTCGCGTCCAGCCAGAGCAGGATGTCGGTGCAGTGGCTGGCTGGGCTGCTGCGGGTAATCAGGCCCAGCCTCTGCTGCACCCATTTCCAGTTAATGAGATGGCCGCCACAAGTGAAGCGATGGCGTAAGGTGTCGACCAGACCACAGCGGACGCATTTATCACTGTCACTTAAACCGATTCTATGCAACCTTTCATTAGTGGGTATAACATCGTTTACCACTTTATACCATGTAGACGCCACCTCAGCAGTGTGGACGGTTAAACTTATGTTGCCCCAAACTGCCTTCCAATGAACACTCGGATATTTAAGTTCAATGGGATTCCGGACTATTGGAGATGTCCATCTTTTTAATAACAGGTGCGTCGTCGGTAAATCCTGCGTGAAATAATGTCCATCAATATAGCTTACTTCAAGAAAAAACTGCTTGACATGTCGTAGTTTGTAGTGCATTTTACCTACATCAATGGGTGGGAGCATATCGGTGGGTTGTAAGGTTCGCAAGAGCCAACTGGTTACGCTGAGAGGTTCCTTGTCCAACAAGTGGGTGATTCGTTTAATATATAACGCAGTACACTTTCGGTTAATGTCAGGCATGTTGAGTCCGCCGGCCGGTCTGGAAGACGTCAGCGTGGTGTATTTCATATTGAACAGATGCCCTTGCCAGATAAATCTATTAGAGAGTTTCATCACGTGTTTGGCCGGCAACTTGGGGACTGGAAATATTTTGGCCATATAGTACGCTTTACTGAATATATAACTGCTGAAGAGTCGTATACGTTGGAGAATGTCAACGGACCGCCAATTGTTTTCATAGATGGCACCTTGCATTTTATTGGTGACCTGCTTCCAATTTTTTGCATTGATTTTTAGCGGGCATTTGTCGATAATCATCCCCAGAGTGGTGTGGGCTTCGACACACTTCGCCCAAGGTATAATAACTGCGTCGAATCCTCGAATGTTGACAAAGGTGCATTTATCGGCGTTGATTTTAGCACCGGAAACACGACAGTACTCGTCTACCGCGGTCTTGAGGGATGATACGTCTCCGTCATTGCGCAGTAACACTCCGACGTCGTCGGCGTAAGCACGAACCACGAAGGACGTCCCGGCGATCGAAAGGCCTGCAAGTTTCTCATGAACAGAGCGTAAGAGCGGCTCGAGCGATAAAACAAATAACATCATGGAGAGAGGGCTCCCCTGCGGCACTTCTCTTTGGACCTCGATAAGTTGAGTAAGCTGTCCATTTACGCTAACTCAGGTTGTAATGCCCGTGACGAAATGTTGCATGACATTAATAACCCGTTGATCAAAACCACACCGCTGCAGTAGCTGTAGGAGGTACTCGTGGCGGACGCGATCAAATGCCTTGCAAAAGTCGATAAACAGCAATGCGAGATTTACGTTAGTGACTGACGTTATGGCTATTACATCACTATATTCCGAAAGGGGCGTCATAATAGTGCGACCAGGGAAGACTGATTGATGGTTGCGAATCGCTTGCTTCATTAATGGAGACAATCTGTTGTTGAGTGCTCTGGCAAAGATTTTGTAATCAAAATTGAGTAAAGTAATCGGTCGGAAGATATCTAAGGTTTTTCGGTGTTTGCTTTTTGGTTCAAATATGGCTCTGAGCACTATGG
The DNA here is from genome assembly GCF_023864345.2 of Schistocerca serialis cubense. Classification (NCBI taxonomy): domain Eukaryota; kingdom Metazoa; phylum Arthropoda; class Insecta; order Orthoptera; family Acrididae; genus Schistocerca; species Schistocerca serialis. The sequence continues at coordinate 851,287,603 of NC_064641.1, read as the reverse complement.
GACTTAACATCTGTGTTCATCAGTCCCATAGAACTTAGAACTACTTAAACCTAAGTAACCTAAGGACATCACACATCACCCAGTCATCACGAGGCAGAGAAAATCACTGGCCCCGCTGGGAATCGAACCCGGGAACCCGGGCGCGGGAAGCGAGAACGCTACCGCACGACCGCGGGCTGCGGACTTGCTTTTTGGTATCAATACAATTCGACCTTCCTTCATTTCGGCCGGCACGTCTCTCCCTCGCATCACTTCATTTAGAACATCTGTAAATGCGTGTCCGATTATTGGCCAGAAACGCACATAAAATTCCCGTGGCAAACCATCAGGGCCAGGGGATTTATTCGATGGCGAACCAGGAATCATTTCAAGGGCTTCGTCTGGAGCAAAATCGTGCACGACCGCCGAGTTCTCCGCAGGCGTGACTACGGTGGGCAGAGCACGCACGATATCACCGACGTCATCACCATATGTATCGCATTGCGAGTACAGATTCGTGAAGTACCGGTAAACTGCAGTAAGAATATCACTTTGTCGGGTCAAACGGAGTCCATCATCTGTGTCCAGTTCCCCGATAAAAGCTCGCTTGCGATGGGCACGATGTTTTATGAGGTGTTACAGCCATGCTAGTTCGTCCTCTTGAAGCGATTTTGCTTTAGATCTGATCTTCAGCCCTTCAAGCTGCGTTCGCTTTCTGCCTATAAACTTCGCCTTTATTTGTTTGATGGTCGTCAGCTGCGTGTTGGTTGGTGACGTAGTCGCATGCACTTCTCGCAGAACTGTCTGATAAAAATCAATCGTGCGGTTGACATCTTGCGCCCGTTGTCAACTGTAGTTTCTTAAGGATAATCGCATTTTCCGTTTGACCACAACATTTCATCAGGCTATCTTGCTCGGATATCTGCAGCATTGCTTGAGGCAATCTGTCCATGTCGTGGAGATGACATCTTGTAGCGCGGCATCGGCGAGAATAGAAACATTTAGGCTCCACGGAATCCTATGCCATTTAGTGTGCTGTTTGTCCAGATTTATCGTCACACAGAGGGCGCAGTGGTCGCAGAAACTAGCTGGAATGACATCGGCGTCCAGAATACGTTGGCAAATGTTCTCAGAGATGTACAAACGGTGTAGACGGCTACATGCGGTGGCGGTCAGGTACGTGTACCTTAACAGGGTGGGAAATTTTAGTTCCCACGCATCCTTCAGCTGCAGGTGACGCACCAGATCATGTAGTTCCCTACAATAATTAAAGTTTGGCGATTGGTCTTTCCTGCGGATCACACAGTTAAAATCTCTAAGTATCAACTGGGTTGGGTTGCGGCGTAACAAGTAGATGATGTCTTGTTTAAAGAAGTTAGCTCTTTCTGATTTTAGGGTCGTTCCAGATGAAGCACAGATAGTGACGAGGGTGACGTCAAACATTTGGCAAGCTATGCCTCTACCGGAGTCCAACATTTCGATATTTCTCACTGGGATTCCGTCTCGTGATAGAATCGCCGTACCGGTACCCCTGTCCGCCACGGTGTTTAAGATTGTTGCAAATCCTGATACATGAAAACCTAAGATAGACACTTCCTGTAACAGAACTATATCAGCTTCGGACTCATAGATAAACTGCCGTAGCATTGCTAATTTTAAATCTGTCCTAACTCTATTAATGTTCAGGGACAAAAACTTATAAGCTTGACTCATGATAGAGACTTGTGGGTGATAGGAAGCGTAGGAAGCCCAGTCCATCTCACCGTCAGACTTTGAACCTACATCCGCAGGTTTTGTACCAGTTTTTGCGCTGACTTTACTTTTTGAGTTACTTACAGCCACCGAGTCCATTGGTTTAACTTTATTTTGCCGTCGCACAGTCGTCCGAAGTGTCATAGGAGACTGCGGAGTCGGCGAGTCATGACGGTAAGCAGTATGTGAAAGTCCTTGCTTTGGAACGGGTGACGGCAAGTCCGAAGACGCGGCTTCAGTAGGTTCACTGTGTTTATTTGGAGCCACACTGGCTCTTTGTATACAGCTTTCCGGTTCCTCACGTTGTTTGGAGGCAGTTTCGAGGTGGCGGCTGTTTATATTATACTCTACACCGCGTGCGTCATCCGCCGTGTTTACGAGTTGCAGTTGACTGACTGTCGCCTCTTGTGTGTTGACCACCTGTGGCGAGTCGAGAAGCGGCATCGGAAGGGATTGCTGTAAACACTCGACTGCACTCGTATTGACAGTTTCTGCGTAGGGAATTTGAATGTGAATTTGGCGGGTCGTAACTGAGCCATCCGACATATGCGTGTCCTGTGTGGAGGCCCGTGACTCCGCGTCATCGCTTTGATTTTTTACGATCTCGTTACCGGAACCACTATCGTCACTGGTACGGCGTCGTTTGTTACCGACCGATAATGCAACACCAGCGGCTAAGAGGTGACTGGCCACGGGTTTCTGAGGTAAGGGTGGGAAGGTGCCGTTACCGAGACCGTTGTCCTCTGACACAGACGCACATGGTTGGGAGTCAATCACAGAAGGCGTCTGATTTTGACTTAGGACATCAGCCAATGTTATCTCTGTCGTTGTTGCAGATTGTTTCGAAGTACGACAACACGCCGTGGGCAATCATCTCGTAAATGGCCACTCGTGTTACAGATAAAACAAGTGCCTACGTGTCCATCGTAAATGACATGAGCCTTACAACCACAAACCATTATATAGGATGGGATATTGACTTTAACGGCCATGTCAACTGAGCAAACCCAACTATAACATTGGAGTTTGTGACGACTCGAGCATTTTTCGTTACTAAACTGTCGGATGTCACGGTATTTGGCGAGGACATCTCTAAGGAAACAATTCTCAACCTCAGGTGGCAAACTGAACACTCTCACTTATTTACAGTCAATGTCAGCGTTAGTTATTGAAACCGTACTCACCGACTTGTAAGATGGCAAGAACTATGCCCCTTACATGAAGTCATTAAAGATCTCCTAACTCACGTTGAGCGAACAGTAGTGCTGAACAAAAAAGACTGACAAGGCACGATGCATCTTGTAGAGGGTATAATATGGACGCATTGGAATAATTAATGTTGGGTGATGTAAAGTAATTCACACGACATGAAAACTTTATGCAAACGCGTCAATTTACTGGAGGCTAGATTATCCCAGGGAAGTATTCAGAGTTGAGCGTGGCCGGCTGGGGAGCAGCGAAGCGAAGCGACAATAGGCAGCTTAGGTCGGCTCAAGCTCTGAGAAAGCGGTAATGGGGCGCGGCCTCCAGCTGCCTTAAGATGAATGACAGTGAGTGGGTGGTTGACTGCATTCTGGTTTACTGGGAAGCAGACGGAGAACTTTCACGCCTGTTGATAAATGTCCGTCGTCCCGTTTTCAGTGAAACATGCGAGAAAGCCGCGCAAAGCTACGGTGGAACGGTCAACAGAGGCCAAAACATGCATGTTCGTGTCTATAGCAACTTCACACTGAATTCATGGTCCACAGAGTCTGAAGTAAATCAGGTGAAGAGTAACAGAATGAAATAAACTGGCCTCCGATGGGAACGTAGGACCAAGGAATTTGAAGTACTCTCCTTGGAGTCAGAATTTCGGAAAAATTGGTGTTTTCTGCTGATGCTAACCTTGATGGGTGGCATGGGAGGAGCTAAATAGCAGAAGTTAAGAGGAAGGGAAATTTTTTGGGAATTTGTTCACTTCCCAGAGTAGGCATTGGTCGGCACTGTGAAGCGACGCATAACTAACGCGACTTGCGCTGCAATTGCCGTAAGTGATTTTGCTGGAGGGGAAATCGAGGCGAAGAGCAGACTGGGAGAAGTCTCCGTAGGGGTCTTCCATTCCCAGCTTGCCTAGAGTACGGACGTGGCGTTCCTGACCCAGCTTCCCTGAGAAAGAGTGAGCATCTCTGCAGTTTAGGACTTAGCAAATGCAACGATTGAGCTTGGAGATAGAAAGTTTTGGTTCAGCTATGTACTGAGCAAGATAGCTAGAAGTGAATAGACGAGTGCAGCCTTGCAGCACCACGAGGTCGGCCGACGACGTCCGCATAACGACGCCGCGCCGTCACGCTGAATTCGTTGATATTGCGCTAGCTCCGGCCACTGGTTAATTTGTAGGATCACGTCGGCAAACTTTCCACGAGTATTTTATGGGCCGTGTATTGGGGAATTCTTCTCGCACTTCCCATTACGCCTGGGTCAGTCGATAGGAATTATTTTTGATTTATAGCGCTTTACTCCATGTAAACGCAAGTTATTACCACTGCCTGATAGGAGAGTCATGTAATGTGATAATGGAAGGTCAGGTGCTAAAAGAAATTTGTGCTAATCCACTGCATCTGTTTTCAATCAAGTAGTTGAAATCCCAAGTCATATTTTTCATTAATTTTATGTTCAACATTTGCATCTGGTGTTCAATAGCTGAGTATAGCATCAATGTGCACCCTTTTTTAATTGAAAGTGATCAATTCTGAATAAATTAATGTCAACACTGCCACTGCAGTTGAATCAGGAGTCACAGGACCTTATTACTTCCGTTGCGTTATCCGATATTGTGCCAGTTTTGCACTCTCTGTTGATCTGTTAGTCAATTAGCTGGGGTGAACACACGCCAAAACCAGATAAGTGGTGGGTGGGGTGTTACTTATGGCTGACCCACGCCAGGATACGATACTTCGGGATTTGCTAGGAAGTAGTCTTGAAAAAGGAAATTTTTCCACGTGATTCATTGCTTAGCCATTTTCAATTGAAAAACGGGTAGCATTAGGTGCAATAAGTTACATTGTCTTCTTCATGTGCTGTCCTTTCAAATTGACATTTATAGGTGCCTGTTCACGGTATTTGTGATTTGTTGGAGTACTTATGATGTGCAGTGCCGTAATCAGCAGATGCTGAGCACACAGAACACAATCATTGGTACTAGCCTTTTTGCCTTTTTCGGGCAATGCTTCATGAACTGTTTTTCGGGTCACTGCTCACACCCAGTGTATCAATTTGTGTCCTGATATATGTTTTGCGTTATCTAATTATTCAGTGTAAGGGGTACCTGGGTTTTGAGTTTTCGTGTAACATAAAAGTGCAAATGATAATGAGGGGAAAAGCCAAGACAACGGCAGAATATAATCAGACTGTTACTCGGGAGAACATGGGTGATAGTAGGGAAAGCTCTACCTATGAGCGTGACGAGCGCAAGTTGCAACTTCCTGTAACTGGGTCTCACGACCGTTTTAGTCCGCTGAATAGCAAGGACGTTGATTCAGGCAGTGACACTGAGGGCCCGGGGGAAGCAGGGAGTACAGGATTAATCCATAAGTATGGAGATGCAGCCTAAGAAGCCAGAGTGTGTTGGAACAAAACGGTGTCCGACCATTATCATACGATTCATTCACAAGTGATCAGACGTGGTCGCGGAGACGGTACTTGTCTGCATATCGAAGGGTTCCTCAGAACAGGGGAGAAGAGTCCAAATTTTCAACCAAAAAAGAACGAGAATCAAAATGCGGCTACTTTCAAAAACATTACAGACCTGTTGCAACAGATGCAAACGGTGAACTTAGAGCAGAGCGCCAACTTTAATGCCGAAATTAAAAAGGCGAATTAGGAGCTGAACTATAGGCTCACAGAAGTTCATAGGGAAGTAAAAGAGGAGGTAAAGAATCTCGACGTTAAAATAGAGAAAGAGATTACCATCATCAAACGAAGGGTAATTGAAGCCAAATTAATTGCGAAAGGTGCAAGGAAAATAGCGAGAGAAACTCGGGACTCCAAACAAAGCACGGCAAAAGTAGGAAAGGTCATGTTATGAAGGCTACAAAGCCGGATAAAACGTGTCGAAGAAAAGCAACAAGAGCAACCGGACATAGCGCCTAACGAGATGTTGAAAGAGGAATTGGCGATTTTAAAAAGAAATTTAGAGGACGAGGTAAAACGTCTCATTACAGAGACATCAGGAAACGAGAAGGGTGTAATTACTGCGTCGACTGAACCTTCACTTGCCGGAACACAGATAACCGTTTCACGGTGTGACAAAGTTGACACTATAAGCAACGGGAGCCACGCCTTCATTCACAGCTCTGAGGCGACGACCGAGGTAAACACGGTCAGCGCGCAGCAGTCCAGTGAGCACAATTGCTGTCAGCTGATTAGACGTACCGAACAACTGCCGAACATACAGAGGGGGAGAGATGACGATAGCGTGTCGGAGCTAATTAGTCCACGTCCCGAAGTTCATATGAATCGTAAGAACGGGCGAAATGATAACTGGAATGATGACCGGTTTGACTACAAGCATTTTGTATCAGTCCGAAAGTTCCATCACTACAGGGACGAAGGTAATAGCTTGCATCCAAAAACTTTTATGGGACAATTCGAGTTATTTTTGCCCCCAAACTGGCCATTGATGTACCAGCTGGATTTTGTGTGCTCCCATATGGAGGGCGCGACCGCTGAGTACATGAGAAATGTAGCGAAGACGAGCGTCTCGTTCGAAGAATTCAAAAATGCCTTCTTTGGCAAGTATTGGTCTAAAAAATCCCAAGAAACGATCAAACAAGAAATTATGATGTCCAGAGACATGCAAGGGCAGGGTACCGGACACCGGTCAAATTTTTTGAAAATATGACAAAATGGAACCACTACCTAGACAACCCATGTAGAGGTGCGGAAATCATCAGATTATGGTACATGAAACTTCCCATCTCGTATCAACAATCACTTGCCGGTCGTTGTGGTAGCGATACTGAGGCATTTAAGGACATTTTACGCGAACTGGAATCCGCATTTCAAGAGGAACAGGTGCGGGAGAAACTCCGACAGAGTGAACAAAATAACAACCGTCGCAATAATGGACCCCAGTGGGATAGTAGGCCAGCACCGAACTACAATGGCCACAATCAAGATAAGAATAATGGCAACTTGAAAAGAAGGTACACGGACGAAGAGCGACACTCTCCAGTGCAACATAGTAAATCACAAAGGACCTGCGGCGGTAATCAGCAATCGGGAAGGAACAGGAATAATGGTTACCAAAATAACAACCAGGAAGAGGTCGCAGTCCGCCCTCCGAAACCTGTTCCATCCCACCTTAACGGGCAGGATTGCGAATGACTAGATCAGAGCACGGACAGGACTTGCAAAACGTCCGTAACCTCGGAACTAGTCAGTAACATAAACATTATCGAATAAAGTAGTAAATATAGGCTCAGAATAAGGATTTTTGTTAAAGTGTCTTGTTTGTCTGTGTATATGCTAATATTAGTGATAGAATGTCTCGTTTATATGTGCTGATATTTTGTGTTTTTATTATTAATAATGATATCTCGCCTATCGATGTTGTGAAAGTGAAGTGCACTAGATTATTTTGTGATTAAAGAATGGAAAACAAGTATTTCTGGGCGTACCCCTAGAAAAAGATAGATTAGGAACTCTGTAAATTACCGAAAAGTTCCCCATAACTGTATCTCCGTCATTGGAGAACATATTTAAAGCGGCCAGTCCTGTAGGTCGTTACGAGGACGCACCGACGCATCTCGTATGCCCCTGAATGCGTAAAGAGGTGGACAGTTGCGTGAATTAGCACACCCAGTGTATGTTCAAATGAACTGGATGTAATCATCTAAAGAGCGAACAACAGCACTGATGCGCCAGAAATACTTGTTGATACCAAGATAGTGTAACAACTGCGAGTGTGAGCAGTGAGCTATATTTGCGTTGTGCCATTTCGACATTGCTAATCGGAAACATGTTCACAGGCCTTATAAAACCATTCGTGACAAAAGGAGAAAACGGGAAGAAAATAGAGGAGAGAAGAGGTGTCGCAATAGAACACGATAGAGGACGCTATCCAAACTTCCAACAAAAATCTTAGTAAGACTGACACATATCTAAGTTTGTTGTGCTTTATACATGTTCGCAGGCACAATAAGAGGGACGTCTGCCACATAGGGAATTCAGAAGAGAAAAACAAGATTAGAGATAAAAAGTAGTAAATAGTAGATATGTAGTCGGGTTGGCCAACACCGTGTTAGTCGTAGGAATTGGTAGTTAGAAATGGTGATGGAATCCTGTCCAGATAATCTTGTGTGAACGACTGTGAAGCAAGTTGTCTTGTACATTTTTATGTTTATGTATAAAAAAGTTCTGTTACATTTCTATTTTAATTGATCCTGAAGTTGATTTACAAACAAGCAAAATTATTCCTTATGTAATGAAACAAGTTCATTATCTTAAATTAAAAAAATGTATGGTACTGATGGTTAAACATGAGCACTTTCCATGTACTAAAATTAGTTGTCTTAGTGTGTTAAGGTGGCGTAACTGAATAAGAGGCAGTTGAAGCTTCGATACCTGGCACACCACACACTAGCTGACAAGGAACGAGGACGACAGCAATGAGAGGAGCACACAGCTGACGATGGTGATGGCATGCACACCACGCCCTGATTCGACGGGGACTGTGGTCAACTCAGCAACCAAGGAGAGTTGACATCCAGCACCTCTGTGTACGACAAAGAGGTCGGTCCTGGTCTTTGTATACGGTGCGGATCGGGGGCAGCAATGAAGAGGTCCAAGAGGGTTTCTATATTTGTTGCTCGCCACGTCAGGTGGAGCGACAGCCCAGCTGACCTTTTGTGCCTAAGGACACCAACTTTGAGGCCCTGAGCAAAAAATAGGCTCTTGTCTGATCACGGTCCCTCCCTTACCCTAAAACGTCTATAGAAGGAGCAATGACCTGTGGCTGAGCTGCGAGTGGTCACCGATCATAGATGCACCGATGGGGTCTTGTGCCTGTCGGACAAGATGTCAACAACGAGCACTTAGGTGAGAGCCATCCTGCCTCAAGAAGATGCGGGTGCCTGTGGCGCCATCTCGGTAATCGACATTGCTCTCTTCTCAGCCGTTAGCCACTCCTCAACTTGCTAGTCAGAACTAATGTCACTTCTGTTCCTGCAAGAAACTTGTGCCGTGTGTGTGAGTGTGTCAGTGTGGAAAGTAAGCGTTTCCGGACACATGTCCACATAACATATTTTCTTTCTTTGTGTGTGAGGAATGTTTCCTGAAAGTTTGGCCGTACCTTTTTGTAACACCCTGTATATACAGGGTGAGTCACCTAACATTACCACTGGATATATTTCGTAAACCACATCAAACACTGACGAATCGATTCCACAGACCGAACGTGAGGAGAGGGGCTAGTGTAATTGGAATACAAACCATAAAAAATGCAGGGAAGTATGTTTTTTAACACAAACCTACGTTTTTTTAAATGGAACACCGTTAGTTTTGTTAGCACGTCTGAACATATAAAAAAATACGTAATCAGTGCCGTTTGTTGCATTGTAAAATGTTAATTACATCCGGAGATATTGTAACCTAAAGTTGACGCTTGAGTACCAATCCTCCGCTGTTCGATCGTGTGTATCGGAGAGCACTGAATTACGCAGGGATCCAAAGGGAACGATGATGGACCTTAGGTACAGAAGAGACTGGAACAGCACATTACGTCCACATGCTAACACATTTTTTATTGGTCTTTTTCACTGACGCACATGTACATAACCATGAGGGGTGAGGTACACGTACACACGTGGTTTCCGTTTTCAATTACGGAGTGTAATAGAGTGTGTCCCGACATGTCAGGCCATAGATGTTCAATGTGGTGGCCATCATTTGCTGCACACAACTGCAATCTCTGGCGTAATGAATGTCGTACACGCCGCAGTACATCTGGTGTAATGTCGCCGCAGGCTGCCACAATACGTTGTTTCATATCCTCTGGGGTTGTAGGCACATCACGGTACACATGCTCCTTCAACGTACCCCACAGAAAGAAGTCCAGAGGTGTAAGATCAGGAGAACGGGCTGGCCAATTTATGCGTCCTCCACGTACTATGAAACGCCCGTCGAACATCCTGTCAAGGGTCAGCCTAGTGTTAATTGCGGAATGTGCAGGTGCACCATCATGCTGATACCACATACGTCGACGCGTTTCCAGTGGAACACTTTCGAGCAACGTTGGCAGATCATTCTGTAGAAACGCGATGTATGTTGCAGCTGTTTGGGCCCCTGCAATGAAGTGAGGACCAATGAGATGGTCGCCAATGATTCCGCACCATACATTTACAGTCCACGGTCGCTGTCGCTCTACCTGTCTGAGCCAGCGAGGATTGTCCACGGACCAGTAATGCATGTTCCGTAGATTCACTGCCCCATGTTTGTGAAACCCGCTTCATCGGTAAACAGGTAGAAATGCAACGCATGCTCTGTTAACACCTATTGACAGAATTGCACTCGATGATTAAAGTCATCACCATGTAATTGCTGATGTAGCGACACATGAAACGGGTGAAAGCGGTGACGATGCAGTATGCGCATGACACTACTTTGACTCAGTCCACCAGCTCTCGCAATGTCCCGTGTACTCATGCGTGGGTTCATGGCAACAGCAGCTAACACACCAACCGCACCCGCTTCTCCTGTGACGGGCCTGTTACGGACCCGTTTGCGTGCTACGACCATACCTGTAGCATACAGTTGGCGGTAGATGCTTTGCAATGTGCGGCACGTTGGATGCTCTCTGTCCGAGTACCGTTCTGCATACACCCTGCAGGCTTCAGCTGCATTTCGTCGACACTCGCCATAGATGAGTATCATCTCTGCCTTTTCAGAGCTCGAATACACCATGGTCACAGTTCCTACAACACTACACTATCACAGACGTCTGGTAACACGGTGTACTACCGTTGGTCTGCGTGCAGAGACGAATGCAGAATAATAATAGCAGCAAGCGCTACACGCGGACACTGCGACAGCTAGACCAAACCACAACAGTGCACCAAGCCACACTCGTAAACACGGTCGTCATCGTAAACATGTCCCTGCAGATGCTGCTCGCCGACCGTGGCCCGTGTTTGTTACAACACGCAACTGAACGTCGGAGATTTCAATATCTCCGGATGTAATTAACATTTTACAACGCAACAAACGGCACTGGTTACGTATTTGTTTATATGTTCAGATGTGCTAACAAAACTAACGTGGTTCCATTCAAAAAACGTAGGTTTGTGTTAAAAAACATACTTCCGTGCATTTTTGTATGGTTTGTATTAAACAATTACACTAGCCCCTCTCCTCACATTCGGTCTGTGGGATCGGTTCGTCAGTATTTGATGTGGTTTACGAAATATATCCAGCGGTAACGTTAGGTGACTGTATATATATATATATATATATATATATATATATATATATATATATAAAAACCTTTATTTCCTTTATTTATAAAATGTCAAATGGCAGTTCACATATAATTGAATGAGAGCAACCCCTATCAACTTTACAAAATATTACACAAATATTGTTCATGTATGTTTTTCGTTATTTAAGTCGAGTAGGGATGGATAACTAAGAGTGAATGGACCTTGAGTTATAATTGTGGGTCTTGCCATTCAAATGACAAGCACACAGATGCTTAAACATGTGTATTTGCCCTTTGCGATGTGTGTCCTTGTAATATAATTGTAGTTTTCTTTTGAGTACTCTGACCAATAATTGTCTCAGGAATCGGCAGAGATTAAAGTAAAATTAGACTAAATATTGACCATGTCTTTAACAGTAAATTCAGTCACTGAAGGCAGGTACCCTGGGAATGAGTGGGATTTTGCATCAGAGAGGAGGCAGTGGTAATCAATCGCCTGTAACTAATCACATGAAAGGATTAAAATATCAGTTATGGAGATATTAATTATGTACCTCAGGTGGTAAGACCATAGGAGTCATCACCTGTACTACAAAATTGATTTGTAGAGAGGGACTATTTAAGATGGCAAGAACTATGCCCCTTACATGAAGTCATTGAAGATCACCTAACTCACGTTGAGCGAACAGTAGGGCTGAACAAAAATGACTGACAAGGCACAATGCATCTGGGAGAGGGTATAGTATGGACGTATTGGAATAATTAATGTTGGGTGATGTAAAGTAAGTCACACGACATGAAAACTTTGTGGAAATGCGTCAATTTACTGGAGGCTAGATTATCCCAGGGAAGTATTCAGAGTTGAGCGTGACCGGCTGGGGAGCGGCGAAGCGAAGCGACAATAGGCAGCTTAGGTCGGCTCAAGCTCTGAGAAAGTGGTAACGGGGCGCAGCCTCCATCTGCCTTAAGATGAGTGACAGTGAGTGGGTGGTTGACCCCATGCTGGTGTACCAGGAGGCAGACGGAGAACTTTCACGTCTGTTGATAAATGTCCGTCGTCCCGTTTTCAGTGAAACATGCGAGAAAGCTGCGCAAACCTATGTTGGAGCGGTCAACAGAGGCCAAAATATGCGTGTGCATGACTATAGCAACTTCACGCTGAATTCGCAGTCCGCAGAGTCTGAAGTAAATCAGGTGAAGGGTGACAGAATGAAATACGCTGGTCTCCGATTGGAACGTAGGACCAAGGAATTTGAAGTACTCTCCTGGGAGTCAGAATTCCGGAAAAATTGGTGTTTTGTGCTGTCGCTAACCTTGATGGGTGGCCTGGGAGGAGCTAAATAGCAGAAGTTAAGAGGAAGGGAAATTTTGTGGGAATCTGTTCACTTCCCAGAGTAGGCATTGGTCGGCACTGGGAAGCGATGCATAATTAACGTGACTTGCGTGGATAGACGAGTGCAGCCTGGCAGCACCACAAGGCCGGTCGACGTCCTCACAATGACGACGCCCCGCCACACTGAATTCGGTGATGTTGCACCCGCTCCGGCTTGAATTAGGCCACATTAATTTGTTGGATCACGTCGGCAAAGTTTCCATGAGGATGGGCTATGTATTGGAGAATTCTTCTCTCACTTCGCATTATGCCTGGGTCAGTCGATAGGAATTACTTTTGATTTATCGCGCTTTACCCCATGTAATCGCAATTTATTACCACTGCCTGATAGGAGAGTCATGTAATGTGATGATGGAGGGTCGGGAGTTAAAATAAATTTGTGCTAATCGACTGCATCTGTTTTCAATCAAGTAGTTGAAATCCCAAGTCATTTTCTTAGTTAATTTTATGTTCAACATTTGCATCTGGTGTTCAATAGCTGAGTATAACATCGATGTGCACCCCCTTTTTAATTAAAAGTGATCAATTCTGAATCAATTAATGTCAACACTGCCACCGCAGTGCAATCAAGAGTCACAGAGCCTTATTACTTTCTTTGCGTTATCCGATATTGCGGCAGTTTTGCACTCTCTGTTGATCTGTTAGTCAATTAGCTGGGGTGAACACACGCCAAAACCAGATAAGTGACAGGTGGGGTGTTACAGATTGATCACGATGTCGGAACTCTGCTTTCCCACCAGTACTCACCAAAATTTGCTGTAGTTGTGTGTGGTCTAAAAACTTCACAAAGAAACAGTATTCCGCCATGTCATAATATGCTGTGTGGACCTGGTCGGACGTGATGCCAATAACAAGTACTATCCAGCCATGGATTTCTAGAGAACTCTGCTGCACATTCCTGGAACATTTCTGAAATGCAAAACACAGGGTATTCTTACGAGGTACACTGGTAGCCATAACTGCACTATATCAGCGGCCGAGACCGCTGTGAAAGAATTAAGAAGCTTGTGTACGACGGTAGTGAAGAAGCACTGAGAATATCACAGGTCACAATCCAAGAATTTCTATAAACACGGCTTGCGGCGCTACGACTACGCGGAAGTACCGACACGTTCGGTCGCTGTCGCGTCCCAAGTGGAACTACTCCCATCTGAGCCACCGAGGACACAGAGGATAGTGCGACTGCAGAAACTTATCTCTGGCACGCCTCCCGTGAGACCCACATTCGCAACTTACTGTCCCGCACTATATTCATAGTGCCCCTGCCCATCATAATCATTACTCGCGGCTTTAGTGCCGATTCCTGTAAGAGTTCGGACACAGTGCATCCACACAGAAGAAGATGGTCAAATAGCCGGTGAGCCTTAACTGTTTATATATGGAGATGGTATCACCAGCCATTTGACCATCTTCTTCTGTGCGAATGCACAAACAGTGCCCGAACTCTTCGAGAATCAGCAGTAAACTCACGAGTAATGAGTATGATGGGCAGGGGCACTATGAATATAGTGCGGGACAGTAAGTTGCGAATGTGGGTCTCACGGGAGGCGTGCCAGAGATAAGTTTCTGCAGTCGCACTATCCTCTGTGTCCTCGGTGCCTCAAATGTATAGAGCGTCTACCATGTAAGCATGAGATCCTGGGTTCGAGTGCCGGTCGGGGCACACATTTTCAACTGTCCCCGTTGACTTATATCAACGCCTGTGTGGAGCTAAGGGTATTCATTGCATTGTAATTTCATTCTAACGAGCTGCATGGTCACCGTTGGTATCTGTTCTTTCGGAAAGAACAGATACCATCTTCATATATAAATAGAAACAATATTGCCTAGCGATACGTGACAGTAATATCACAAGAGGCACGTTAAAGAACATGAGTAATAAACAGAAGTCAAAAAGAAGTAGGCAGACTAAGAAACGAAAAGATGACGAAACATAACTTGGAGGGGGTAGGAGCATTTGCTCTACTGTTGGAGAGAGAGAAGTAGCAGCTATAACTGACAAGCGAAAATTTTAGGTCCACTGCCCACTGCGAGCCTCGACGAAGCCTCATGCTATTTGGTACAGATGGTACGGTGTGGTAACGAAGTATACCAGGCGAGGGAACTATGACAACCGACACATATAAATTCAGAATGGATAAATATCTCGAGGTACGGTTTTCGCCAACTTATAACGCTCGCAAGTAATTTGTATCTTTACTCACCGAATTACGGCACCAACTGGTTTTTTTAATGGAAATACATACGTTTTTCTGTGGAATTTGAAATAAGCTTCTAAGAGATCTTCAGCGACATAATGGGTGTGGTGCTTGATAAAATAGTGTTAAGATAAGAGAAGAGCGCTGCAAACCACTTTCACGACGTCCACAGAAGAGGTTGCTCATCTGTCCTGTTATACCAAATGCAAGCAAACAAGTAACTCAGGTACGGTTACTGTGCTTACCTGTATGCTTAAAGCCCATCAGTCTGTGTTCTGCTGTTGTAGCAGTCAGATAACTTGCTCGTAAAGCTACCGATACATTCACATTGTACGCTGATCAAATGTTTCAAATGGCTCTGAGCACTATGGGACTTCACATCTGAGGTCATCAGTACCCTAGAACTTAGAACTACTTAAACATAACTGACCTAAGGACAACACACACATCCACGCCCGAGGCAGGATTCGAACCTGCGACCGTAGCGGTCGCTCGGTTCCAGACTGAAGGATATAGAACCGCTCGGCCCCTGCGGCCGGCCGTACGCTGATCAGCCAGAACATTATGACCACCTACCAAACAGCTGATATGTGCGCCTTGGGACAGATAACAGTGGGGACACGTCGTGGCATGGACGCAGTGAGGCATTGATAGTCACTAGAGGGAATTATCATCACATTTGCAAACACATGTTACCTAATTCCTGTAAATTCCGGGGAAGGGGCGATGAGCTGTGATGCCACGTTCAGTCACATCCTATAACTGTTCGATATAGTAAAGCTCTGGAGAATTGTGATGCCAGCACATCAATTGGAACTCGCCACTGTGTTCCTCTAACCACTCCATCACATTCAAGGTCTTGTGACAAGGAACGTTATCTTGTTGAAAATCGACACTGTTGTCGGAAAACATGATCGTCATGAAGGGCTGTACGTGGTCTGCTACCAGTGCACGATACTCCTTGGCTGTCATGGTGCCTTGCACGAGCTCCACTGCAGCCATGGACGTCTGCGTGAATGATCCCCAGAGCATAAGGCAGACGCCACTAGCTTGTCTCCGACCCGCCGTACAGGTGTCAATGACCTGTTTCCCTGGACGTGGATTCGCACCATCCCATTGGTATGATGAAGAAGGTATCGGGATTCATCACACCGTGCAATGCTCTTCCACTACGCCAATGTCCAGTGCGGATGGTCACGTGCCCATTTCAGTCGTAGTTGCCGATGTCGTGGTGTTAACATTGGCAGCTACATCTAAATATCTACATTTATACTCCGCTAGCCATAAAGCGGTGTGTGACGGAGAGCGCCTCAGTACGAACTCTAATTTCCCTTATCTTTGAATGGTGATCATTGCGCGATTTGAAAGTTGGTGGTTATAATATATGCTCTACATCCTCGGTGAAGATCGGATTTCGGAATTTAGTGAGCAGCCCCTTCTGTTTAGCGGCCCGTCTATCTGCAAGTGTGTCCCACTTCAAACTTTCTATGAGATTTGCAGTGCTCTCACGATGGCTAAAGGTACCAGTCACGAATCTTGCCGCTCTTCTTTGGACCTTCTGAATCTCTTGAATCAGACGAACAATACTCCAAGACTGGACGAACTAACGTATTGTAAGCTATTTCTTCTGTTGAAGGACTGCATCGCTTCAGGATTCTACAAATAAACCGCAATCTAGAGTTCGCCTACACGTTGCTTGTGTAATCTGATCGTTCCATTTGAGATCTTTTCGAATAGTCACACCTAGATACTTGACAGATCTCACTACTTCCGAAGACTGGGCTTTTATTTTGTACTCTTACATTAATGGGGATTTTCGCCTTGTTATACGCAGTTGGTTACACTTACTAAAACTGAGAGATAACAGCACAACTTTCGTGTGATACTACCTTCCTGTAGACTACAGCATCATCGGCAAACAGTCTCAGGCCACTGTCGATTCCATCAACCAGATCGTTTATGTAAATCGTAAAAAGGAGCGGACCTATTGTACTGCCCTGGGGAACACCTGAAGCTACGCTTGCTTCTGTTGAAGTCATCCTGTTCAGGAAGACATACTGCTCCCTGTCTGTTAGAAAACTTTCTGTCTAACCGCATATGTCATCGGATAAACCGTAAGAGCGCACTTTTTGGAACAAGCGACAGTGCGGAACTGAGTCGAACACCTTTCGAAAGTCTATAAATATGGCATCAACCTGGGAGCTGGTATCTAGAGCCTGTTGTATATCATGTAGAAAGAGGGCCAGCTGTATCTCGCATGACCACTGTTTCCTAAAACCATGCTGGTTTCTGCAGATGAGCTTCTCAGAGTCTAGAAAGGTCATTATGTCTTAACACAAAATACACTCCTGGAAATAGAAATAAGAACACCGTGAATTCATTGTCCCAGGAAGGGGAAACTTTATTGACACATTCCTGGGGTCAGATACATCACATGATCACACTGACAGAACCACAGGCACATAGACACAGGCAACAGAGCATGCACAATGTCGGCACTAGTACATCCACCTTTCGCAGCAATGCAGGCTGCTATTCTCCCATGGAGACGATCGTAGAGATGCTGGATGTAGTCCTGTGGAACGGCTTGCCATGCCATTTCCACCTGGCGCCTCAGTTGGACCAGCGTTCGTGCTGCACATGCAGACCGCGTGAGACGACGCTTCATCCAGTCCCAAACATGCTCAATGGGGGACAGATCCGGAGATCTTGCTGGCCAGGGTAGTTGACTTACACCTTCTAGAGCACGTTGGGTGGCACGGGATACATGCGGACTTGCATTGTCCTGTTGGAACAGCAAGTTCCCTTGCCGGTCTAGGAATGGTAGAACGATGGGTTCGATGACGGTTTGAATGTACTGTGCACTATTCAGTGTCCCCTCGACGATCAACAGTGGTGTACGGCCAGTGTAGGAGATCGCTCCCCACACCATGATGCCGGGTGTTGGCCCTGTGTGCCTCGGTCGTATGCAGTCCTGACTGTGGCGCTCACCTGCACGGCGCCAAACACGCATACGACCATCATTGGCACCAAGGCAGAAGCGACTCTCATCGCTGAAGACGACACGTCTCCATTCGTCCCTCCATTCACGCCTGTCGCGACACCACTGGATGCGGGCTGCACGACGTTGGGGCGTGAGCGGAAGACGGCCTAACGGTGTGCGGGACCGTAGCCCAGCTTCATGGAGACGGTTGCGAATGGTCCTCGCCGATACCCCAGGAGCAACAGTGTCCCTAATTTGCTGGGAAGTGGCGGTGCGGTCCCCTACGGCACTGCGTAGGATCCTACGGTCTTGGTGTGCATCCGTGCGTCGCTGCGGTCCGGTCCCAGGTCGACGGGCACGTGCACCTTCCGCCGACCACTGGCGACAACGTCGATGTACTGTGAAGACCTCACGCCCCACGTGTTGAGCAATTCGGCGATACGTCCACCCGGCCTCCCGCATGCTCACTATCCGCCCTCGCTCAAAGTCCGTCAACTGCACACACGGTTCACGTCCACGCTGTCGCGGCATGCTACCAGTGTTAAAGACTGCGATGGAGCTCCGTATGCCACGGCAAACTGGCTGACACTGACGGCGGCGGTGCACAAATGCTGCGCAGCTAGCGCCATTCGACGGCCAACACCGCGGTTCCTGGTGTGTCCGCTGTGCCGTGCGTGTGATCATTGCTTGTACAGCTCTCTCGCAGTGTCCGGAGCAAGTATGGTGGGTCTGACACACCGGTGTCAATGTGTTCTTTTTTCCATTTCCAGGAGTGTATGTTCCATGATGCTACAACAAATCAATGTCAGTGAAATTGGCCGGTAATTATGTGCATCTGATTTTCTACCCTTTTTATAGATTGCTACGACCTGGGCCTTCTTCCGGTCCCGTGGAACTTTCCGCTGTTCCAATGATCTCTGATAGATGATGGATAAGAATGGTCCTACATTTGTTGCATAGTCAACATAAAATCTTACGGGGTTACCGTCTGGGCACATGCATGGGTCGACTGCCGACGTCCATTGTTAGCAGTGTTCGGAGCTCTGTGTGTTGAGATTCGCGTTTAGTCTACCCAGCATTAGAGTCCAATGTTAGTCCCACCACAGTTTGCCACCTGTCCTGTTTTACCAGTCTGCCCAGTCTGCGACTTCCGACATCTGTTACGAGGGGTGGTCGCCCAACAACGCGATGTCTGGACGTGGTTTCACCGTGGTTTCGCCACGTGTTGAAGACTCTCACCACGGCACTCCTGGAAGACCCGACAAGTCGTGCAGTTTCCGAAGCGCTCGTGCCGAGCCTCCACGCCATCACAATGTGCCCTCGATCAGCGTCAGATAGATCGCGCGCCTTCCCCATTCCACACAAGAACACTATGCTCAGTGATACTACATGCACAATGCATGTGTCTAATTAGCGGTCATTCCTCGCCAGGTGACGATGCTGGACGGGTTTATATCGATAATAATCGTAGGTCAGTGGTCATAATCTGGCTGGTCAGTGTATATGGCAATTGAAAAAGTGCGTATGGTTTATGGCGAATGCTGTCAGACTATTTGCGCAACGCTACGGTAGTACACTGAAGAGTATCCAGGTCTTGTCACGCACTCAATATCTGTCTTTTCAGAGATTATAAAAGGAGTTCTGGGAACTGAAGTATGGAGAATCAAATACACCAAGGAAAAAAAAAGTGCAATTGATGAAGGAAATAAAAGTAACCTTTTAGCAGCAGTAACATAGGATGCATATGTCACTAAGACGCATCTTAGAAGAACGAGAGGGATCAATCAAATGAGTGTTCTGCGTACACAAAATACCATCGCATTTCTTTCTCTTCACATTTCGATGCACCTACAGTATCGTGACAATGACTTCCGAAATTGGTTTTTCGAATGCCATCTACGAGAGGTGCATAGTGAGACAGCATAAGTATGAAAAACTTTCTTGAAAGAACAAGAATCGTTTAGAAGTCATGGACAAGCCAGTCCTCGTAATACGTACGTACTAAATGTCAGTTAAAACTCCTCGCTGTTACAAAGAATCCGATAAACACACCGCTCTTGGTCTATGAATGTTTGGTGCTCATTTTTAAGACTCGTATCATTGGTACCTGTTGCACTGATGGGTATCTAACTATACTGTCAAGTACCTCGGTTTCCCAACATTTGCTGCTGTCACTGTTATTGGAAGGCATCCCACTGAACATATGGCAATAACTAAGACTCATGTCCCAGCTGTTCCATGCATATGAAGGTAGACACCCCTTAAAGAACATTTGGGAAGCACTGGAACGATTGTAAAATGATCTACCACTCACCAAACTTAAAACTTCTGCACTTTTATCTGACGGGAAAGTTAAAAAAAATGAACCTATTAGAAGCCACCGACGACCCCCGAAGGCATGAAATGCGTTATCACACGGATCTGGGCTGCTGTTACCTCCAGATAAAACTATAAGTGCAGTACTTTTTCTCCGGATTAAGTTTATAGTATGTAGCAATGCTCAAGGTCAAGATTTTGAAGACTGGAAATAACAGCTATGTCTATAAGCACATGTACAGCATATTACACTCCTGGAAATGGAAAAAAGAACACATTGACACCGGTGTGTCAGACCCACCATACTTGCTCCGGACACTGCGAGAGGGCTGTACAAGCAATGATCACACGCACGGCACAGCGGACACACCAGGAACCGCGGTGTTGGCCGTCGAATGGCGCTAGCTGCGCAGCATTTGTGCACCGCCGCCGTCAGTGTCAGCCAGTTTGCCGTGGCATACGGAGCTCCATCGCAGTCTTTAACACTGGTAGCATGCCGCGACAGCGTGGACGTGAACCGTATGTGCAGTTGACGGACTTTGAGCGAGGGCGTATAGTGGGCATGCGGGAGGCCGGGTGGACGTACCGCCGAATTGCTCAACACGTGGGGCGTGAGGTCTCCACAGTACATCGATGTTGTCGCCAGTGGTCGGCGGAAGGTGCACGTGCCAGTCGACCAGGGACCGGACCGCAGCGACGCACGGATGCACGCCAAGGCCGTAGGATCCTACGCAGTGCCGTAGGGGACCGCACCGCCACTTCCCAGCAAATTAGGGACACTGTTGCTCCTGGGGTATCGACGAGGACAATTTGCAACCGTCTCCATGAAGCTGGGCTACGGTCCCGCACACCGTTAGGCCGTCTTCCGCTCACGCCCCAACATCGTGCAGCCCGCCTCCAGTGGTGTCGCGACAGGCGTGAATGGAGGGACGAATGGAGACGTGTCGTCTTCAGCGATGAGAGTCGCTTCTGCCTTGGTGCCAATGATGGTCGTATGCGTGTTTGGCGCCGTGCAGGTGAGCGCCACAATCAGGACTGCATACGACCGAGGCACACAGGGCCAACACCCGGCATCATGGTGTGGGGAGCGATCTCCTACACTGGCCGTACACCACTGGTGATCGTCGAGGGGACACTGAATAGTGCACGGTACATCCAAACCGTCATCGAACCCATCGTTCTACCATTCCTAGACCGGCAAGGGAACTTGCTGTTCCAACAGGACAATGCACGTCCGCATGTATCCCGTGCCACCCAACGTGCTCTAGAAGGTGTACGTCAACTACACTGGCCAGCAAGATCTCCGGATCTGTCCCCCATTGAGCATGTTTGGGACTGGATGAAGCGTCGTCTCACGCGGTCTGCACGTGCAGCACGAACGCTGGTCCAACTGAGGCGCCAGGTGGAAATGGCATGGCAAGCCGTTCCACAGGACTACATCCAGCATCTCTACGATCGTCTCCATGGGAGAATAGCAGCCTGCATTGCTGCGAAAGGTGGATGTACTAGTGCCGACATTGTGCATGCTCTGTTGCCTGTGTCTATGTGCCTGTGGTTCTGTCAGTGTGATCATGTGATGTATCTGACCCCAGGAATGTGTCAATAAAGTTTCCCCTTCGTGGGACAATGAATTCACGGTGTTCTTATTTCAATTTCCAGGTGTGTAGTTACGTGATTGCTTAAATTTGGTATAACAGGGCAAACGTTTGTGGAACCTCTTCTCCTGTTGATGGGACTGTGGTTTGCGGCGCTGTTATTTTGAAACTATTCGATTAAGTCCCGTACAAGTAATATCACTAAAGTTCTCTTAGACACTTCTTTCAAATGCCACATAAAAACATATACGAGGGATGTTCAATAAGTAACGCAACACATATTTTTCTCGGTCAATTTCGATCTCAAACATTCAGAATTTGTGTGGGACGTGTGGTACATTCCAGATTCAGTCCCTACAGTTTCATGATGTTCCGATGGGTGGCAGCACGGTGCTTAGCCTTCAAAATGGCTTCTGTAACGCAGGTGCGTTCCAAGCAGAGATCGATTGTCTTTTGGCTGAAAACCACAGCATCGCAGATAATCATATGCGCTTGCAGAGCGTCTATAGAGACCTGGCAGTGAACAAAAGTAAGCTGGGACTTTGGACGATGCGTCTGGTATCGCGACGTCTCGCAAACCTGTTCTATCAACTGCCTGCTAACAGGCCGCACAAGTCGTATTAACGGATATCTGTATTAAAAAATAGGGTTTTGTAGCCAAAAGAGTGGGGAATAATGTGGTGTATTGGAATTCTGAATAAATCCAACTTACTTTCATGTACATCTACATCTACATGGTTACTCTGCAATTCACACTTAACTTCCTGGCAGAGGGTTCATCGAACCATTTTCATACTACTTCTTTACCATTCTACTCTCGAATGGCGCGTGGGAAAAAGGAACATCTAAATCTTTCCGTTCGAGCTCTGATCTCTCTTATTTTATTATGATGATCATTTCTCCCTACGTAGGTGGGTGTCAACAAAAAATTTTCGCATTCGGAAGAGAAAGTTGGTGATTGAAATTCGTAAACAGATCTCTCCGCAAAGAAAACCGCCTTTGTTTCAGTGACTGCCACCCGAACTCGCGTATCATATCAGTGACACTCTCACCCCTATTGCGCGATAACACGACACGAGCTGCCCTTCTTTGCACTTTTTCGATCTCCTCCGTCAATCCTAGCTGGTAAGGATCCCATACCGCGCAGCAGTATTCCAGCAGAGGACGGACAAGTGTAATGTAGGCTGTCTCTTTAGTGGGTTTGTCGCATCTTCTAAGTGTTCTGCCAACAAAGTGCAGTCTTCGTTTCGCCTTCCCCACAATATTATCTATGTACTCTTTCCAATTTAAGTTGCTCGTAATTGTAATTCCTAGGTATTTAGTCGAATTGACAGCCCTTAGATTTGTGAGATTTATCGTATATCCAAAATTTATCGGATTTCTTTTACTACCCGTGTGAATGACCTCGCACTTTTCTATGTTTAGTGCCAATTGCCACTTTTCGCACTGTATAGAAAATTCTCTCTAGATCATTTTCTAATTGGAATTGATCGTCTTATGATTTTACTAGACGGTACATTACAGAGTCATCTGCAAACAATCTAAGGGGGCTGCTCAGATTATCATCTAGATCATTTATATAAATCAGGAACGGCAGAGGGCCTATGACACTACCTTGCGGAACGGCAGATATCACTTCTATTCTACTTGATGATTTACCATCTATCACTACGAACTGTGATCTCTCTGAGAGGAAAGCACGAATCCAGTCACGCAACTGAGACGATACACCATATCCACGCAATTTGATTAATAGTCGCTTGTGAGGAACAGTATCAAAAGCCATCTGGAAATCTAGGAATATGGAATCGATCTGAGATCCCTTCTCGTCATGGGAATAAAGATCTAGCTGTGTGGCACAAGAAGGGTATTTCCTGAATCGCTGTTGGTTATGTATCAATAAGTCATAATATTCGAGTACAGCATATTCTCCTGCAAATAAAATAAAAGTGTTGCCTTAGTTACTGGACGTCCGCCCCAGTAGCTGAGTGGTCAGCGTGACGGATTGCCGTCCTCTGGGCCCGGGTTCGATTCCCGGCTGGGTCGGCGATTTACTCCGCTCAGGGACTGGGTGTTGTGTTGTGTTCATCATCATTTCATCCCCATCCGGCGTGCAGGTCGCCCAATGTGGCGCCGAATGTAATAACACCTGCGATATGGCGGCCGGACCTGCTCCGCGAGGGGCCTCCCGGCCAATGACGCCAAACGCTCATCATCATCATCAGTTACTGGACACCCCTCGTAGTCCCACTAGGGGAAAAAAAAAGATCAGAGTCTAAATCGGCGATGTTGTGTAAGAGCACAAGTGCACGTGAACACCATAACTTTTGACACCTTTCGGAGCTATTCCTTAGTTTTCATTGAATGCTGTTAAACGTAATGTAGATGTGGCAATCTGAAATACACGGCGCTAAATCTACCACGCTACGCTACATTTCTATTTCTTCAGACTCTGTGTAACTTGGAATCAGGATCGCGAACACACCTTCGGTTGTGCCCATTTTAAGCAACTTTCGCGCATGCACAACTGGCGTGACGTAACTTCCTTGGGTGTGTATAGCTATAACACAACATCGCCGATTTAGACACTGATCTATTTTTCTCCCTAGTGGGTCTACGGGGGGTTTCCAGTAAGTAAGGCAACACACTTTATGAGAGCAAGTTGGTTTTATTCAGAATTCCAATACACCACATTATTCCCCACTCTTTTGGCTACAAAAGCCTATTTTTTAATACAAATATCCGTTTACTGGGACATCCACATGGAGCCGTTACTGGAGAGCGTGCAACAAAGTGAAGTGCCAGAGGTGATAGCCTACGCGGATGACCTCCTGTTGGTCGGCGGCAGTAGCTGTGAGGGCATAGGGCCCAAAATAGAAAGGGCTATAGATAAAATGCAACTGTGGTGCCAAAACACAAAGATGAAAATATCATCACCAACTGGGACAAGTTTACCAGGGTTCTTAATAACACCACTCGACACGACCTCGATTTGACAACACCGGCCAATATAGTCCGTGCTGTGGATTACCTTACCGCCAAAATACAGAAAGCAGTGAAACTCTCCACCTCCACTGCACCTCGAAATTTAACACCCCTGGACGACTTGCCTCCTCTGTTACGAGAGCTGAAGGTGCAAAAGAACCGCTACCGCCGGAGGTGGAAGCAGTTTCGTGACCCCCAGGACAAAAGCCAAATGAGACGCCTCCAACGCGAATTCAGCCACCGGCTCGCCGAATGGAGGTCTGAACAGTGGGAGGACAGGATGTCCACTTTCCTACTCCACCAAAAATCTGACTGGGCTGTCATTCGCACCCTGCGGCGTTCTAAGCCAGCGACTGCCCATCCAATTCGCACAGCAGCGGGCTTGTCATATGATACCCTGCAAATTGTCGAAACGCTGGCAGATGTGTTCGAGGCCCAAAACCGCCCTCTGGTCCAGGACCTTTCTCCGAACGAACTACAGGAAGAACATGAAGTCCTGACAGCTGTTGCTGCTTTCCGCAACCGCCCACCCCAGTCTGCTCCCCTTCTTACGTCCATGGCAGAAATTCAGCGCATCCTTCGACGGAAGCGTGGCCGGTCGGCCCCTGGATTGGACGGAATTTTAAATGAACATCTTTGCCACCTTCCCCGCACACCACTCATCTTGTTCACCAAGATTTTAAACTGTTGTCTCACATCTGGCCTTTTCCCCCCTCAGTGGAAACAAGCCAAGCTGATTGCGATCATCAAGTAAATCAGAGACTTGTAGTCCGGGGTGATATGTTACAATACAGCATTACCGGTCTATTGCGGTCAAACTGTGTTGGTGAGGCAGTAAATTCCACAGGGCAGTGACTGCGTCACTGCAATTCACTTTGGAGGTGTGGCGGTGGGCCTTGTAGTCCCGTACCACCCTCTGACGGTGATGGTACTACATGAGTCAGGCAGAAAAATTTTGCCTAACATGGGCAGGTGAAGGTGATCAAGTAAATCAACATACCTTCTGCTTAAAGGACAGCTGATCAGAAATCCAACTGTGAGAATCGAGGGCTCACCGGTTTTTCGGCGACGCGAGGCACGGTAAGGGAATCATCACTAATGAAAGGTGGAACTTCGGTAAACACATTGACACCGTAAACCAGAAAGCACTAAACAGTCACATCTCCACTGGACATAAAAGATTTCATCTTCCCCCTCACCTTATAAAACTATATCATAACAGCATCCTAACATCAATGGTGGGTTACGGCTCGGGAGTCTGGGCGCACAGGCTCACGAGGGTAGTGCCCGCCATGAAGTGAGAAGAGTTCAGAGGAACGTGATATTGAGATCTGTTGGGGCCTATAGGACATCTCCAGGTGGAGCCCTATTAGTCATAATGGGGCTCTGCCTCCTGGAGATCAAAATCAGAGAACAGGCTGTGTGGTTCTGGGCTAAGAAAGGGAATACTGCGAAAAGAGAAGACATATTTGGCACTTGAGTCGAGGATAAGGGTGAGATAAGGCGAAGAGGCGAGCAGTTATGGCAGGAATCGTGGGAGGCAGAAGAAACAGGTCGCAGAACATTTGAACTTCTACCGAATGTCAGGGAACGACTGAGCATGAAGTACTTTGAACCAACCAGGGGATTATTCCAGTTTCTCACTGGTCGTGGGTCCTACCCGACATATTTACGTCCGTTTGGGAAGAGGGCTACGCTCGCGTGTGAATGTGGTGTATCAGAGAGTACTCCCGATCATGTGGTCTACGAGTGCCCCCTTTTCAATGATGTAGCACCTACATTACGTGCCCAACTACCCGACCATGACACCTACCACCTGCTAAGACGAGAAGACACTTTTAAACTCTCAATAAACTGGCTAACGAGGTATCACGAAAAGTGTTAAAAGAATACCTGAGGGACGCTGATTAACTAACAACCCGAGACATACCTAATACCAGCTGAGTCCAGTGCCCTATTCCCAAACCTCCTGTGCGTGGAGAGGCCAACTTTTCTTCACAGTTTGGAATCCGCCGCGTACAGGACTAGGGGGAGTGGGGTACAACACCACCAATATAGAACAAGCACCGTAGATGACATAAAATAGAATTAGTTAGTAGGACTTAGAATTAGGAAATTTAGTTAGGAACCTGCAGCGATTAACATCCTTGGCCTGCCAGTGACAGGGGACGCTCATCGGCATTAGCTCGATGAGCAAGGCTATAAGTAGGTTTGTGAACTACTGACACACCTGTGAGATTAGTTATGCGTAGGTCTTACAAAGAAAATATTAATAATAAATTAATTAGTTGCCCATTGTACATCTAGTTATGGCTGTAGCTCACTTATTAAATTATGTAATTAGCTACAATCAATGTTTTGTATAAAATTTAAGACCCACTAATGACATAAGGAAGTGGGTTAAGATTGTATAATTATAAAGTTGTGAATAAAGAATTATTTTTAACTGCAAGTTAACATCATTGCCACAACTGGGAGCACACGGCAGCAAAGTTTGGTCACCGTTCGCTTCGCATAAATCCCGCTAGACGGCAGCACACTCCTCGGATATGCCAATTCACTCACTACGTAGTAAAATTAGACCGGACATCCAGACCTGTTACATACTGACAGTAAAACCTAATTTGTGTGATTATGAAAGAGATATATTAAGATTTGGATTTTACCATACAGTGCTGAGAACCATAAAGTACATCAGCGTCGATTGTGAGACTGTAGCACGTATTCATGCTCCTGATATCTCTTGATCTTATGCTGGGTCAGGTTTATCTGTGCTGTAGGCCCATATTGCATATATGAACATTCACGAAAACCTGCCTCGCTGGTTTCTATATAATTCAGTTAAATGTGGGAACGACGGCGGTGTGCTTTTGGCCCTTATGGTTCTCTGCGCCTCATTTCTATTCTAGTGAAGTGATCATATTAGTAGACAGTAAAACATGAACTGAATCATTTCCACAAAAGGCAGTGTGAATTTGGAGTTGGTTGTTTACTGTGCCGGAATATGCTTTGCGCATTTGTGTCAACATGAACTCTGTTGAATCTGTCTTACGTGTTAACAGAAAAGAAAATTGCCAGGAAAAGATATCCGCAAAGGAATTAGGGCCTCCCACACCAGTTCCATTGCCTGAGAAAGTAAAGAAATCAAATAAGCGTGATTACAAATGAACAAGGAAGTGTACAATAAGCGTTAGTTTTTGTGCGGGCGCAACATAAGAATGATTTTCAGCTCGCATGTTAATTCATTGACAAATACATGTGTTTGGGATCTTGCATGTTTGTCCGAAAAAATAAAAAAGCACGAAAACTCACACTTACACAAAAATGCGAAACGGAGAGTAGCGAAAGGTTAAACATTCTTTCGTTCTTGTCATAAACTGTACTTATTTATGTACAAAACAACAAAATCCCACCAAAACGATTCTTCCTTTTTCAGATAAGTTATGCTTATTTTAATTATTATTATTATTATTCGTGTTATTGACAGCTGCTGAAGTTTCTGATAAGCGTAGTAATATAGCAGACGTCCACCCCCGGTAGCTGAATGGCGCCAGCAAGTTAGCTCAGCATGTTCGGTCAGAGGGCTGCTTGCTCTCTGTAATAAAAAACTGAGTAAAGGAATCAACGATCAACTCGAACGGATGTCTTGTGACGTCCGCCCAGACCAAACTCAACGAACTGTATCATAAAAAGAAAATGGTCAGCGTGACGGATGAAAATCCTCTGGTCCCGGGTTCGATACCCGACTAGGCCGGGGAATTTTCTCCGGCCAGGGACTGGGTGTTGTGCTGTCCTCATCATCATCCTATCATCCTCATCGACTGCAGGTCGCCGAAGTGGCGTCAAACTGAAAGACCGGCACCCGGCGAACGGTCTGCCCGACGGGGGGTCCTAGCCATACGATTAAATAAATTAATAAAATACAGCAGATGCTATTAATATAACACTGTCATATTTATCTGAATCTAGATAAATATTTGTGAACACCGAGAATGTATACTCACTGATTCTGGATATATTTTGGGTGGCTAGTAATAACTGCCTCAACGTGTATAAGAGCAGCAGACACGTATGAAGAATCTCTACAGGGCCCCGAAAAAAGGGAAATCCACCAATACAGGCGACTTTCACGAAGAGCGGTACTAAATAGTTTTTCAATATGACATGCGTATCACTGATGCAACTGCATTTGAAAATGGTCACTGGCCGGTAACCTCATGTAATACACGATGAAATAGAGGTCATTTTGTATTAAGAATTTGACATAATTTCTTAGACTTCTCCGGCGATTCGTTGTCACCTTGTTGAGATCGGGTGTTCCGCCGGTGGTCGGCGTCTCCCTGAGACTCAGGTAACACCTGATGAAGACCTCAAATTGTTGTTGTTGTTGTGGTCTTCAGTCCTGAGACTGTTGATGCTGCTCTCCATGCTATCCTATCCTGCGCAAGCTTCTTCATCTCCCAGTACTTACTGCAACCTACATCCTTCTGAATCTGCTTAGTGTATTCATCTCTTGGTCTCCCTCTACGATTTTTACCCTCCACGCTGCCCTCCAATACTAAATTTGTGATCCCTTGATGCCTCAGAACATGTCCTACCAACCGGTCGCTTCTTCTTGTCAATTTGTGCCACAAACTCCTCTTCTCCCCAATTCTGTTCAATACCTCCTCATTAGTTATGTGATCTACCCATCCAATCTTCTGTAGCACCACATTTAGAAAGCTTCTATTCTCTTCTTGTCCAAACTAACGTCTGAAAATGGTCTCCAGGTCGCCGAACGTAAGCATTTCCACTCATTTCATTGCATGTAACATCCTGCACCATTACGGAGACACCACCAGTTTGCACAGTGTCTTTTTGACTACTTGAGACCATCGCTTCGTAGAGTCTGCACCGCTCACATACCCTACCATCAGCTCGTATCAGCTGGAAACGGGACTCTACATCTACATCTACATGGATACTCTGCAAATCATATTTAAGTGCCTCGTAGTGCGTTTATCGAACCACCTTCACAATTCTCTATTATTCCAATCTCGTATAGCGCGCGGAAAGAACGAACACCTATATCTTTCCGTACGAGCTCTGATTTCCCTTATTTTATCGTCGTTATCGTTCCGCCCTATGTCGGTGTCAACCAAATATTTTCGCATTCGGAGGAGAAAGTTGGTGATTGTAATTTCGTGAGAAGATTCCGTCGCAACGAAAAACGCCTTTCTTTTAATGATTTCCAGCCCAAATCCTGTATCATTTCTGTGACACTCTCTCCCATATTTCGCGATAATACAAAACGTGCTCCCTTTCTTTGAACCTTTTCCATGTATTCCGTCAGTCCTACCTGGTAAGGATCCCACACCGCGCAGCAGTATTCTAAAAGAGGACGGACAAGCGTAGTGTAAGCAGTCTCGTTAGTACGTCTGTTACATTTTCTAAGTATCCTGCCAATAAAACGCAGCCTTTGGTTAGCCTTCGCCACATTTTCTATGTGCTCTTTCCAATTTAAGTTATTCGTAATTGTAATAACTAGGTACTTAGTTGAATTTACGGCTTTTAGATTAGACTGATTTATCGTGTAACCGAAGTTTAACGAGTTCCTTTTAGAACTCATGTGGATGACCTCACACTTTTCGTTATTTAGGGTCAACTGCCACTTTTCGCACCCTTCAGATATTTTTTCTAAACCGTTTTGCAGTTTGTTTTCATTTTCTGATGACTTTATTAATCGATAAACGACAGCGTCATCTGCAAACACCCGAAGACGGCTGTTCAGATTGTCTCCCATATCGTTTATAGACACAAGGAACAGCAAAGGGCCTATAACACTACGTTGGGGAACGCCTGAAATCACTTCTGTTTTACTCGATGACTTTCCGTCAATTACTACGAACTGTGACCCCTATGACAGGGAATCGCAAATCCAGCCACATAACTGAGACGATATTCCACTACGAGCCGCTTGTGCGGTACAGTGTAAAAAGCCTTCCAGAAATCCAGGAATACGGAATCGATCTGTAATCCCTTGTCAATAGCACTCATCACTTCATGTGAATAGAGGACTAGTTGTGTTTCACGGGAACGATGTTTTCTAAACCTATGTTGACTGTGTGTCAATAAACTGTTTTCTTCGAGGTATTCATAATGTTCGAACACAATATATGTTCTAAGATCTTGCTGCATATCGACGTTAACGATATGGGCCTGTAATTTAGTGGATTACTCGTACTACCTATCTTGAATATTGGTGTGACCTGTGCAACTTTCCAGTCTTTGGGTACGGATCTTTCGTCGAGCGAACGGTTGTATATGATTGTTAAGTATGGAGGTAATGCATCAGCATACTCCGAAAGGAACCCAATTGGTATACAGTCTGGATAAGAAGACTTGCTTTTAATAAGTGATTTGAGTTGCTTCACTACTCCGAGGATATTTACTTCTACGTTACTCATGTTGGCAGCTCTTCTTGATTCGAATTCTGGAATATTTTACTTCGTATTCTTCTGTGAAGGCATTTCGGAAGGCTGTGTTTAGTAAATTTACTTTGGGAGCACTGCCTTCGATAGTTTCTCCATTGTTATCGCGCAGAGAAGGCATTGTATGTTTCTTGCCGCTAACATACTTCACATACGACCAGAATCTCTTTGGATGTTCTGCCAGGTTTCGAGACTCATCTGAGCAGGCCACGGTTTTTCAGTAGCCCTAGGGTCCAATCGATATGGTCACGAGCCCAGGAGAGGCCCTGCAGGCGATGCCGTGCATTCTGCAAATGCACTTGCGTCCGTCGTCTGCTGCCACAGCCCGTTACGCCACGCTGTCCAGACAGATACGTTCGTCTTACAACTCACACCGATTTCACGCAGCGTTGCTTGTCTGTTAGCATTGTCAACTCTCAGCAGAAACCGCTCGGTCGGTAAGTGAAGGCTGTCGGCCACAGCGTTGTCTGTGGTGAGAGGTAATGCCTCTAATTTGGTATTCTCGCCACAAACTTGATAATGTGGATCTCGGAATACTGAATCCTCTTACGATTTCCGTAATGCATGTTCCGTGCGCCTAGCTCCAACAACCATACCGCGTTCAAAATCATTCAGTTCCCGTAGTGCGGCCATAATCACCACGGAAACTTTTTCTCATGAATCAGCTGAGTACAAATGACAGCCCCGCTATTTTATACCTTTTGTACACGCTATGAACGCCCTCTGTATATGTTCATATGGCTATCCGATGACTTTTGTGACGTCAGTGGGTGACCTTTGGGTGTCAGTCACATTGGCCTTCATGGGACCTATCGTAGTAATCGAAGGGACCATGACTCCTCTGGACTCTGTGAACATTATTGTGGACCACCTGTATCTCTTCACACTTCAAGTCTTCCCCGATGGCGTTGGCACCTTCTGGCAGGATAATTGTCTGTGTTCACAAAGCCAGTGGTTTGAGGAGCATGATTCATAATCCACATTGATGTCCAGACCACCAAATTAGTTTGATCTGAACCCAGTCGAATATGAATGTGATTCCATAGGACACTAGCTTCGTACCCACAAACCACATGGCTGGAAGTTGTGATAAATGACACCTGCTCCCACGTTCCTCCTGTGGTATCCTCCAGAGAATGAAGTGTCACATCAGAGTCGGCAAAGCATATCGATACCATAGACGTCAGCGAGGGTCGCTGCAATCCGTATCGATATATCGTAGGCGCTCCAGGAGACCACACCTCTCCCTAGCACTGTAGCGTCGTCACACTGAGGTCAATATAGTGACGAGCAAGCAAGAACTCACCCGCGTTCGTGACCTCAGCTTCAGCAGTTAACAACATCGTGAAGGAACAGTGACTGATGTTTCAGCTGAACAAATATTTTAGTTAAAGTTGAAAAATGTACTTCAAGACAAGAGTTTGTGATTGTATGCATCAAGTGATGCTTTGTCAATGACAGTTGTAAACATTCAACCCCCTTATATGGTAAAGATAGATGATATAAGTAAATCTTTTTGTTTATTAATATAATGAAGTGAAATGATGTTTCGTCTGTTGTAGTTAAAGACGGCCATGTCCCAGAGCACTCAAAGAACCCACAGTAGTTGTCTGATGACTGTAGTTTCATCTGGTCACAACATCTCGAGGAATTTACCAAGGACTTGGAGAAACTATGCCATACAGAATCTCTACTGCACTATGACTCAAACGTGGACCAGCACGATATTAAGCAGATTGGATATCATTCTATATGTATGTGTGCCATCCCAATAAGCGTCCCTCGGGAAATGCAGGCAACTTTGTTTCCTGTTGAACTCCCACATTCGAAAATTACGTGTTACATTTTATGTATCGGCAATTGAAGTAGTATGTGACATACTCTGTAACACGAATCAAACGCCGGCCGGAGTGGCCGTGCGGTTCTAGGCGCTACAGTCTGGAGCCGAGCGACCGCTACGGTCGCAGGTTCGAATCCTGCCTCGGGCATGGATGTGTGTGATGTCCGTAGGTTAGTTACGTTTAATTAGTTCTAAGTTCTAGGCAACTGATGACCTCAGAAGTTAAGTCGCATAGTGCTCAGAGCCATTTGAACCATTTGAACGAATCAAACAACACGCCACGAAGGATTTACGCAGATTGTTCACAAACTGATATTCATACAAGTAACGACGTACAGTGCAAACTTGTAAAATCTGGCATCTATGGATAAATGTGTGACGCTGCAGCACAGTTTCACCACACAGCTGGCAAGGATAGTACAGGGCGTAAAGTTGAGAGGTTCCATGCCCTCTTTTGGATGTCTCCTCTCATTCCATAAATTTTATTAATGTTCTGTGTCATTGCACGGTAGTAACAGACCGAATAAGGTTATTGTAATGAGAGTATTTGTACTGAGGGCTCAAATAATACTTTTCCCTTGATTCTTAAACATGTTGTTTTACTTCCTTGCGTGGCCTGTGCGAGGTGAGCATCAGAGGTCGCGGCACACTGCGTTTCCGGTTAGGGGCTGCCCTGAATTCTGAGGGGTTCGCACAGTAGGCTTAAGGGCCTGGCGGAACGACTGAAGTCGGTCGAATTTCGCCTATTGTATGCAGGGCGAAACGACCTGCGAGACGCCTGAGTGTCGCCGAAGTTTATGTATTTACCGTTCCGGCGCGTCCGGAACGAAGATTCCTAGCACCGACTGACTGCATTGTCCTCTTGATTCTGAGAAGACTTGTGGACTGGGCCCTGCTGGGGGTGACTGTCTGGCCGGTGGTCTAGGCAGGTTGTTTTCATAGCCAGTCAAACGGCAAGTTCAGTGCCCTCAGCTGAATAGCAGAGGCATGATTGGTCAACTTAAACTGAGGCTAGTTGACGCCATAAAGCCCTGCTCGAAACTGGAGGGAACGGTCGCTATTGGCGCGAATGATGTTCTGAGACAGTGTGGGGGACTTTTGGAATCAGAACTGAATGCTGATTCGCAGTTTTCGAGGAGAGTAGAGAGTTGAGCAATGCTGGCTTCGCTGCTTGCATTGCATCACAGAGGGATTCCGGATCTGATCCTCCTCGGAGTCGGACGGTCTTCCGACTTGGTCTCTCGTTTTCGGAAGAACTTATAATTCTCGGACAGCCTTCGCGGCCAGGGGTTGACACAGAGTTGCTGCACGGCAGAAGTCGGCGCCTACATCATCAGGTTGCTGCCTACCGACGACGTGCTGCAGATTTCAGTACTGGTGCAGTATTTTGCGGCTCCAGCATTGTAGGACCTAATCAGTTTTGTACTGAATCCCTCAGCAGCACGCGCGCTCGCTTTGCTACAAGTCCGCCTTGCTTGTTGCTCCTTGTGATCTCATTTGAGTTCTGACTACTAATTGCGATACTGCTATATAGTCGGGAGATTACTACTCGATTCATTAGGACCTCCAGTCATTATCGTCAATCTATTGCATCACAAAGAGTGGGAGACCCTTGTTCTCGAGCCAACTCCTATTCTCATAATATTTCAGTATACCCTATCCTTTAACTTACTGTATGTGTTGACAATCATGTGTATTTATGTCCTGATATATAATAAATCTCATTGTAATGTTTAATCCGCATATAATTTCGTAGATATAGGCAGAATCCCATTTCTTGTTGTTTATTATGATAAAGTTCTCTTTTTTTGAGTAGATTACAATTTTTATTAAATTATTGTGATAGTGCACTCCTTTTTTTACCAACTAGCAGGGTCCACCATCATTTCCTTCCGTTACCGTTGTGCTCATGATTAATTAGCTAGTAGGTAAGGAGGGGGTCGAGTGCATGTCTCGTTCTTATGTAAAATTCGTCTGAATTAAAGAAATGGTTCAAATGGCTCTGAGCACTATGCGACTTAACTTCTGAGGTCATGAGTCACCTAGAACTTAGAACTAATTAAACCTAACTAACCTAAGGACATCACACACATCCATGCCCGAGGCAGGATTCGAACCTGCGACCGTAGCGGTCTTTCGGTTCCAGACTGTAGCGCCTAGAACCGCACGGCCACTCCGGCCGGCTTTGAATTAAAGAGGTACAAACTCTTCTCCACCCCGGCAACTTGCAAAGTCTTTGCAAATTTCATTCCATATGCTCAATTGGAGAGTAACAGTGGCTCGGAGACAGACCCCTGAAGAATATACGCAGATGTCAGCATTTGAGAGAGAACGTGTAGTAGGACTCCAAGAAGTCCGTTGGAGTAATCGGTGCACCGCTCGACATCTGCATGGGAGTGACGTCACTTTGACGGCGTTATCAGGAATGCGTGAACCAAGGCCAAACACAGTGAGAAGAAGGTGGGTCGACCTGCAGAGACGACAGAACGCGAGGACCCAACAGTCGTCAGAGAGACACTCAGAGACCCAAATTCGCCATTATCAACCATTCGACGTGCAAAAGGTGCTTCAGTGACTACAGGAACCATTAATGGGCGGCTCACGAAACGGGGCTGAACTCACAGCATCCCTTCCGGCGGCCACCTTTGGCCTCTGGAATCCAACAATCCCTTTGCAGTGGTGTCGGGCAGTCCGGCCTGGCATCTCATCGACTAGAGTAGAATTTTCTTCAGCGACGAGTCCCGTTTCGATCTGATCCCCGACGACCAGCGAAATCGTGTCTGGTGACGCCCTGGATACTGGTTGGATACCAACCTGACTACGATACTGCAGTGCCCGGTTATTCTGAATTACAATGCAATGTTACTTTGGACATGCATGCAATGAGGGGACTACAGACGATATTCGAAATCGCGAATACGGACAACCATCAACTGCATAATGGAATTCTCGCTTGTCGCGATCAGTCACCTTACCATTAGGCTATCCGAGCACGACTCGTGGCCAGAACCAAACTTCCATTTGCCGTAAGTCATACGTCTACAACCTCTACTCGTACATCCATTTTGTGCATTCCCGCTCAGTTCATACATTTTTGCTTGAAAGTCACTTGCCCGGTGTCGGCGGGTGAATACACTAAAGCGCCAAAGAAACCGGTATAGGCATGAGTATTCAAATACAGAGTTATGTAAGAAGAATACGGCTCTGAGGTCGGCAACGCCTATGTGACTGGTACAATTGTTGGATTGGTTACTGCTCCTACAATGGTAGGTTATCAAGATTTAAGTGAATTTGAACGTGGTATTGTAGTCAGCGCACTAGTATGGGATACTGCGTCTCCGAGGTATCGATGTAGTGGAGAGTTTCCCTTATGACCATTTTACGAGTGCACCGTGAATATTAGGAATCAGGTAAAACACCAAATCTCGGACATCGATGCGGCCGGAAAAAGATCCTACAAGAACGGGACCAACGACGACTGAAGAGAATCGTTCAAATGTTTCAAATGGCTCTGAGCACTATGGGACTCAACTGCTGAGGTCATAAGTCCCCTAGAACTTAGAACTACTTAAACCTAACTAACCTAAGGACATTACACAAATCGATGCCCGAGGCAGGATTCGAATCTGCGATCGTAGCGGTCGCGCGGTTCCAGACTGTAGCGCCTAGAACCGCTCGACCACTCCTGCCGGCAGGGAATCGTTCAACGGGACAGAAACAGTTCTGCAAATTGCTGCAGATTTCAACGATGGGCCATCAACAAGTGTCAGCGTGCGAACCATTCCACGAAACATCATCGATATTGGCTTTCAGAGCTGAAGGCCCACTCGTGTACCGTTGATGACTGCATGACAAAGCTTTTCGCTTAGCCTGGGACAGTCAACACCGACACTGTACTGTTGATGACTGCAAACATGATGCCTGGTACGACGGGTCTCGTTTCAAATTGTATCGACGAATGGACGTGTGCGGGTGAGGAGACAACCTCATGAATCCATGGAGCATACATGTCCGCAGGGACTGTTCAAGCTGGTCGAGGCTCTGTAATGGTGTGGGGCGTGTGAAGTTGAAGAGTTACGTCTAGAAACGACTCTGACACGTGACACGTACGTAAGCGTCCTGTCTGATCACCTGCATCCATTCATGTACATTGTGCATTCCGATGGACTTGGGTAATTCCAGCAGGACAATGCGACACCACACGCGCCCATCATTGCTACAGAGTAGTGGCTCCAGGGGCACTGTCCTGTGTTTCAACACATCCACTGGTTAACAAACTCCCCGGACATGAACATTATTGAGCATATCTGGGATGCCTTGCAACGTGCTGTTCGGAAGAGATCTCCACCCCCCTGTACTCTTACGGATTTATCGACATCCTTGCAGGATTCATGGTTTCAGTTCCCTTCAGCACTAGTTCAGACATTAGTCGAGTCCAGGCCACGTCGTGTTGCGGCACTTCAGCATGCTCGCGGAGGCCCTACACGATATTAGGTAGGTGTACCAGTTTCTTTGGCGCTTAAGTGTACAATATTGCTGTGCCTGTGTTATTCCAAATTATGATTCATTGTTCATTTTCTGAAATTTTGATTATTTGTTTCTCTCTATACGTGCATTAAAACAATAGATTGCCGTCTCATTCGGATTCCTTCGTGGTGCGTGTTTTTTTTTGTTTTGGAATGTATCTGAAAATAAACGTTTTACAATCGGATCTTTCTTATTAGTAGATAGTGTGTGCCCTCTACCATGCATTTCACAGCGGTTTTCAGATTATAGTTCCCAGATGTTAGTGTGTTCCAGTGTCGATCGCTTTTCGGAAGTCCAGTGAGGCTGAGTCTCTCAAGTGTCGGTGATAAATTCATTTTAGAAAGTGATGTGGCAGAAATGAAAATACAGAATAGCATGTGCTGTAGAAAAAAATGGTTCAAATGGCTCTGAGCACTATGCGACTTAACTTCTGAGGTCATCAGTCGCCTTGAACTAAGAACTACTTAAACCTAACTAACCTAAGGACATCACACACATGCATGTCCGAGGCAGGATTCGAACCTGCGACCGTAGCGGTCGCTCGGTTCCAGACTGCTGCGCCCAGAATCGCACGGCCACTCCGGCCGGCCTACTGGAGAAAAACTTGGTGCAGTAGGAACTGTGCAAGTAATTGCAAGAGCGTTGGACCTTTGCGAGAAAGTGAGGCCCCAGGCGAAGACCACAGTAGCAAAGTGAAACCACGGGAAGTGCGGTTGGATTAAATGTAATCGAGAGGAGAATAAGAAAGCATGCAATACGCGTAAGACGCATTGACCTTCGCCACGAAACAAGTTCCCGTGTAGCGGCGATTCGTAGAATCCATTAGGCAATCCCATGAACTGGTTCCAGCGAGTTCGCAAAGAGGATACCTAAATTTACTCAGTGTTCAGCTCTTCACTGATGCGCTCTAAGTTGAGCGGCCGTCGATCTGGAATTGGTACAACAACCGCTATCATCAACATGTGTCCATGCAGCGATAGGAAGAGGGGCGTATTTTGCAACGAAGAAACTGTGCGATAATGTCAGATAAAGCCAGAACTGTGGAGCGTCTCGTGCAGTGAAGGTATATACAGGGAGACGCAGCCAAGACATGGCCGTCCAAATATAGGGTGTCCATGAATTAAAAAAAAAAATTAATAACTTGGGACGTATGGGAGATCGTGGTCCGTTGTAAAACATTTACCCAGCTCTCAAAGATTTTTTGCATTTGTCCTTAGTTTCAGATTTGACTTGGAGTGCATCGAATTGGCGAATCATAAAGAGAAGGCGCAATGTGTCATATGGTATCCGGAATCGGAATTAGTGGCAACAGTACTGCGATGTTATCGACATCGGTATCGAAGGTCAATACCCACTGCACGATGTATATTATAAATGCGGAAGTTTTTGTGTGAGTATATCTATTATTCCTTCACACTGAAACGGCTGGAGGGATTAGAAAGAAACGTGGAATGGAATCAGCTTATAACCTGAATTAATAAATGAGCTGTTTTTAAAAGTGTGTAGTAGAAGACAATTATTGACTCGAAGAATATAACACGAAATGTGTTCTACCTTTAGTAACTTTTCTTATATCTAGACCACACTTTTATTCTTCCAATAAACTTAAGCGTTTTCAGAGGCAGTGTTATGTCAGTCGTATAAAATTGTTCATTAGATACATTGTATCACGTCAAAATTGCACATGTCTCGTGATCGAGAATGTTGACCGGAAAGTCGAAACGCGTACGGTCGTTGGGAAAATAAAAATGTGGTCAAGACATAAGAAAAGTTATTAAAAGTGCGTCCAACTGCCACGTCGCCTCACAGCGTTTCCATGCAAATTGCAAATGTCAAACAATAATTACTCTTAGAAAAAGCTATTAAGCTATTTAGTGTTTCACTTTTGAACTATATCGAGTCTAAGAATATTCCTTTATTGTTTAAAATTACCTACATAACACGACTCAATGTACACAGTGATTATACAATCTTCAAGGTGTGTAATCCATACTTCCATAGAAGTCCCTTGATTTTAGCCGCTGAGGGCCAGGCGTTTCTCATAGCTTCTGATACTCTTAAAGATTCACAATGACGGTGTCATTTAAATCCTGCACAAGAGAGGGAATCGTCCGTTTACATGTAGAGCGCGCTAAGCTTTTAGTGAGGCTGGGTTTGATTGTGATATGAGTGCGTATCCGCCGGTAACAAGCGCACACGTGAGGGCAGATGTAGTTGTTGCACGTACAAATATTATAAAATTTTCGCTGCGCCAAATTAGAAATTGTTTATTTTCATTCTTCTTGCAGTTAGTATGTTTGTTACTTCTTCCTGCTGATGCGTCAGTCGATGCAGTAACGACAAGAGACGACGCTACTGCATGTCCTGTTAAGTTTCTAGACGCATTAGAGCTGTCTGAGGAGCCGACCCACAAGTTACACCTGAAGGTGGGTGCGCCTGCGATATCGATGCGTCACCTGGATGCACGAAGCTCGTGCAACGGCACCCGTTTACCCGTCACGTGGAACCACGTCTCATCATCAGTTTCGATTCTGTTGAGGAACACTTCGTTCTCATTTGCGCGATCCAAAAGCTCTTCATAAGTTGCGAGGCGAGGGTCTATCTGGTCTTGACTCATGAGCCGTGTGCCGCGCGGAGGAGCCGCGCGGTCTTAGGCGCCTTGTCACGGTTCGCGCAGCTGCCTGCCCCGCCCCCTCCCCCCCCCCCCCCCCCCCCCCCCCCTCCCCGGTCAGAGATTCGAGTCCTCCCTCGGGCTTGTGTGTGTGTTGTCCTTAGCGTCAGTTAGTCTAAGTTAGATTAACTCGTGTGTAGGGTTAAGGAACGATGACCTCAGCAATTTGGTCCCACAGAACTTACCACAAATTTCCAACATTTCCATGAGCCGTGAGGCGAACTTGGTGGCAACACAATACATTCCAAGCTACTGTGTCAGAATTTCATGACATGATCGAACTGAAACATTCTTCTCCAGTTGATGTTCGACTGACACGCACAATTTTGTAGACGTCCCTGTCATGATCGTCGTCGGTAGACGTCAACTGGCGTTCTGAACGAGGGTCATCTTGAACTTCCGTCCGGCCATTTTTAATGCCTGTGAACCATTCGTAACACCGAGTACGGCTTAAACACTCGTCACTGTAGGCTTCCTGCATCATTTGGTGTGTCGCAGTAAAGGATTTCTTGAGCTTCATGCAAAATTTAATGCAGAAGCGTTGCTCCTCTGACTCTGCCATCTGGAAATTCGCAGACAGTAAGATACGACGTTCTACTCAATGCAGTACTGAAAAATAAGTAACAGACATACAGCAAAGAAACTTCTGCAGCTACACACTAAACACAGGAGCGAGTTGGAATGCCACCCGCATTTCTCCATTGGCGTGAAATTACGAATGTTCTAGAACCTTTTGAACAGACCACGTACGGCAACGAAAAAGAACACGAGCAATCATATTACCAGCGGTAACAGAGAATCCTTGCGACTCAGCGTGAGAGCGTAAATGGGATCAGCAAAAGAAGTGTTCTGTGAACACTGTATTCCATCGAATTGTATTCCATCCACATTTGGTTCCATCAATAGCCTTACGGGAATGATTTTCAAAATCAATTACAGTTCTGCAAATCCTATCTACGGAAACTGGAAAGTGATGCGGCGTTTCTATCCAAGATTTAGCTTGCAAATCATTTAAAAACCGCGGGAGATCCGTCTTTACAAAGGACATTACGGTCAGTTCACAATTTACGGTAGAGAAATGGATGAACAACCACCTTGGTCCTGAACGTGTGGTGCGAGCTTGTAAGGAACTGCATCATTTTGGGACTCTAAGCAGCCTCATGTCTCTTCAGTTCCTAAAAGGTGTACTGCCGAAATTATTGGGAGACGTCGAGTAGGGTGTAATGCAATCCACGTGGTACTAAGGTGACTGATGTCCAGCCAATAACGCACGCATAATTGTAGGCTCTTTTAACAGAACATTTTCAGATTGTTGGATCGGTCGTTTCGTAAACACATACTGGCCTGTATGCTCACCAATCTAAACACTTTTGCATCAACATCTGTGGCGAACATTAAAACAAGATGTCTACTATGGAACACGAATGACTCGCAATGGTATGAAATGCTTACAACATGGGCCTCTGCTGCGATAATGTACTCTGTGGGTGTTGTCGGATGTAACTGCAGCAAATTAGCCGAGAAGTACCTACCAACGTTGTTCCCTAGCAGATCACTCAGCTCTGGAGTTTCTGTCCAGGTTTCGGACGTCGTTCCCTAAAGCAAGTGTTTCATCGCCTAGCAAGGAACCGATTTGCGGACAGGGCAGTAGGGAAGCTGCAGACAGCTGAGAAGGCATATCGTGCAGGTCACCATCATCATCGCGGAGTGATATCGCAACCACGAATTTCTATCATCCCAACAAACTTGCCTTTCCAGTTCTAACGCTTACAATTCCTTACGAAAGTGGCCTTCTCGATCACTATAAATAAGAGTCACAGTCAGACGTTAAAAGTGGCAGATATTCGTCTGAGCACACCGTGTTTCTCGCACAGACAACTGTACGATCGTAGCTCAGGTGTATCGAGAGCCAGAAATCTCCTAATACACGCAGAGAAAAAGTAGTCTCCGTGCGTTGTTTACAGAGACATATTACAGTAGATTTCTGTCTCTCCATACACACAAAGACAACTGTCATATTTTCCTAGTGTAACGTCTCTTAGCAAAAGACGTATTATGTAATAAAGAGAAAACATTGTGTGTCATGTTTTGTTCTTGTATAAAATTATGTACTATTTTTTTTATTTGTTTTAGATAATATCTGTGTCGGCGAGTACTGAAACCGCCACAGACGATACTTATTAAATATCAAACAAAGATGAGAATGTGTGACTAGTATAAAATACAGAACGAACATTAATTTCTCTGTCGTCTTCTTGGAGTTACGGGAGTAGGATAGCCTGTGACGTGGTAGTGTACGCTAGCGTAGCATTCTTTTGTCAAGATTGAGAGATGTACGCCATTACGTACTCATTGTGAAGGTGTGTAATAATTAATATAATTAAATGTTTTGAATAGAGTTACTTAGTGAAACCTTGCATTATGATTTTTAATAAGCTTGCCCAGTATATTATCCCATCCCTTTAAGACATTTTCAGTTATTTAAATATTATTCGGGGAGCAGAGCTGCGCTACGAACGAACGAGCCGCTGCTGCTGCGCATTCAAACTGCATTAAATGAAATCTATCATACCGCAAAGAAGCGGGAAGGTAATAGTGAAATAAAATTATTTCTTTCAGCTTTCGGACTTGCAGAGCAGAGCAGCAGATTTTATGATGTGTTTTGCAGGTTGACGCGGGCTGCTGATAATATATTACTAACAGTACAAAAAGATAATTTACCTTCATAACATAAAAGAAATCCTGCTGTGCTTAGTTCTGGTCTGGCAAACCTTATAGTAAAAACGTGCTTTTCTCCGATAATAGTCTCATATTCTTGTGCTAGTCGTGGTACTTATTGATGTTTTACTGTTAACAAAAATCCACTGCAAAATTTAGATGTTGAACAATCATTGCGAACTGTAACATCAGTACTAATAACAAAGCAATTTTCATTAACCTTTTCAATAACTATAAAGTAGGGAAGATATGTTGAACTTTATAGTGAGTTACAGTAACGAAAAAATGTTCCTTTGATAGAAAGCCAGGTCCAGAAGAATAAGAACATAATTTTTTTTTGTTGAAAATTAATGATCCCAAGAAAGTCACGGCACAGCATCACTAAAAGGTATTTCGGGGCTCTTTTTGTAGTAACATATATTTCATGTATGAGTTGTTACGCGAGTAATAGTAAAACAAAGCAAATAATAATATAAGAGCCAGAGAAAAAGTAGTCTCCGTGCGTTGTTTACAGAGACATATTGCAGTAGATTTCTGTCTCTCCATACACACAAAGGCAACTGTCATCTTTTCCTAGCTACGTGCGTCGCCAATAATCGCGTAATTATTTAGCCCCTTTCCTGGCACATTTTGTAATTCCGTGCTCGGTCGCGCAAAAATTTTTCCTGAAGCAAACGATTGAGCTGTGAGGGACCTGTATTCTGTCAGCTTCTCTCATCGTCTCAAAATTTGGTGGCCTTCCTTTCGATGCTGCGCCTCAATAGCTCTAAGAGATAACGTTTGTGACAACACATACACCTGGATAGAGAGCTTCGCCATTGACATTTCTTTACAAGTAACTTTACTCGCGGGTAGCACCGTGGGGCGCAGCTAGTAACAAGTATAATGAGATGGTTCAGAGACTTTGAAGAGACAGGCTGTGTCAGAGACCGGACGTGTTTCAGGTTGGCTTGGGCTGCATGGTGGTTTGTTATACTTCGCCTCATGCGTTACGGACTTAAATAA
Source organism: Schistocerca serialis cubense (assembly GCF_023864345.2). Lineage (NCBI taxonomy): Eukaryota > Metazoa > Arthropoda > Insecta > Orthoptera > Acrididae > Schistocerca > Schistocerca serialis. The sequence goes on along the minus strand of NC_064641.1, from coordinate 851,243,717 downwards.
GTGGCCACCTTTTATATACATTGCTTACTGACTGTTCTGTCGCCGTTAAGTATTATTAATCAGGTCGTGCTAGTCTGTGCCCTGAATCCGTGTGCCTTCTTTCTTCAACTTGGATCAGGCGTCGCTCCTTACGGGCTCCAGACAACGGTGTTGAAAATTAACTCCTCGTTCTCATTAACTCCACCACATAAATAAGAAGTGAGATTCAGTTCACCTTCTTATATTATCTTCAAGCTTTTAACTCAATACATCATAAATGAGGACAGCTACCAACTCGTATACTGTCTCTCTCTACTACGTACATAACATATCTGATATTCAACTTGTTAATTAACGTTACAGTACATTTATTACATTTGACATTTCGCGTTCTTAGATTTCATGGAGCTATTAGTTCCGCACGCTCCATGTATGTAAGTAACCTGTTTGTATATTGGCAGTATAGATTGTATTAATATAGCTGACAGCGCTCTGGACCCTCGGCAAGTGATTCTGTGGTTGGACGGACTAGCAGTTAGCCAGTGGATAGGGAAGTGTACGGACATGATGTCTTAGTGGAGACTCAGTGTTGGTAGGAGATACATTGTAAAATGCGGATGCATGTTGTTGGTAATGTTTGGGTAGTGAAATGACTGACAACTATATAATTTTTCGAACTGATGTCACATGAATAAGGTAAAATCTTCTAAATACATTCTTTGCTCTTCAACAAAATCTTTCTTTTCCTAACCATATGCCTCCCAGTAGTTAGAGTCTATAGTAGTTAAAATCTTTTTATTTAGCTGGCTCTAGTTGCTGCTTGCTGTAATTGCTGTAGTTCGTGTTACGAAGATTTTCTGTGAGGTGAATGACTTATGGAAAAGTATGGGTTACTGTTACGATATGTTGCAGTTCAGGACCATTAATTGCCGGCCGCGGTGGCCGAGCGGTTATAGGCACTTCAGTCAGGAACCACGTGACTGCTACGGTCGCAGGTTGGAATCCTGCCTCGGGAATGGATGTGTGTCATGCCCTTAGGTTAGTTAGCTTTAAGTAGTTTTAAGTTCTAGGGGACTCATGACCTCAGATGTTAAATCCCATAGTGCTCAGAGCCATTTGAACCATTTTTTTCTGTTAATTATTTGACGCCATGTCGTGACTGTATAAAGTCAGATTGCGTTGGGCTTGTATTTTGTAGGTAATAAATGAGTAGGTTAAGTGTGAGTTGTCTTTGTCAGTGAAAATTATGTAGGTCACTGTTTGAATCATACACTACTGGCCATTAAAATTCCTACACCACGAAGATGACGTGCTACGGACGCGAATTTTAACCGCCAGGAAGAAGATGCTGTGATATGCAAATGATTAGATTTTCAGAGCATTCACACAAGGTTAGCGCCGGTGGCGACACCTACAACATCATGACATGAGGAAAGTTTCCAACCGATTTCTCATACAGTAACAGCAGTTGACCGGCGTTGCCTGGTGAAACGTTGTTGTGATGCCTCGTGTAAGAAGGAGAAATGCGTACCATCACGTTTCCGACTGATAAAGGTCGGATTGTAGCCTATCGCGATTGCGGTTTATCGCATCGCGACACTGCTGTTCGCGTTGGTCGTGATCCGATGACTGTTAGCAGAATATGGAATCGGTGGGTTCAGGAGGGTAATACGGAACGCCGTGCTGGATCCCAACGGCCTCGTATCACTAGCAGTCGAGATGACAGGCATCTTATCCGCATGGCCGTAACGGATCGTGCAGCCACGTCTCGATCCCTGAGTCAACAGATGGAGGCGTTTGCAAGACAACAACCATCTGCACGAACAGTTCGACAGCGCTTGCTGCTGCATGGACTATCAGCTCGGAGACTATGGCTGCGGTTACCCTGACGCTGCATCACAGACAGGAGCGCCTGCGATGGTGTACTCAACGACGAACCTGGGTGCGTGAATGGCAAAACGTCATTTTTTTCGGATGAATCCAGGTTCTGTTTACAGCATCATGATGTTCGCATCCGTGTTTGGCGACATCGCGGTGAACGCACATTTGAAGCGTGTATTCGTCATCGCCTTACTGGCGTATCACCCGGCGTGATGGTAACGGGTGCTATTGTTTACATGTCACAGTCACCTCTTGTTCGCATTGACGGCACTTTGAACAGTGGACGTTACATTTCAGATGTGTTACGACCCGTGGATCTATCCTTCATTCCAACCCTGTGAAACCCAACATTTCAGCAGGATAATGCACTACCGCACGTTGTAAGTCCTGTACGGGCGTTTCTGGATACAGAAAATGCTCGACTGCTGCCCTGGCCAGCACATTCTCCAGATCTCTCACCAATTGAAAACGTCTGGTCAATGGTGACAGGCTTGTCACAATACGTCAGTCACTTTCCTTGATGAACTGTGGTATCGTGTTGAAGCTTCATGGGCAGCTGTACCTGTACACTTCATCCAAGCTCTGTTTGACTCAATGCCCAGGCGTATCAAGGCCGTTATTACGGCCAAGGGTGGTTGTTCTGGGTACTGATTTCTCAGGATCTATGCACCCAAACTGAGTGAAAATGTAATCACATGTCAATTCTAGTATAATATATTTGTCCAATGAATACCCCTTTATCATCTGCATTTCTTCTTGGTGTAGCAGTTTTAATGGCGAGTTGTGTAAAAATAAGTAAAGAGACAATAGTTTCAGTTCACTCAGCAGTTTCAACTGAATGATTGAGCCTAAATGCCAGAGTCCAGACATATCACAGAGTTTTAAGACTTTATTCAGCTAAAATAGAGGACAGATCCCTCCGATAAATGCCTCTGCCCTTGCATCATGGAATACAGTAAAATGCACTCTGTTGAAATTTGGCGTACAGAGGTCTGCACGCGTCACAAAACGGGGGATCCTCTCGGTGTAGCAAAAAGCCATTGTAGGACAGTGGGCAGCTCGATGACGTGTGAGGGTCACTTCTTCCGCCTGAGCAACCGGGAGGAGGAATGCCACGGACGGGTTGTTGACTTCACCAGCCGCACCTTATTGACCTATACTGACGGCATCGGTGGCCGAGCGGTTCTAGGCGCTTCAGTCCGGAACCGCGCGACCGCTACGGTCGCAGGTTCGAATCCTGCCTCGGGCATGGCTGTGTGTGATGTCCTTAGGTTAGTTAGGTTTAAGTTGTTCTAAGTTCTACGGGACTTATAACCACAGATGTTGAGTCCCATAGTGCTCAGAGCCATTTGAACCATTTTTTGTAGCGCAGAAACGATATCCTGCAAAGGAATACGACACTGTGCCACATCCTGTCCTCTACAGGTCTCCTTGGCAGCTCGGTCGGCCTGTTCATTTCCCCATATCCCCATACGCCCTGGCACCCAGCAGAATGACACTTGCTTTCCCTGCCGTTGGAGCAAGTATAGTCGGTGAGCCCGCCCGGCTAGCAACATGGTCTTACTGGCTGCCTGTGGATGGTTTTTAAACCGCTTTTCCATCTACTTCGGCGAATGGTGGCTGGTTCCCCTTATTCCGCCTCCGTTACACTGTGTCGGCGAGTGCAGCGCAAACACCGTTTTCGCGCACGCGTACAAAAATGGTTCAAATGGCTCTGAGCACTATGTGACTTAACATCTATGGTCATCAGTCCCCTAGAACTTAGAACTTCTTAAACCTAACTAACCTAAGGACATCACACAACACCCAGTCATCACGAGGCAGAGAAAATCCCTGACCCCGCCGGGAATCGAACCCGGAAACCCGGGCGCGGGAAGCGAGAACGCTACCGCACGACCACGCGTACACCATAATTACGCTACCACGCAAACATTTGGGGTTACACTCCTCAATAAATAATGAACACAGAAAAACGAAATTTCGGGAATATATTTGTCTAGGTTACAAATTTTAGTATGTTAACGTAAGCGTCAGCCGCGCGGGATTAGCCGAGCGGTCTATGGCGTTGCAATCATGGACTGTGCGGCTGGTCCCGGTGGAGGTTCGAGTCCACCCTCGGGCATAGGTGTGTGTGTTTGTCCTTAGGGTCATTTTGGTTAGGACTGATGACTTTATCAGTTAAGTCCCATAAGATTTCACACACATTTGAACATTTTTCGTAAGCGTCAGAAAAGCATTTTAAAATGTGAAGTGGTAGTACATTAATAACCGGTGTAATCGGCAGAATGTTGAATACAAGCATGCGAACGTGCATGCATTGTGTAATATACGTGCCACTTATCAGCCTGTTGGATGGAAAAATGGTTCAAATGGCTCTAAGCACTATGGGACATCTGAGGTCATCAGTCTGCTGGACTTAGAACTACTTAAACCTAACTAACCTAAGGGCATCACACACATTCATGCCCGAGACAGGATTCGAAACTGCGACCGCAGCAGCCGCGTGGTTCCGGACTGAACCGCCTAGAACCGCTCGGCCACAGCGGCCGGCTGTGGGATGGAGTTCCATGCCTGTAGCACCTGACCGGTGAGTACAGAAACGCTTACTGCTGGCTGTGGGTGACGTTTCGATAGTCGTCCGATGATGTCCCCTAATTATGTCCTCGTTTGGAGACAGATCTGGTGATCGAGCAGACGGAGGCAACAAATCATCACTCTGTAGAGCATGTCGGGCTACAAAAGTGGAATGTGAGCAAGCGTTATAAGCGTTATCCTGTTGGAAAACACCCACTGGAATGCTCTTCATGAAAGGTCTAATCACCAGTTTTAATTACGAGAACCCAGTATGTTGTCTCCGACGGCGATTGTTCATCACAGATAAGGGTATCGTTGGGATTCCCAAGTGAAGGTTGATAGGAATGCTGTTATGTTCTGTATACATAAGGCAGACAGGGTAAGCAGAAGTCTGCGGCTGTTTACTTATGATGCTGTGATGTATGGGAAGGTGTCACCATTCAGTGATTGTAGGAATGGCTTAGATAAAATTTCTAGTTGGTCTGATGACAGCTAGCTCTAAGTGTTCAGAAATGTAAGTTAATGCAGATGAGTAGTAACAACAAATCCATAATGTTAACATACAGCATTAGTAGCGTGCTGTTTGACACAGCCACGTCGATTAAGTATCTAGTCGTAACGTTGCAAAGCGACATGAAATATAATGAGCATGTAAGGGTTGTAGTAGCGAAGGCGAATAGTCGACTTCGACACACCGTAACACCACCGCCTCCGAATTTTACTGTTGGCACTACACACGCTGGCAGGTGACGTCCAGCGGGCATTCGCCATACCCACACTCTGCCATCGGATCGCCACATTGGGTACCGTGATCCGTCACTCCAGAGAACGTTTATCCACCGTTCAATCGTCTAATGTTTACGCCCCTTACACCAATCGAAGCGTCGTTTGCCATTTACCGACGCGATGTGTGGCTCATGAGATGCCGCTCGACCATGGTATCCAAGTTTTCTCACCTTCCTCCTGACTGTCGTAGTACTTGGAGTGGACACTGATGCAGTTTGGAACTCCTGTGTGACGGTCTGGATACATGTCTGCCTGTTACACATTACGACCCTCTTCATCTGTCGGCAGTCTCTATCAGTCAATAGACGAGTTCGGCCTGTACTCTTTTGTGCTGTACGTGTCCTTTGACGTTTGCACTTGACTATCACATTGCAAACAGTGTACCTAGGGATGTTTAGGAGTGTGGAAATCTCGAGTACAGATGTATGAGAAAAGTGACACCCCATCTTCTGACCACGTCCGAAGTCCGTGAGTTCAGCAGAGCGCCCTATTATGCTCTCTCACGATGTCCAATGACTACTGAGGTCGCTGATATGGGGTACCTGGCAGAGCGCACCTAATATGAAAAACGTATGTTTTGGGGGATGTCCGGATACTTTTGATCAGATAGTGTATAATATAAACTAATGCGTGACGTTTACCGTTCGGATGCATAAATTCCCGTCAACAAGAATGATCGGTAGATAAACCGCCTGTACGGAGTCTGCAGCTACAAATAGGGATGCAGCCACGTGGCTACATAGAGGCTAGCTGACTCGATGTAACGCTGCACTGTTGCTCCTCAATGGTCGCAGTTCTCTCTCTCTGTCTCACTCGTCTCAGCTCCACATAACAACCCAAGTACATGTCCAAAAAGTATGAGAACTGAGCGTCCTACGCTCAAAAGGGTGGTTTTTCGACGAAGTTAGCATAACTTCGTTCAAGGAGAAGGTGTTGGCAGTGGAACGCAAGCTAGTTTATCTCAAAAAAAAAATTTGGAAAATTGTGGTAACGTCTTATGGGACCAAACTGCTGAGGTCATCGGTCCCTAAGCGTCCGCACTAACTTACGCTAAGGGCAACACACGCACTCATGTCCTAGGGAGGACTCGAACCTCCGGCGAGGGGTGGGGGGGAGGGGGGGGGGTGGGAAGGGGGGGGGGGAGCCACAGCCAAGCGGACCGCGGCAAGACGCCCCAGACCTCGCGGCTACCCCGTGCGGCAGTTTATCTCAATCGGCCCCACACTTGAAATGATTGTTTTTATTCCGAATCTCTCTAGCTACGACACAAGTTGTGTAGTCCATATTCTTCTTGCAAAGGGTAACTTCCATTCCAAATATTTGAAGAGATTATTACTTTGTGTGGATATGATGCGACGAATCGCACTAAGGTGTAAAATAGTGTCGTGAGTTTAGTGCTGCCAGAACACATGTTCATGATGGATAAAGATTGGGTGTCTCTTAGGCATGGCTGAGGACGTGGTGAACAAGGGTAAAGAAGTGATGTTACGACCATCCATTGACTTTCGACGAGATGAGCACAATTTTTCTGGAAATCTCCTGATTTCTTCTTTTTTTTTTGACCACATCGCCGGCCGAAGTGGCCGAACGGTTCTGGGCGATACAGTCTGGAATCGCGCGACCGCTACGGTCGTAGGTTCGAATCCTGTCTCGGGCATGGGTGTGTGTGATGTCCGTAGGTTGGTTAGGATTAACTAGTTCTAAGTTCTAGGGCACTGATGACCTCAGATGTTAAGTCCTCAGTGCTCAGAGCCATTTGAACCATTTTTTGACCACATCAGCGCAGGGTGGGCATGTTTATATGCAGATTTGGCATGGTTAGCCCTTTCACTGCTGTGGCCTGTTTGCACGCTCTGCTACGCCGCTGACCAGTGGCTGTCGTCGTGTGTATGCGTCCCGCTTGGGTTTCGCTACAGTGTTATGGACCGAGCCACCGACCTCTCACTGCTGCGAACGACTTACTTCCAGACCTCGATGAATAAAAAAGTTATGAGTATTTATCACGCAACGTATGTGCCTCAGTGTGTGCTATCATTTGCAGCAAACCTCCTTTCTATATCATGAATCGTTAATGAGATATGGCTATTGTTATGACCAGATGATTCGCGATGTGGAAGGACAAGAATGGGCGTATCGTGCGCGACCGTGCACCGTATATAAAAGCCAATAACTCGAGAACGAAATGACTTACCTGTAAGCTCTCAATTTTAAATAAAATTTCAATATCTTATATACATTTCATTCACTGCAATGTATGAGCTAAAATCAACCATATACAAACTTCTCGGAATGTGTTTTGTACCTCTGGAAAATCTTTAAATTTTCGCGCAGTGTTTTACTTAATTTTAAGCATTGCAATAACTAAGGCATATAACGAAATGAAATTCAGTTCGTTATCGAGCGAAGATATCAGATAGTAAGATGTGAAAAAAATCAATATTTTTAACCTAATAGTTTTCTTAAAATGGGGATGATGAGTATATCACAGCAGTCGGAAGTCTGCTTGGACAGAACTGCGTGCATCGTTCACAACTGTGTGCCAGATATAATATCCAATAATTCTAGAATGAAATGAGATATCGTTCTCCTCTCAATTTTAAATGAAATTTCAATACGCTACGCTACGGCAGAAGGCGTTAGAGACGTTGAGTGGCATTGCCAGTTTTCAGGAGTATCGGGACCACTGACCTTAAGAGTGGCACTGGAGTCAGCGTCGTTAAAAATAAATTGAAAGGATTTCCCTCTATGTCTATCGTTGATGGTCCTTGTGTATTTGTAGAGTGTGTATTTATTTGTAGTGTTAGTAATAATGAACTTTTAGTCATGGTAACTGACGGTTGATGTTGGTATTGTAAGAATGTGTAGTACTGCTTCTACTGGTACTGGGTAGGAGGGTTTTGATTCTAATAACGTGATTGCTTATTGTACTTATCATATTTCTGAGGTGACGAGTGAAGACTTTGGTAGCTCGTATTATGTCTCTGATATGGATACGTTACGTTCCCTGTAATATGTGAACTAAAATCACCCATGAGCACAGTTGTCAGAGAGCGCCAAGGGCCTGCGTTCTGAATCTTCGATAGCACCGACGAGCCCCTGGGAGACATAAATCCCATCCAGTAGCTCGTCTGATAGATATTGTTCTGAGCAACACCATGCCGGATCCGCCAAGTGTCACAGAGGGAAATGTCGCGGACGACGAAGCACAGTTCCTACCCAGGGTTTACTCCTTCCGATTGTAACGTCTATTAGCAAAAGACATATTTTGTAGTAAAGAGAAAATATTGTGTATCATGTTTTGTTATTGTATGGAATTACGTATTTTTTTATTATTATTTATTTTAGATAATATCTGTGTCGGCGAGTACTGAAACCGCACAGACGATAAATATCGTACAAAGATGAAAAAATACCACTAGTATAAATAATACAGAACGAACATTAATTTCTCTGTCTTCTTCTTGGAGTTGTACGAGTAAGATAGCCTGTGACGTTGCAGTAAATGCTAATGTAGTCTTCTTTTGTCATGGTCAACAGATGTACGCCATTACGTAATCATTGTAAAAGGTGTGTATTAATTTACATATTTGAATGTTTTGAATAGAGTTATTTAATGAAACCTTGCATTATTATTTCTAGTAGCTTGCTTGGTATATTATCCCATCCTTTTAAGAAATTTTCAGTTATTTAAATATTATCCGTGGTGCAGAGCTGCGCTACGAACGAACGATCCGCTGCCGCGGCGCATTCAAACTCCATTAAAAGAAATCGATCATACCGCAAAGAAGCGGGAAGGTAATAGTGAAATAAAATCATCTTTTTCAGCTTCCGGACTTGCAGAGCAGCGCAGCAGATTTTATGATGTGTTTTGCAGGTTGACGCGGGCTGCTGATAATATATTGCTAACAGTACAAAAAAAGATAATTTACCTTCGTAACACAATAGGAATTTTGCTGTGCTTAGTTCTGGTCTGGCAAACCTTATAGTAAAAACGTATTTTTCTCCGACAATAGTCTCATGTTCTTGTGCTGGTCGTGGTAATTATTGGTGTTTTACTCTTAACAAAAATCCACTGCAAAATTTTGATGTTGAACAATCTTCGTGAACTGTAACATCAGTATTTCATAACAAAGTAATTTTCATTTTCAATAACGATAAAGTAGGGAAGATATGTTGACTTTTATAGTGAGTTACAGTAACGAAAAATGTTCCTTTAATAGAAAGCCAGATACAGAACAATAAGAATCCAATATGTTTTGTTTTGTTGAAAATTAATGATTATAAAGAAATTCATGGCACAGCATTACTAAAAGGTATTTCGCGGCTCTTTTCGTATATGCGTTATTACGCGAGCAATATAAAGCAAATAATAGAAAAGAGTTTTTACGAAAAGTGAAACAGACGCGAAACGATGTAGAAGACAACTGAAGTCGCCGCCAAGCAGACTAAGTCTTATTGTTGGAGAAGGAGGCGAGCAATTTGCTCAGAGTAAAATCGAGTTCTGTCCGTTCTATCCTCAGAACCAAACGGGGCGTACACGTTTACAATGCAGGTGCCCATCCCCGTAAGCACCATACCCCTTGCCGATGGCAGGTGCATGAGGTCCTCAGCTGATAAGCCTTCACGAACAAACGTTGCTGCACCACTTCCAGAGAGAGGCGAAAGAGGCGTAACCAGCCAATCCGTACCATGTGAAGTCCATGTCGAAAGCCTAAATCATTTCCCATAGGTTGGAGTTTCACCTGTGTACTAATGTTGCTGATGTTAATCGTAGCCACTAGATAGGGCTGAAGCTGTGCACCACCGCGCGGGAGTATCCCAAGGGTGGGCAATAGAATGGGGGCAGACAGCAGCGCCGCCCCCCGGGTGTCCCTGGAATGAACTGCTGCCGCCACGCCTTTATTGCTCCGTAGCGGAAAGGAACCTGCGAGGGGTCCGGTGCGTCCTCGACGTCATCGCTCCATGCTGACGTCATGTGCGACTCATAAGTGTCCATACAGTCCACCGCAAACATCGGCAATACCGTCGACAGAGCCGCCGAGCCGCCAATGGGGAGGAGTTGTAGTAGATCGTCGGTTTGCGCAGGCATCGCACTTGTCACACTGCTGGTCCGTAGGCCAAAGCAACACTGTAGTCCTCTTCATCGTGGGTAATCAGCGAGATGTCGCCAGGGCGATCAGTCACGGAATTCCGTATGGGAAGTGAGGCATTTCTGTCGGAGGTAGTGCTGCGCCGCCGCTAGCGTTTCTTGGATGATCGCTGCTTGCGCACCCGACCTTCAGTGTCGGATGATGGGAGGGATTCCCGACTTTCGGGCACAAAACAAGTCATAGGAACGATGAGCGATCAAAGTTCCATAGAAGTGTCCGGCACGACGTCAACAGACATCTTTGTGGTAGCAGGAGGAAGGGATGCAGGCGCCCGCGTTCCCTCCGACTTCGCAGATGGGCGTGTCAGTTGAGACAGTGGCTCTGTTGGTCGCAGATTCGTGGGCGAGGAAGTGTGGGCTATCGCATAGATGACAAGCAGTGCCGTTGGTGGTGCCACTCTTGGCGTCTCAGCAGGCGGCAGCTGAGTGATGCGACGTTGCAGGTATTCCGAAAGGAGAAGACCCTGCTTGCCACACACAGAGAAAGTCTTGGGTTGGACGCCGTATATAACGACCCACTGGTGGTTATGACAACGAAGATCAATCGTGACCTGACACACCTCGTATAAAACAGGCTACGTACTGAACTGCACCCAGCGCTTTGCAGTGTGCCCGTCAACCACGTCGTAGGCTAAGAAGGATGCAGTAACTTCAACCGCTGGCAGCCCGAAGAGCAAGTCAAACACTCGTATGGTACGAACACCAAAGCCTGCATGGGACACTGTGACCACACCGACGTTGCCGTCAGCAAGACAGGAACTGAGGCCATCTTGAGCAGATATTTATCCCGTCACACGCCGTATTGTCAACGATCATAGCATAAGCGACATTTAAAAGAATGCAAAGTTGTGTATGTCCGATGGTGGCAAATAGGCACTGTCATGGAGGAAGCGTACTCCTTCCAGAGCCTTTGCTCATGTATATTCATTATAATCGAAGTACGAGGTGCTTGTGTTGACATGCGACTCATTGCTCTACAGAACTAGCATCAAGCACTTCAGTACGTAGCATCAACAGGTTAGTGTTCATCACGAACGTGGTTTTGCAGTCAGTGAAATGTTTACAAATGCGGAGGTGGCAGATGCCCATTTGCTGTATGGATTAGCACGGGGCAATAGCCGTGGCGCGGTACGTTTGTATCTGCCCATTTGCTGTATGGATTAGCACGGGGCAATAGCCGTGGCGCGGTACGTTTGTATCGAGACAGATTTCCAGAACGAAGGTGTCCCGACAGGAAGACGTTCGAAGCAATTGATCGGCGTCTTAGGGAGCACGGAAGATTCCAGCCTACGACTCGCGACTGGGGAAGACCTAGAACGACGAGGACACCTGCAATGGACGAGGCAATTCTTCGTGCAGTTGACGATAACCCTAATGTCAGCGTCAGAGAAGTTGCTGCTGTGAAAGGTAACGTTGACCACGTCACTGTATGGAGAGTGCTACGGGAGAACCAGTTGTTTCCGTACCACGTACAGCGTGTGCAGACACTATCAGCAGCTGAATGGCCTCCACGGGTACACTTCTGCGAATGGTTCATCCAACAATGTGTCAATCCTCATTTCACTGCAAATGTTCTCTTTACGGATGAGGCTTCATTCCAACGTGATGAAATTGTAAATTTTCACAATCGACATGTGTGGGCTGACGAGAATCCGCACGCAATTGTGCAATCACGTCATCAACACAGATTTTCTGTGAACGTTTGGGCCGGCATTGTTGGTGATGTCTTGATTGGGCCCCATGTTCTTCCACCTACGCTCAATGGAGTACGTTATCATGATTTCATACGGTATACTCTACCTGTGCTGCTAGAACATGTGCCTTTACAAGTACGACACAACATGTGGTTCATGCACGATGAGGCTCCTGCACATTTCAGTCGAAGTGTTCGTACGCTTCTCAACAGCAGATTCGGTGACCGATGGATTGGTAGAGGCGGACCAGTTCCATGGCCTCCACGCTCTCCTGACCTCGACCCTCTTGACTTTCATTTATGGGGGCATTTGAAAGCTCTTGTCTACGCAACCCCGGTACGAAATGTAGAGACTCTTCGTGCTCGTATTGTGGACAGCTGTGATACAATACGCCATTCTCCAGGGCTGCATCAGCGCATCAGGGATTCCATGCGACGGAGGGTGAATGCATGTATCCTCGCTAACGGAGGACATTTTGAACATTTCCTGTAACAAAGTGTTTGAAGTCACGCTGGTACGTTCTGTTGCTGTGTGTTTCCATTCCATTAATGAGATTTGAAGAGAAGTAACATGGAAAGTAAGCGTTCCCGGACACACGTCCACATAACATATTTTCATTCTTTGTGTGTGAGGAATGTTTCCTGAAAGTTTGCCCGTACCTTTTTGTAACACCCTGTATAAGCTACTAGACTTCGAAGAGAGGTTCAATGTGGTAACCGCTGCGTTGTTAGCCACTTGGAGAGAAGCCGGAATGGGGCCTGTAGTTTTCAATCGTGGAACGCACATTCAGTGACACACCGTCAATGTGAGGATGAGAGGGTTACAGTAAAGGGGCAGTGGTGCATCGGATCAAAGCTACTAGGCTCCCAGGAGAGGTTGCATGTGGCGACCGACGCCGACTTTCTCTCTTGGAGGGAAGTCGACATGGAGCCCGTAGTTTTAAATTGCGACACTTTGTAGTATCGTGAATGTCGGGATGTGAGTGTTCCAGTAAACGTGTAGTGGTGCGACGGATACAAGCTACTGGACTCTGAGGAGAGTGACGAAAACAGACGTGTTAGCCGCTTTGAGAGAATTCGGCATTGAATCTGCAGTTTTCAATCGCAATTCAATTTCTATGTAGCATCGCCAATATGAGATTGCGCGGATTACAGTAAATCGGGATCGGTGCATCAGATACAAGCTATTGGACTCCCAGGAAAGGTAACATGCGGCGATTGCAGGCATGTTGGTCTCTTGGAGAGAAGTCGCAATGAAGCCTGTAGTTATCAATCGCGAGGCAATTTCTATATTGCATCGTGAATGCTAGGGTAGGAGGTTTGCAGTAAACCGGCAGTGGTGCATAAGATACTTACTACTTGACTCCAGCGGGAGGTCCCATGGAGCGACCGCACCCATGTTATTCTCTTGTAGAGATGGCGGCATGGACCTTGTAGTTTTCAATCGCGATTCAATTTCTGTATAGCATCATGTATGTGAGGGTAGGAGGGTTATAGTAAACAGGCCGTGGTGCATCGGATATATACTACTTGAGTCCCAGGAGAGGTCCCATGGGGCTACTGAAGCCGTGTCAGTCTCTCAGAGAGATGTCCGCGTGTAGCCTGTAGTTATCAATCGCGACTAAATTTCTATACTGCATCGTGAATGCTATGGTAGGAAGGTTACGGTAAACGGGCTGTGGTGCGTCGCGTACATACTACTTGACTCCCAGGAAAGGTAACATGGGACGACTGCAGCCGTGTCAGTATCTCAGAGAGACGTTAGCATGTTGCCTGTATTTATCAATCCCGACGCAATTTCCATATTGCATCATGAAAGCTAGGCTACGGAGGTTACAGTAAAGGAGCAGTGGTACGTTTGATACATAGTACTTGAGTCCCAGGAGTGGTCCCATGGGACGACTGCAGCTGTGGCAGTCTCTCCGAGAGACGACTGCATGGGGCCTGTATTTACTAATGGCAACGTAATTTATATATTGTACTGTGAATGCTAGGGTAGGAGGTTAGCAGTAAACGGACACAGATGCATAAGATACTTACTACTAGACTCCACCGGGAGGTCCCATTGAGCGCCCGCACCTACGTTACTTTCATGTAGAGAATGTAGTTTTCAATCGCGATGCTATTTCTATATTGCATCGTGTATGTGAGGGTAGTAGGGTTATAGTAAAGAGGCCGTGGTGCATCGGATACATACTACTTGTGTCCCAGGAGAGGTCCCATGGGGCTACTGAAGTCGTGTCAGTCTCTCAGAGATATGTCCGCATGCAGACAGCGGTTATCAATCCCATCGCAATTTCTATATTGCATCGTGAATGCTAGGGTGACAGTTACAGAACATTTACAGTAACAGAACAGTCGAGTGTCGGATACATACTACTGGAGTCCGAGGAAAGGTCATATGGGGCTACGCAGCGTTGTCAGTCTCACGGAGAGATGTCTGCATGGAGCCTGTAGTTATCAATCGCGACGCAATTTCTGCATTGCATCGTGAATAATATGGTAGGAGGGTTGCATTAAATGGCAGTGGTGAACAGGATTTATATTACTTGTCTCCCAGGAGAGGTCCCATGGTGTGACCGCTGCCGTGTCAGTCTCTCGGAGGGATGTCCGCATGGAGTCTGTACTTATCAATCCCGACGCAATTTCTATATCGCATCGTGAATGATAGGGTACGGGGGTTGAAGTAACAGAGCAGTGGTGCGTGGGATACATACTACTTCACTCCCAGGAGAGGTCCCGCGGTGGGACTGCAGCCTTCTCAGTCTCTTCTACATCTGCATCTACATCCATAGTCCGCAAGCCACCTGACTGTGTGTGGCGGAGGGTACCTTGAGTACCTCTATCATTTCTCCCTTCTATTCCAGTCTCGTATTGTTCGTGGAAAGAAGGATTGTTGGTACGACTCTGTGTGGGCTCTAATCTCTCTGATTTTATCCTCCTGGTCTCTTCGCGAGATATACGTAGGAGGGAGCAATATACTGCCTGTCTCCTCAGTGAAGGTATTTCTCGAAACTTCAACAAAAGCCCGTACCGAGCTACTGAGCGTCTCTCCTGCAGAGTCTTCCACTGGAGTTTATCTATCATCTCCGCAACGGTTTCGCGATTACTAAATGATCCTGTAACGAAGCGCACTGCTCTCCGTTGGATCTTCTCTATCTCTTCTATCACCCTTATCTGGTATTGATCCCACACTGCTGAGCAGTATTCAAGCAGTGGGCGAACATGCGTACTGTAACCTACTTCCTTTGTTTTCGGATTGCATTTCATTAGGATTATTCCAATGAATCTTAGTCTGGCATCTGCTTTACCGACGATCAACTTGATATGATCATTCCATTTTAAACACTCCTAATGCGTACTCCGAGATAATTTATGGAATTAACTGCTTCCAGTTGCTGACCTGCTATATTGTAGCTAAATGATATGGGATATTTCTTTCTATGTATTCGCAGCACATTACACTTGTCTACATTGAGATTGAATTGCCATTCCCTGCACCATGCGTCAATACGCTGCAGATCCTCCTGCATTTCAGTACAATTTTCCGTTCTTACAACCTCTCGATATACCACAGCATCACCCGCAAAAAGCCTCAGTGAACTTCCGATGTCGTCCACTAGGTCATTTCTGTATATTGTGAATAGCAACGGTCCTACGACACTCCCCTGCGGCACACCTGAAATCATTATTACTTCGGAAGACTTCTCTCCATTGAGAATGACGTGCTGCGTTCTGTTATCTAGGAACTCTTCAATCCAAACATACAATTGGTCTGATAGTCCATATGCTCTTACTTTGTTGATTAAACAACTGTGGGGAACTGTATCGAACGCCTTGCGGAAGTCAAGAAACACGCCATCTACCTGGGAACCCGTGTCTATGGCCCTCTGAGTCTCGTGGACGAATAGCTCGAGTTGGTTTTCACACGATCGTCTTTTTCGAAACCGATGCTGATTCCTACAGAGTAGATTTCTAGTTTCCAGAAAAGTCATTATACTCGAACATAATACGTGTTCCAAAATTATACAAGTGATCGACGTTAGAGATATAGGTCTATAGCTCTGCACATCTGTTCGACGCCCCTTCTTGAAAACGGGGATGACCTGTGCCCTTTTCCAATCTTTTGGAACGCTACGCTCTTCTAGAAACCTACGGTACACCGATGCAAGAAGGGGGGCAAGTTCCGTCGCGTACTCTGTGTAAAATCGAACTGGTATCCCATCAGGTCCAGTGGCCTTTCCTCTTTTGAGCGATTTTAATAGTTTCTCTATCCCTCTGTCGTCTGTTTCGATATCTACCATTTTGTCATCTGTGCGACAATCTAGAGAAGGAACTACAGTGCAGTCTTGCTCTGAGAAACAGCATCGGAAAAAGACATTTATTATTTCGGCCTTTAGTCTGTCATACTCTGTTTCAGTACCATTTTGGTCCCATGGATAGAAGTCGCAATGAAGCCTGTAGTTATCAATCGCGACGCAATTTCTATATTGCATCGTGAATGCTAGGGTAGGAGGTTTGCAGTAAACCGGCAATGGTGAATAAGATACTTATTACTTGACTCTAGCAGGAGTTCCCATGGAACGACTACACCAATGTTGTACTCTTGTAGAGATAGCGGCATGGAACTTGTAGTTTTCAATCGCGATTCAATTTCTGTATAGCATCGTGTATATGAAGGTAGGAGGGTTATAGTAAACAGGCCGTGGTGCATCGGATACATACTACTTGAATCCCAGGAGAGGTCCCATGGGGCTACTGAAGTCGTGTCAGTCTCTCAGAGAGATGTCCGCATGTAGCATGTTGTTATCAATTGCGACGCAGTTTCTATAATACATCGTAAATGCTAGTGTAGGAGGGTTACAGTAAACAGGCTGTGGTGCGTCGGATACATACTACTTGAGTCCCAGGAGAGGTCACATGAGCGACTGCAGCCGTGTCAGAATCTCAGAGAGATATCCACATGGAGCCTGTAGTTTTCAATCGTGACTCAATTTAAATATTGCATAGTGAATCCTAGAGTAGGATGGTTACAGCAGACGGGGTGTGGTGCGTCAGATACATACTACTTGACTCTCAGGAGACTTCCCATGGGGCGAATGAGCCAAGTCAGTGTCTAAGATTGAATTCCGCATTGAGCCTTTAGTTTACAATCGCAACTTAATCTCTGTATTGCTTCGTGATTACTAGGGTAGGAGGGTTACAGTAAACTGGCTGCGGTTCGTCGGATACGTAACGTTCAACTCCGAGGAGAGGTCACATAGGGCACCTGTAGTCATTGCAGTCTCTCGGACAGATGTTCGCATGGAGACTGGAGTTATCAATCGCGACGCAATTTCGATATTGCATCGAGAATGCTAGAGTAAGATCTTTACAGTAAACAGGCTGCGGTGCGTCCGATACATAATGCGTGACTCGCAGGAGAGGTGACTGGACCGTTTCATTATTTCGGAGGGATGTGCGCATGGAGCCTGCAATTTTCAACCGCGACGCAATTTCTGTATTGCATCATGTTTGCTGGGGTAATAGGGTTACAGTAAACTGGGTGTGGTGCGTCGGATACGTAACACTCGTCTCTCTGGAGAGGTCATATAGGACGACTGCAGCCGTTTCAGTATCTCGGACCGATGTCCGCATGGAACCTTGAGTTATCTATCGCGACGCAATTTCGACATTGCATCGAGAATGCAGAGGGAGGAGCTTTACAGTAAACTGGCTGTGGTGCGTCGGATACATAACACTCGACTCCCAGGTGAGGTCCTATAAGGTGACTGCAGCCGTTTCAGTCTGTCAGAGAAATGTATGCATGGAGACTGTAGTTTTCAATCGCGAAGCAATTTCTGTATTGCATCATGATTGCCAGGATGGGAGGGTTACAGTAAAGTGGCTGTGGTGCGTCGGATACATAATACTCGACACCCAGGAGAGGTCCCATAGGGCGACTGCAGCCGTTTGAGTGTCTGGGACAGATGTCCGATTGGGACCTTGAGTTATCAAAAGCGACACAACTTCGATATTGCATCGACAATGCAACGGGAGAAGCTTTACAGTATACGGGCTGTGGTGCGCGAATACATAGTACTCGACTCCCAATAGAGGTCCCATAAGGTGACTGCAGCTATTTCAGTCTCTCGGAGAAATGTATGCATGGAGCCTGTAGTTTTCAATCGCGACGCAATTTCTGTATTGCATCGTGATTGCTAGGGTGGGAGGATTACAGTAAACTGGCTGTGGTGCGTCGGGTACATAATATTCGACTCCTAGGAGAGATTCTATAGGATGACTGCAGCCGTTCCAGTCTCTCGGACACATGTCCACAGGGAGCCTGTAGTTTTCAATCGCGACGCAATTTCGCTACTGCATCGAGAATGAAAGGGGAGGACCTTTGCAGTAAACCGGCTGTGGGAAGTCCGATACTTAATGCTTGACTCCTAGGAGAGGTCCCATAGGGCGACTGCAGCCATGTCAGTCTCTCGGACACATGTCCGCAAGGAGCCGGTAGTTTTCAATCGTGACGGTATTTCTGAAATTCATCGTGATTGTTACGGTCGGAGGGCCACAGTAAACTCATTGTGAAGCATCGAATACGTATTACTCGACTCCCAGGAGACGTCCCATAGGGCGACAGCAGACATTTCAGTCTCTCGGACAGATATCCCTATGAGGCCTGGAGATGTCAATCGCAACTTAGTTTCGATGTTGCATCGAGAATGCAAGGGGAGGAGCTTTATAGTGAACGGGCTGTGGTGCGTCGGATACGTAATACTCGACTCTCGTTAGATGACCCATAGGGCACTTGCAGCCTTTTTAGTCTCTCGCACAGATGGCCGCATGGAACCTGGAGTTATAGATTGCGACGAAAATTCGGTATTGCATCCAGAATGCTAGGGTAGAGTTTTGTGGCGGCGTTCGTAGCGACAAACAATTCGCTGTAGAAACGGCTTACGAAGTCACCGCCACACTTTTAATAGCGGGCCGACCGGTCCGCTGGAACAGTGAACAGAAAGATGAAAACCCTAACACTCTGATTAAATAAAAGTCGGTACTTATCTTTATTAACGAAGATACAAAAACACAGTAGTGAACTCCGTGTCTACAGAAATCTGTCTAGTTCGAGTCGGAGCGGCTAGGTCAACGTCGGCTGACGACAAACAACAACTCTGCTGCGATGAACACACAACTGACTAGCAAGTACACAATTCGGTGGCGAGTATATAACTGAGCGGCGAATACAGAACTGTCCTAGCGTTCGCGACTCCAGCGCTTAAGAAACCAGAAGCCAGCGGTTGCGCGCGCAGACTTGCGGCGATTTCCTGTCTCGCTGGCGCTGCTTATGCGGACGGCGTCCTGACTTTGATGCTGCCAACCTTTTGGCAGCGGGCTCGGGTGGCATTACTGGCTAGGATATAACACTCCTCCCCCCCAAATCGCCGCACCGTCGTTGAATAATGACGGGGCGAGCGTCGACGGCGGGGGAGGGGTCTGGCCGCAGGCGTAGCAGAAGAGACCGGGGCGGAGACTGTTGTCGGTGGCAGTCCCCGGTCCGCACCCCAGCATTGGCTGCGCGGGGCCTCGGGAAACACCGACTGAAAACCGAGGTCAGGGTGCACGCCTGTGACCACGGGCGCAGCTTCTGGTACTGGACGCGACGGGGCGTCGGGACCCACGAAGAGAGGCAGCGTCTCCTGACGCTGCGTCGACGGCTGCTGAGTGGGCGCCGGACAAGGCGCTGCGGTGTCAGACTCCTTGGGGTGCCCAAGGAAAGCGGCTGCAGGACAGGCTGCACAGCCACCGCTTGGGAAGGCGGCCCGGCTGAAGGGTCGACGTCCATCAGCTCCGAAGGCGGTGGCGACTGAAGAGGGACCGCAGGCGCCGGAGCGACCACCTGGGGCGCTCCCGGATGAAGCTGCGCGGGAGGCATCAACGGGACGGGCTGTCGGCGTGGTAGCGGCGACGGCTGCTGCTGCTGCCCTGGGGGCGGCAGCGAAGTCGGAAGGCGCGGCTGGAACCCGCCGCGGACCAAATATGTGGACAAAGAACGAGCGGCAGAATCCGGGCGGCCAGCGCGGCGCAACTGGTTCTGATGCCTCCTGTGCACCCCAGTAGCACCTTGAACAGTATAAAAACCGCGACCCTGGACACTTATCACGGTACCACGTTCCCAACGACGGCGACCGTGATAAACTCTGAAAAAACGGCGTCGTTGCGCTGAAAACGCGTGCGATGCTCAGAAGCGGCGGGTCGATCCGGGGGGTGCAACAACCGTAGTAGGGTGCGATGACGACGGCCGTGGAGAAGCTCCGCAGGCGAAGGGCCGTCGCGTGGCGTGGTCCGGTACGACGACAGGAACGTGATGAGGGCCTGATGACGAGAGTGCGTAGCACGAAGGCGGTCCATATGATCCTTGAATGTGCGTACAAAACGTTCCGCTGCACCATTCGATTGAGGGTGGAACGGCGGAGTAAGAACATGGCGAATGCCATTGGCAGAACAAAAACTTTCAAATTCAGCAGAGGTAAATTGTGGACCATTGTCAGAGACTAAAACTTCTGGAAGACCCTCAATACAAAAAATTGAAGTCAACGCCTGTATAGTTTGTGCAGACGTTGTAGACTGCATGGGCACAACAAACGGAAAATTACTAAATGCATCTATCACGATGAGCCAACGAGAATTCCAATATGGACCAGCGAAATCAATATGTACCCGTTGCCAGGGACCGGCAGGGCGTGCCCACTCAAAATAGCGTTGAGGCGGAGCAGCTTGGTGTTCGGCACACGTCGAACAATCTGTAGACATCTGCGTAATCTGCTTATCAATGCTGATCCATGTACAATGACGGCGGGCAAGCTGCTTTGTGCGGACCACTCCCCAATGACCTTGATGCAACAAGTCGAGGACCTTGGATTGGAGCACTTGGGGAACCACTACACGAAGCTGGTCATTCTCGGTGCGTAACAGCAAAACTCCGTGCGAAACAGACAACAGATGACGTTGCGAATAATATCGACGAACCACAGGATCCGATATGTCCTAGAAAGCGCGTCAGCGTTAGCATGCTGAGCTGTAGGGCGATACAGTATCTCATACTGGTATTGTGATAACAAAAGAGCCCAACGTTGTAGTCTCTGAGCTGTCCGCTGAGGAACTGGTTTAGACGGATGAAACAGTGACGTCAGGGGCTTGTGATCTTTTACCAAATAGAATGGTCTACCATAGAGGTAGTGATGGAATTTTGTGACACCGAACACAATAGCCAACGCTTCCTTGTCCAATTGGCTATAATTACACTGAGCTTTGTTTAGCAATTTAGATGCGAGCGCAATAGGACGTTTGGTGTTACCGACTCGGTGAGACAACACAGCACCGAGGCCGAAAGAAGAGGCATCACAAGGTAACACCAGAGGCTTGTTAGGGTCGTAATGGACCAGACAACGATCATTCAATAAAGCCTCTTTAAGCTGCTGAAAGGCTGATTGGCAATCAGCTGACCACACAAACGGAACATTCTTACGGCGGAGACGATGCAACGGCGCAGCAATCTGTGATGCATTAGGTATAAACCTAATATAATATGTCAATTTGCCAAGAACTGCTTGCAATTCCTGCAGATTGCGAGGGGCGGGCAAATCACGAATAGCTGCTAAATGTGACTGGGAGGGATGAATGCCTTGAGCATTAATAACAGGTCCCAAATACTCCATCTCCGTAAGGAAAAATGAACATTTATCGATGTTGCAACGTAGGCCTGCCTGAGACAACACTTTAAACAAACACTCCAAATTACGGAAATGTTCAGCAGGCGTCCGACCGGACACAACAATATCATCTAAATAGTTGCAACACGATGGCACATTAGCCAGAAGTTGTAACAAAAAACGCTGAAAAACAGCTGGAGCTGACGCACAACCAAAAGGCAAACGCAGAAAACGGAACAACCCCAACGACATGTTTATGACAAAATACTGTTGTGATTGCTCGTCGAGGGGCAATTGCAAATATGCTTCACGGAGATCAACTTTGGAAAAGAAACGAGCTTCCCCTAACTTATCCATCAGCTCGTCCGGTCTAGGCAAAGGAAAAGAATCAATGACAGTCTGAGGATTAACTGTCGACTTAAAATCAGCACACAAACGTAACTTGCCAGACGGTTTCTTTATAATAACTAAGGGAGAAGCCCACTGGCTCGCTGAAAAGGGTTGAATAACACCGTTGTTTTGCCAACGACGAAGTTCATCTGCTACAGGTGCCCGGAGGGCGTGAGGCACTGGACGAGCACGAAAAAATCGAGGCTGAGCATTATCTTTTAACGTAATATGAGCGGCAAAGTTCGCAGCACAACCTAGTTCGTCTTTAAATATGTCACTGTATTGTTTACACAAATCGGTTATGCTGTCTTGAGGAACAACAACAGAATTAATTTGCAACACATTGTCTTGGATAGACAGGCCAAACAAGTCAAAACAGTCTAATCCGAAAATGTTTACACTGTCTGTAGCGCGGAGCACTGTGAATGAAACTGTTTTTGTATTGCCACGGAATGTGGCTGGCACGCTACATACACCTAACACAGTAATTTGTTCTCCACTATAAGTAGCCAAAGAATGTTTTGCAGCTGAAAGTTTAGGGCGGCCGATAGCCGCATACGTAGCACTATTTATGAGAGTCACAGACGCACCAGTGTCTAATTGAAAATTCAAGGTCGTATCCTGGATGCGTAGCTTCACAAATAGTTTATTACACTGTCTCTGGATTGGTGCAGTGGAGGCGGAAGACACAAATTCAGCGCGTTTAGCGCGTGTTCGCTGCTTACGACAACTCGTGGGTTGGGCGGGTGGAACAACAACTCCCGCTTCACTTGCAGTCTGTACATTACGTTTTACAGCGTTTGAATTACCCTTGGGTCGCATAGCAGAGGGCTGGGTGGGTGGCTTATTGCGAACAAGTTTATTACCCACACGAAGCGTGGAAGAGTCTTTAAACGCGACCTTCGGGGCGGGCTGGCTTTGAAGAACATGAATATCCATGGGCTGGGCAGCACTAGAATTGTTCTTGCGTTTACGCAAACAAACAGTCTGGATGTGTCCTTTCCTTTGACAAAAGTGACAAACCGCGTTTCTTAACGGGCAACGTTCACGAGGATGAGCAAGAACACACTTAGGGCAAGACTTAACTCTATCATTTTGCACACGCGGCTGACGAATGTGTTTAACCCGACGCGGCCGGCTAGTGTTTACAGTCTGACTCTGCCGGTGGGGCCGTGGGCGTGACATAACTTGCTTAGCACAGGCAATTTGAGAAATACATGGCTGATCTAACTCACACTTAGCATAGTCAAAAGTATCTTGGGCTTCAATGATGTTCATCACAGTCTCTAATGACGTGTGAGACAACTTTAAGATAGCAGCACGAATACGAGAATCGGCAATGTTTTGAGTAATAGAGTCTCGTAACATGACATCACTGTAGGAAGCTCCACACTCACAATTAAATCGGCACTGACGGGTGAGGCCCCGTAAATCTGTTAACCACTGTTTATTAGATTGATGTGGCAGTTTCTTTAATCTGAAGAACTTGAATCTGGCTGCTGCCACATGAACTCGCGACTCGAAGTACTCAGCAAGCTTGTTAACAACAACGTCATAGTCTAAAGCTTCTGGCTTGGATTCCGGGAACAACTTACAAAGTAGTCGATAGACTTCCACGCCTGCAGTGGAAATTAAATAAAGCTGCAGCTCAGTACCCGTGATTTTGTAGACTGTCATATGCGCCTGCAACTGCACGAAATATTCTCGCCATTCTTCTCTTGATGCATCAAAAGCACGGAAAGGTGGTGCTGCCTGTGCTTGTTCCTTTTGTGTTGGAGGATTAGCCGCTTGTTTGGCGATTGCTTCCACCAGACTTTGTATTTGCTGACTCTGTAACAAGATCAACTGTTGTAATTCGGCAGACATAGTGAACACAAATTAAACCAGCCCCCAAAATTTTATCGCTATAATTAGTATAACCAGAAACAAGTTGAACCAGCCCTGCACACGAGTTCGTAAGCCCTCGTCGCCAGTTTTGTGGCGGCGTTCGTAGCGACAAACAATTCGCTGTAGAAACGGCTTACGAAGTCACCGCCACACTTTTAATAGCGGGCCGACCGGTCCGCTGGAACAGTGAACAGAAAGATGAAAACCCTAACACTCTGATTAAATAAAAGTCGGTACTTATCTTTATTAACGAAGATACAAAAACACAGTAGTGAACTCCGTGTCTACAGAAATCTGTCTAGTTCGAGTCGGAGCGGCTAGGTCAACGTCGGCTGACGACAAACAACAACTCTGCTGCGATGAACACACAACTGACTAGCAAGTACACAATTCGGTGGCGAGTATATAACTGAGCGGCGAATACAGAACTGTCCTAGCGCTTGCGACTCCAGCGCTTAAGAAACTAGAAGCCAGCGGTTGCGTGCGCAGACTTGCGGCGATTTCCTGTCTCGCTGGCGCTGCTTATGCGGACGGCGTCCTGACTTTGATGCTGCCAATCTTTTGGCAGCGGGCTCGGGTGGCATTATTGGCTAGGATATAACATAGAGCTTTACAGTAAATGGCTTTGGTGTGTCGGATACATAATGCTTGACTTCCAGGAGAGGTCCCATAAGGGGATTGCAGACGTTTCTGTCTCTCGGACACATGTCCGCAGGGAACGTGTAGTTTTCAATCGTGACGCAATTTCAATATTGCATCAAGAATGCAAGTAGAGGAGCTTTTCAGTGAACGGGCAGTTGTGCGTCAGGTACATATTGGTTGACTCCCAAGAGACGTCCCATAAGGTGACTGC
The DNA here is from genome assembly GCF_023864345.2 of Schistocerca serialis cubense. NCBI lineage: Eukaryota > Metazoa > Arthropoda > Insecta > Orthoptera > Acrididae > Schistocerca > Schistocerca serialis. The sequence goes on along the minus strand of NC_064641.1, from coordinate 851,218,827 downwards.
AGCCGTTTCAGTCTCTCCCAGAAATGTATGCACTGAGCCTGTAGTTTTCAATAGCGACGCAATTTCTGTATTGCATTGTGATTCCAATTTTAGTAGGGTCACAGTAATCTGGCTGTGGTACGTCGGATACATAATACTCGACTCCCAGGAGAGGTCCCATAGGGCACCTACAACTGTTTCGGTCTCTCGGACACATGTCCGCAGGGAGCCTGTAGTTTTCAATCATGACGCAATTTCGATCTTGCATCGAGAATGCAAGGGGAGGAGCTTTACTGTCAACGGGCAGGGTGCGTCGGATACACTGTGCTTAACTCATAGGAGAGGTCGTATAAGGTGCCTACAGCCGTTTCAGTTTCTCGTAGAAATATTTGCATGGAACCTGTAGTTTTCAATCGAGACGCAAAATCTGTATTGCATGCAGATTCCTAGGTTAGGAAGGTAACAGTATTCTGGCTGTGGTACGTCAGATACATAATACTCGACTCCCAGCAGAGGTCCCATATGGCGACTGCAGCCGTTTCAGTCTCTTGGACACATATCCGCAGGGAGCCCGGAACTTTTAATCGTGGCGCATATTTCGATATTGCATAGGGAATGCAACGGGAGGAACCTTTCAGTAAACGGGCAGTGGTGCGTCGGATACGTAATGCTTGACTCCCAGGAGAGATCCCATAAGGTGACTGCAGCCGTTTCAGTATCTCCCAGATCTGTATGCACTGAGCCAGGAACTTTCAATCGCGACTTGATTTCTGTATTGCATAATGATTCCTATTTTAGTAGGGTAACAGTAATCTGGCAGTGGTACGTAAGATACATAATACTCGACTCCCAAGAGAGGTACCATAGGGCCGCTGTAGCCGTTTCAATCTCTTGGACACATATCCGCAGGGGGCCTGTAGCTTTCAATCGTGACGCAATTTCGATATTGCATCAAGAATGCAATGGGAGGAGCTTTTCAGTAAACGGGCAGTTGTGCGTCAGGTACATGTTACTTGACTCCCAAGAGACGTCCCATAAGGTGACTGAAGCCGTTTCAGTTTCTCCCAGAAATGTTTGCACTAAGCCTCTACTTTTCAATCGCAACGCAATTTTTGTACTGCATCGTGATTGCTAAAGTAGGAAGGTTACGGTAAACTGGCTGTGGTGCGTCGGATACATAATGCTTGACTCCCTGGAGAGGTCCCGTAAGGTGACTGCAGCCGTTTCAGTCTCTCGGAGAAACGTATGCCTGGGGTTTGTAGTTTTCAATCGCGTCGAAACTTCTGTACTGCATCGTGATTGCTAGGGTAGGAGGGTTGGGGTAAACTTGTTGTGGAGCGTGGGATACATAATGCTTGACCTCCAGGAGCGGTCTCCTAAGGTGACTGCAGCCGCTTTAGTTTCTCCCAGATATGTTTGCACTAATCCTGTAGTTTTCAATCGCGACGCAATTTCTGTACTGTATCGGGATTGCTAAAGTAGGAGGGCTACGGTAAACTGGCTGTGGTGCGTCGGATACAAAAAGCTTGACTCCCAGGAGAAGTCCCATAAGGTGACTGCAGCCGTTTCAGTCTCTCGGGGAAACGTATGCCTGGGGCTTGGAGTTTTCAATCGCGACGTAATTTCTGTACTACATAGTGATTGCTAGGGTAGGAGGGTTAGGGTAAACTAGTTGTGGTGCGTGGGATACATAATGCTAGACCTTCAGGAGAGGTCTCCTAAGGTGAGTGCAGCCGTTTCAGTTTCTCCCGGATATGTTTGCACTAATCCTGTAGTTTTCAATCGCGATGCAATTTCTGTACTGCATCGGGACTGCTAAAGTAGGAGGGCTACGGTAAACTGGCTGTGGTGCGTCGGATACAAAAAGCTTGACTCCCAGGAGAAGTCCCATAAGGTGACTGCAGCCGTTTCTGTCTCTCGGGGAAACGTATAACTGGGGCTTGTAGTTTTCAATCGCGACGTAATTTCTGTACTGCATAGTGATTGCTAGGGTAGGAGGGTTAGGGTAAACTAGTTGTGGTGCGTGGGATACATAATGCTTGACCTCCAGGAGAGGTCTCCTAAGGTGACTGCAGCCATTTCAGTTTCTCCCAGATATGTTTGCACTAATCCTGTAGTTTTCAATCGCGACGCAATTTCTGTACTGCATCGGGATTGCTAAAGTAGGAGGGTTTCGGTAAACTGGCTGTGGTGCGTGGTATACAAAATGCTTGACTCCCAGGAGAAGTCCCATAAGGTGACTGCAACTGTTTCAGTCTCTCAGGGATTCGTATGCCTGGGGCTTGTAACTTTCAATCGCGACGTAATTTCTGTACTGCTTAGTGATTGCTAGGGTAGGAGGGTTAGGGTAAACCAGTTGTGGTGCGTGGGATACATAATGCTTGAACCCCAGGAGAGGTCTCCTAAGGTGACTGCAGCCGTTTCAGTGTCTCTCAGATATGTTTGCACTAATCCTGTAGTTTTCAATCGCGACGCAATTTCTGTACTGCATCGGGATTGCTAAAGTAGGAGGGCTACGATAAACTGGCTGTGGTGCGTCGGATACATGATGCTTGACTCCCTGGAGAAGTCCCATAAGGTGACTGCAGCCGTTTCAGTCTCTCGGGGAAACGTATGCCTGGGGCCTGTAGTTTTCAATCGCGACGTAATTTCTGAACTGCATAGTGATTGCTAGGGTAGGAGGGTTAGGGTAAACTAGTTGTGGTGCGTGGGATACATAACGCTTGACCTCCAGGAGACGTCTCCTAAGGTGACTGCAGCCGTTTCAGTTTCTCCCAGATATGTTTGCACTAATACTGTAGTTTTCAATCGGGACGCAATTTCTGTACTGCATCGGGATTGCTAAAGTAGGAGGGCTACGATAAACTGGCTGTGGTGCGTCGGATACAAAAAGCTTTACTCCCAGGAGAAGTCCCATAAGGTGACTGCAGCCGTTTCAGTCTATCGGGGATACGTATGCCTGGGGCTTGTAGTTTTCAATCGCGACGTAATTTCTGTACTGCATAGTGATTGTTAGGGTAGGAGGGTTAGGGTAAACTAGTTGTGGTGCGTGGGATACATAATGCTTTACCTCCAGGAGAGGTGTCCTAAGGTGACTGCAGCCGTTTCAGTTTCTCCCAGATATGTTTGCACTAATTCTGTAGTTTTCAATCGCGACGCAATTTCTGTATGCATCGGGATTGCTAAAGTAGGAGGGCTACGGT